>NC_138039.1:48571985-49029485 GCF_964106645.2 Podarcis pityusensis | reverse complement strand
TGGCTTATATCTGCAAACTTATGGTATGCATCCAGGAGCGCGGCAATGTGGTACCCCCCCGCCACATGCATAGGTCCCCCCCCCCGTCCTCTCCCCCAAGGCAGGGAAGGGAGAGAGTGAGGAAGGGGAAAGGCCGTTGGCAATGCAGTGCAGCTCCCCCCCCCCCAAGAATGCAGCCAGGAGCAGCAAGGATTGGAGTGGCTTATATTCAGGTATTTTTAATTTTATTTCCTCCACCCCCTCCAATTTTAAAGGTGCGGCTTATATTTGGGCCAATACGGTATTATTTTTTTACAAGAAAAAGCTCACCAACTTTTCTATACGGGATTTTCATTTTTTGAAATATGGCAACCCCAGTGCAAGAGCTTTTAGGAACCTTGCACCACTGTTGTCTTCTGCTTTTGGTTTTTTGTTTGTTTCTATCTGTGACTGTTCTAAACTGGTTTAGATTTCCCATTCTATTTTGAATTTTATGGTTTTAATGTTTATCTTGCAAACAGTCCAAAGAACTTCACTTATTTGGGCAGCATAGAAATGTAGTGAATAAATAATGAATCAATAAAGAGGTGGCCTTAAGCAAGCTGCTCTTCTCCCACAGCATCAGCCTCACAACACATCTGCAAAATGGGCATATTATTACTAGCCAACCTGACTGGGCTGCTGTAAAGATGATAATACCTGTGAAAAAGTTTAAAACACTGGTGTATAATATTATTAGCACAGCTTGTGTGGTCTGAGCTGTTGGTCATCCCTGTCGGTTTCTGCAGTCCCTCCAGGAATATATTCTTTATCAATATTTCTTAAGGATGCATTGTAAGCATTTGGGTACTGCCAGCAAGCAAATGCAAACACTCGTCTTTTGCATGCACTTAAGAACATCAAGTGTGGCCACTAAGACATCTGATAACTTCCAAAGGAGCAACTGTATTGGTTTCTTGAAGAAAAACCAACAGAGTCCTGCAGCACTTTAAAGACTAAACCGCTTATTAGAGAACAACTTGCTTTCCTGGACTAGGCTAGAGTCCACTTAATCAGCTGCCTGGAAAGTTGTTCTCAGCAGGCTGGGGTGTAGTGGCTGGGTGGAGGAGAACGTAAAAGGTAGATTGAAATGGTAATAAAATGCAAAACATGCAATTCGGTTAGTGCTTAGCTTCCCAACTGCCACATGCATTACTGCTACAGTACTTTAGGAACAGGGACAACAGGAAAGAAGTCTGGAAATGCATTACCGTTGACAGGTGCTTGTGCAGAAAGGTGAGCCTCTAGGAAGAGAGAGAGAAGAACAGCTGCAGTTGTGGCCGACATATCCAGGGAAGCCTTTTGACTCCTATGCAATTCACACAGGGCTGCCTGCCCTTCCTTCCGTGGAGCAAGCTGGCTTCAAAGAGACACACACGTACACCACCAGACACTCCTGCTAATGACTTACGGGCTCTCCACCCTGCCAGCCTTGGCTTCTCAGCAGCTCAGCCCCCAAACAAATGATGTCAGGGATGGACCTGCCTCCCTGGTCACATCTAGAGCTGCAGAGCATACTTAGTGTGCTCTGTTTGGGAAGCATTCCGTTTTTATTTGAAAATGAAACATTGCAGGGCACAACTCTTGGGGGAAATCTCTCTTTTTTTTTAGAATAATTTTTTATTAACCGACCAATCACATCAAATCAAACCAAATTACATAAATTCCAAATTACACAGCCGAATTTTAAATTTTTGTTGGGGGTACCCATATTTCAAGTTCCGAAGGGGATCCAATCAACTTCTTGCTTCTTACTGCTGTTTTAATGTCCACAAATCTAACCTTATGATGTTCACAGTACTATCCAGTCCTTTCTTATTGTTTTTCCACATCTCTTGTTGTTATTTTCATATATTTTTCCTTTCTCTTTGTGACCTCTGATGGTCTCCGCAAGCTGGTTAGAACTGTTTGTAATCCTGCGTGGATATTATTTTTTTATCCAGTAGCCATATCCAGACGTTTTCCATATAACATCACTTCCATACATCAAAACAGTCTTAGCGTCATTAATCTTCACCAATCTGCCTCCTTTCTCAAAACCTCTGAGGAGATTCACTAGGAATGCAGTCTGAAAACAAGTCTGTTCTTCCTCCCGGCTATAAATCCTTTGGCAAGATGGCGACTCCGAATTAATTGCTGCGCCATTCCCAAAAGCTCTTATTGCTTCTCGATCTCCATAAAGCATACTTTTGGTTAAAGTTTATCTCCACACAGACCTTAATCATCCTGCTTGGGTCAGTTCAACCGACGATTCTAATGAGGAGGGGTTCTTGTAAATCACATAGAAGGAAAGCAAAAAAGGTCCCCCCTCCATTCAGTCCCGTTGTCAACATACCCAGCCTTTGGTGTATCTTCATCGTAAAATATTCCTGTTTCTCCAACCCATCGTCTTCTTTCGCAGAGGTCACTTAAATTAGCCGACTTCACTCCCCTTCTTCACTTGAAATATGTGCATTTGCTTCTTTTGTAATTAATTATTCCAAATTGCTGCAGCTAGTGCGCGATCAGAGACAGCGTCCAGGAGAGCCGAGGTCCACACGGGGGCATTCTGCCTAGGGCCCTCACCCCCTTCTTTCGAATTAGGGGGTGATTTATGGGCACAGCAGGCAAGGGCAGTGTTCCCCATTTCCTTGGGGCAACAAGGGAGGCTGCCTACTCCCATAACAGCCTCTTAATTACCCTGTGTGGGTCGGAGAGATGGTATTGTTGGCCATCTTCCAATGCGCCCCCTAGTGGCCCCTCTTGGGGGAAATCTCAGCCCTTGCTCATTAAGTTCAGCAATGGGCCTTTTACTTTCAGGCTCCACTTCCCCTACACTAAACTCACTTTTGGGGTCCCCAAACCAGCACCTCAGAGGCCAAACTAGGCACACTTTCCATGGTATGGATGCCGTTAATATGCACATGTGCGCGTCTCACAAATGTGCTTGCCTGGTGGTGGGAAGCAAAAAGGCGGTCAGTGCTGGAAAAGGCTCACTGAGCAAGAACACTCCCCCCCCCCATCTAGAATGAGGCCTGAGCCTAACTGAAGATTACTGGGGAGAGGACTGAACTTGGAACCTTCTGCCGCTGCCTTATGTGTTCTCCCCCCCAAAAAAACCTGAGAACTTGACATACCACCTTCACATTTTCAAGAACAATCCAAGGGTTCTCCTCCTTATAAGGGTTTGAGAAGAGAAGAGGGAGACCTTGGGAGACCACATTATACAGCAAGGCGGTCCAACTTTTCATACAAAGTGGGCCACAAGACAAATGGTAAATTAAATTTCCATACTGTAAATTAAAGTGTTTGTAATTAAACACACAATTAATAGATTGTGTGTTGTTTTCTGCTGCTCCAGAGAAGCGGACACGGAGCAATGGATCCAAACTACAAGAAAGAAGATTCCACCTAAACATTAGGAAGAACTTCCTGACAGTAAGAGCTGTTTGACAGTGGAATTTGCTGCCAAGGAGTGTGGTGGAGTCTCCTTCTTTGGAGGTCTTTAAGCAGAGGCTTGACAACCATATGTCAGGAGTGCTCTGGTGGTGTTTCCTGCTTGGCAGGGGGTTGGACTCGATGGCCCTTGTGGTCTCTTCCAACTCTATGATTCTATGATTCTAGATTTAATTATTAAACAAATTTGATGCAGAGAAAGATTATGTTCTTTTGTTAACAACACATGACAACAATATTTTATAAGGCCTTAAGGTGTTTTTTTCTTGAATGTTGCTGAAGGCTGACCAAAAAGGCCTTGCGGACGCATGTAGCCTGCAGGCTGTGGTTCTGGACCACACTGTTATACAGTCTTCAGTAGGGTGGCAATGGCTACTCACGGAATGAGGTGAAAACAAGATAGAAGAGAGACTGGACAAAGAAGGCCTTGTAAGGATCTGGAGCTGCTAGGTATAACTTTTTATGTCGAAGAAGCCCCACAAGCCACAGGTGCAAGATCCTCTATATTCAATAATACTAATACCAATAATATTTATACCCTATCCATCTGGCTGGGTTGTGTACTCTTGCATGTGGCACAGCCGGTGTGCTTGGACAGTTTCCTTCTACTAAACTGACGCACTCCTGGCGCTGGGCCACCCAAGTCCCTCCCCACCTCTCACTGTAGTTTGCCATAATTGGAGTTGATCATAGGCTAAGCCTGTTAATGATGAGGATTTTCATCTGATTATGTTTGATCTAACCCATGTCTTGCTCTCTGACTTTTTCACCCCAGCCTCTCTTCTAATCTTTCCTCTCCAGTTTAGTTTTCAGGCAGAGATCATTTTGCAGCAGGAGGGGTGCTCTTATTTGTTCTTTTGTTCTTTTAAATGTTTACAACTGGCTTTTTATCATAATCCTCAAAAGTGGGTTCATAACGGGTGTCTGTTTCTCTCTCTCTTAAACTAC
This sequence comes from Podarcis pityusensis, assembly GCF_964106645.2. Classification (NCBI taxonomy): domain Eukaryota; kingdom Metazoa; phylum Chordata; class Lepidosauria; order Squamata; family Lacertidae; genus Podarcis; species Podarcis pityusensis. Next base: position 49,025,084 of record NC_138039.1, on the reverse strand, counting down.
AATCCTATATATTCCTACTCACAATTAGGTCCAATTGTTCTAAATGGAACTTCCTCCAAATCAAATGTGTAGGGCTACAGGTTTAAAGTAGTCCCATCTCAAATCAAGAGTTGTTTAACATTTATGGGGAGCAGTAGCTGTGGTAGCCCTTGAACTGTATATATAATTATTTTATTTCAGAATTTTGTAATGCATTTCTGTGGGAGGCTGTTACCCTACAAAGGAGGGTGGAATAAAAACACTGACCCTTCAGCTGGATAAATGCATTATAAACAAATGCATTGCACAATATACACATTATAAGTGCACTGTTTCCCCTGACAGTCCTAAAGCTTTTATGCTCAGGAAGCACACAGAGACTGAGAGCAAGGCTAGCCCAGATCCCCCCCAAAAAACAACCAGCCGATTTACAATTAAGGACTGGGAACATTCCCCCCACCACCACTTGAGACAAGGCATAACAGACGATTAAAAATGCACAGTCTTAAAGTGGGGCTCAGAGCCCCCAGTTACCCTAGGGAATCTTAAATAAGATCCCAGACTGAGAAAGACAATTTTTGCAATTTTACAGTTAGTTAAAAGTTGCTGGTAGGCAGCTCTCTCTCCATTAGAGAGCTAAAACATTCCCGCGCTGCCCCTCGCAGGAAGACACAAAACTTGACCCTGAAACCTTGTTATCAGGTTTACAATACAAATTACAATATGAACTGCGCTTCCAGAATATCCACTACACCAGAGGCATTCAAGATTTTTGAGTCCATGACTCCCTTGGCCAACTGCATTCTTTCTGCGGCACCCGTGTGGGTCTCAGGAGCCCAGTTATGTCACCCCACTGTGTGCCAAGCTGGCAGCCTCACACCCTTTTTCAAACACCCTCCCTTGTGGAGGATTCCCTCAGCCTCCTCTCCTCTCTCCTCTGGAGTCCTCTGGGCAGCTGCTGCTGTCGCCCCTGGTCTCTGAGCTGACCCCAAAGAGAAGTGCCTCCTCACACTGCCCCACAGGGGCCTGGGAAGCACCCCCTGGCCAGACCCAGAGGCATCCTTCACCTGGGGAGCTTGTAACCAGGGCTGCTGCACAAACAGATGTGCAAGCCTTTGGGAGGCAGAGACACAAGAGGGCATCAGAAGAGGGAAGGAAGGAAAGAGGGACAGAGGCCAGTGTTGCCCATGGCACTCCTGACCAACATTCAAGGCACCCCAGGGTGCCACGGCAGAATGGTTGAAAACCACTGCACTACACCATAGCCATATTAACTCATATTTTGCTCAGGACTAACATCAAACAAATTACAGTTTATTCACTTTCAGGAAGCTTTCTGCCAGTCTAATCCACCAAACAGGCTAAGCTCACTGTAGGCAAACAGAACACAATCCTCCCTTCCCGCAGTCCTAAGGATGACACCAAAGGACCTTTCCACAAGGGTGAAGTTTGAGCAAACATCACAGCAAGCAAGCAATAAATCAGGCAGTAAATGCCTGAAAACAGGGCTACTTTAGCCCCAAATGAACCAGCCTATTTACAATGAGAGAGTCCTAAGCTACATATTTTAACCATTGTCTTTCTACTTACAATCACTTTCTGGAAACTTTCCAGCCACTTGCAGGAAACCTTTCTATGACCACTTTCAGAAAAACTTCCTGAGGACCTTTTGTCCCTTCTGCCACAACTCACACCTTTCTTCTTCCTGACACTTCAATCCAATAGCCTCAGACTAAAGAAAAAAAACATGAACCAGCTTGGGAAAGTTCCTTGGTAGCAGCGGACTGGGTGGGTATCAGACAGACAAGATTCCAGCAAAACTGGCAACAGAATGGGGACTAGCCCCTTGAATTGCATCCGTCTGTAATCTGACAACATATTAGATTTCACAGCTAAACAAAACAGCAACATACTACAGCCATATGAACTCTGGGTGTGTTCAGTTATTAGTGTTACCAGAAAATAGAGGGGTGACTTCTGATGGCCCAACTCCCCAAATTTGTTACCGGTCATAGATTAATGAACTGAGGCAGAAATCCGGTGAAAGCAAAGCTGATCTTTTATTGTCTGTTGCAACAGAGTTCTCCCCCCCTCCCCTGTCAGAAGGTGAAGAATCCCGAACAAAGAAAAAACAACTTTTTTTAAAGGTTTGCATTTTGGCATGGAGAAGGACATCCCCTTTTGCAAACGTCAGAAATACATCACACATAAGAGGCTCAGGCAGGTCAAGGAGTGACAGTCCTGAGGATTAGCAAGTTGGTTCCAGATCCTTGGAACAAAGTCACCTTCCCAAAGCCACACAGTTCAGCTACGTCAGGACAGAAGGTGTTTAGCCTCTCATAAAACACTTGGTTCGTCTGGGGGAGGAAAGCACAGCATCATGGACTCTCCTCAGGTTCCACGTTTTTCGCTCGCCACAGCTCCACAGGTGGAATATTGGTTTTCATTAAGCGCTCCACCCTTTGCAGACATCCTCATCCACACTATACACTGATATCAGTTTTATACCATGTTATTTATTGTATCAAAACATTTTTTTCTAATCTACTGCCTGGTTGATTAATCACACCTTTTTGGTTGATCAAAGTTTGGCTTCTCAATCTGTCTGATCAATCAATTAAAATTTACAGCTATGTATACAGAACCACATGCCAGAAACACCTTTTAAAGGGTTGCAACGAAGTTTGATTCAGAGTAGACATATTAACTTATTGCCTTTTAAAGGTTGGGGGTGTTGTTTTTGCTTCTTACTATTTTGCTTCTTACTTTTTTGGTTTTATATTTTAAACCACCCTGTGATCCTCAGATGAAGAGTGGTATAGAAATACAATCAGTCAATCAATCAATCAATCAATCAATCAATCAAACAGTCATGTTCAGTAACTTAAGTGCATAATTAATGCTGAGTAAAACTTAGTTGAATACCACAATCACTTGGGAGCCACTTTTTGCATTTCTTTAAGCTTGACATTATTCATTCTCAAATTATTCATTTGTCAAACGTGCCATTTGACTTGACTCTGGAATGCCATTCATTTTCAAACCTGACCACAGGGGACCAAAAGGCTTGTTTCAGTCTCCAAAGCTGTCTGTGGGAACACAATATGAAGTTCCAAACCATGTCTTCAGGCTTCCATCAGAGGGACACATCCGGATTCCCACAACAATCAGCTCCCTGCACCATGTCTTTAGAGAGGGGATGTTTGTTGAACTGGTTTATCTGTCAACTTATTGGGACAAAGGTTTGTTTGTAGATTCAGAACATGCAATTGTGTTATTGCAAGGGTCACAAGCTCCCACACTGCAATGAAAGTCCTTTTCTCTCCACAACTGTGGTATGCAAGGCTTCCCTATATATCATTTTACAACATTTCTTGTGGACACAAAGATACTTGTCCTAGACGCTATCAGCAGAAAGCGCCCCCCTCCCTGTCTGCTGCCACTCCTAGCAGGCCACCTCAAGAGCCATCCATCACATGCTGCTCTCCTGAAGCTCCCAGAGGCAGCTGGGCTTGCTGAGGGGACCTTCATGTGGCTCGTTCCCCATTGCTCAGACTGGTCAAACTCCCACTTGACGACCCTTTGGTTGCATGGTTGCTTATTGCAAAGTCTGTACTCTCCCTCGTCTCCTTGCGTTGGCTGAAAACAAAACAATCCATGGGCATAGGCAGTGCCGGATTTACACATAAGCTAAACAAGCTATATCTTCGGGCACCACTCTCTTGGGGGCCCCTAAAAAAATTAAAGGAAAAAAACACCTGGATGTACATGTCCAAAATATAAGATAAAAATCAAATAAAATAAAGCCTACATGCACCAACAGTGTTGTGTGTCATGTAGGCTCCTATGATGTAAGTCATGGGCCTCGCCTGCTAGCCTGCTCCTAAAATATCACTGGTTTGCTCCTTTCTATATATAGGGTGCCCTATTCTGCTTGTCTAATAGCAGACAAGAGAACTGGACTGAATTAAGCATGGAGTGGTCGCATGGAAACATGTGCAAATGGCTTTGGATCGGGCCCCACACATCAAGCAGGCCACACGCTGGATTTGATCTTTGGTGTCGGTATAGATGTGATCATGTTTCCTTCGATCAAGGTGCCATGGTCTGATCACTATGCTCTGAAAGCCAGGATTGATGTTCCACCCCCACCCTGCTTAGGTGGCGAGCCGATTTGGGCTCGCCCGCGGAGGCTGATGGACCCTGATAGGTTCCGTCAAGCCTTGCGGGACCTTTCTCCCCCTGGCGACTCATTGACTGAGCTTGTTGAGGACTGGAATACCCAGCTCCTGGCAGCCATCAATGAGATCGCACCTAAGTGCCCTCTGCGACCCCGCAGAAACCGGGCTCCCTGGTTTACTGAGGAGCTCCGGAAAATGAAGCGGGACCTCAGACGGCTAGAGCGAGTATGGCGGGGTGCCCGTGACGGAGCCTCAAGAACATCTTATAGAGTTTTTATGAAAACCTACGAGATGGCAGTGAAGGCCGCTAAGAAGTCCTACTTCTCGGCCTCCATTGCATCCGCTAGCTCTCGCCCGGCACAATTATTTAGTGTAATTCGGTCTTTAACGTCCCTCGAAGGACAGCCAAATTTAAATAATAATTTGACACACAGCTGTGAGGCATTTGCGAGCTTTTTTGCGGAGAAGGTCCTGTCGCTCCGCCATGACCTCCCTGCCAATTTGGATACAATAAAGGAACTGGAGGCCCCTCGACTGTCCTCGGGTCCAGTATTGGACCACTTTGACCGGATATCCCCAGCCGATGTGGACAGACTCCTCCGAGCTGGAAAGCCCACCACTTGTCCTCTCGACCCGTGCCCGTCTTGGCTGATTAGAGCGTGTCCAGACGAGGTGCGGGCCCCCCTGGGGGATATCATCAATCTGTCCCTTGGCACCGGGACATTCCCAGGGGAACTGAAGGAGGCAGTGGTGCGTCCGCTCTTAAAGAAAACATCATTAGATCCCTTAGATCTATCCAATTACCGCCCAGTTTCGAATCTTCCATTCCTGGGTAAGGTGATTGAGAGAGCGGTTGCTGAACAGCTTGGTAGGTTTCTGGATGAAACATCGGCTCTGGATCCATTCCAGTCCGGCTTCCGCGCTGGTCATGGGACCGAGACGGCTCTGGTCGCCCTAACAGATGATCTCCGCAGGCAGCTGGATCGAGGCGGGTCGGGGCTGCTGATTCTTCTAGACCTGTCAGCAGCCTTCGACATGGTCGATCACGAACTCCTGGACCACCGCCTTGCCGACGTGGGGATCCAGGGCACAGTCCTTCAATGGCTGCGCTCGTTTCTCTCTGGTCGGGGACAGAGGGTGGCGCTTGGGGGGGAACTGTCATCCCGCCACTCCTTGGTGTGTGGAGTGCCCCAGGGTGCGATACTCTCCCCGATGCTTTTTAACATCTTTATGCGCCCCCTCGCCCAGCTTGTCCGGAGTTTTGGGCTGGGCTGCCATCAGTATGCTGATGACACCCAACTCTATCTGCTGATGGATGGCCATCCTGACTCGGCCCCAGACACACTGATCAGATGCTTGGAGGCTGTGGCTGGATGGTTACGTGGGAGCCGGTTGAAGTTAAATCCTTCGAAGACAGAGGTCCTCTGGCTGGGACGGGACGATATGGGATTGAGGGGGCAACTCCCATCTCTTGCGGGGGTGCAATTAGTGCCAGCACCGTCCGTTAAGAGTTTGGGTGTAATCTTCGATACCTCCCTCTCCATGGAGGCGCAGATTGCAGCTATAACAAAGGCGGCATTTTTTCATCTCCGCCAAGCTAAGCAGTTGGCTCCTTACCTCTCTCGCCCTGACCTAGCCACTGTGATCCACGCGACGGTCACCTCCAGACTGGATTATTGTAACTCGCTCTACGTGGGGCTGCCCCTGAGACTGACCCAGAAACTCCAGCGGGTGCAGAATGCCGCAGCGAGACTCCTTACGGGGTCTTCGCTGCGGGATCACATTCATCCGGTGCTATACCAGCTGCACTGGCTCCCGGTGGAGTACAGGATCAGGTTTAAGGTGCTGGTTTTAACCTCCAAAGCCCTATACGGCCTAGGACCCTCGTATCTACGGGACCGCCCCTCCTGGTATGCCCCACAGAGGAACTTACGGTCTTCAAATAAAAACATCTTGAAGGTCCCAGGCCTCAGAGAGGTTAGGCTGGCCTCAACTAGAGCCAGGGCTTTTTCGGCTGCGGCTCCAACCTGGTGGAACGCTCTGTCACAAGAGACTAGGGCCCTCCAGGACTTGACATCTTTCCGCAGGGCCTGCAAGACAGAGCTGTTCCACCAGGCCTTTGGTCAGGGCGCAGCCTGACTCCCTCCTTTGGCAATCTTTACAATACTTTAGTTTATGGTTGCCATCAATTTTGATTTTAATTAATTCTTTGATGTTTTTATAATGTTGCACTATTTTAGTGTTGTTAGCCGCCCTGAGCCCGGCTTCGGCTGGGGAGGGCGGGATATAAATAAAATTTATTATTATTATTATTATTATTGGATACCTGTTACGTCCATCAGTTACCATATGGCATATATTCAACACAAAAAACAGCGACCATTTGTTGTGGACAAAGGACAGCTGGACATATAAAGGGTGCCATCACCTTCAGGAGCTCAGGGCCTCATCAAACCTAATTCCGGCCCTGGACAAAGGCCGCCCAGCTTCGTCCGGGGACCGGGCGCAGGATGCCCACCTGGCGGCGCGGACCCCGGTGCGTTTGTGAGAGGAAAGTCTTCCTCCCTGGAGCCTGGCTCCAACGCGCGGCCAGAGCTCCGCTCTTGGGTCAGGTCTGGCCCGGAGGTGGAGGGAAGCTGAGTCGCTGCCCCTTCTCTGGCACCGGGAGCAGCCAGCTCCCTCTCGCCCGGCCTCGGCAGCAGCACCGGCCTCTCACGCGCTCCCTTTCGCACAGTCGCAGCTCCGCTCCTGGCTCAGGTCTGGCCCGGGAAGCCGAGAGGAGCAGCATCGCGGGGTGGGCGTACATGGCCCCGCAGCGTGCGCGGCCCCGGCGCAAAAAAGCGTGGGTGCCCCGCTGCCCCTTCCTGGGGAATGTTGTGGGCGCTGGAGCAGCGGCGCCTATGAATGGACAATAAAACATCAAGTAACTTTTAAAAGAGAAATGCGAGAGGGAAACACCAGCAAGCGAATAGCAGACAAGAGAGCGGGACTGAATTAAGCATCTACAATATTGTGAGCCGCCCTCAGATCTTGTGGTGAAGGACGGTATATAAATCTACATGCGTCCAACCTCAAAGGAACCCAAGCAGCAGGGAGGCCAGTGATGCCCATCGCCACCTGCTCCATGAGACAGCCCTGACCTGGAGAAGGTTCTCCCTGTAGCCCATGGTTGGAAGCTGGTCTAGATCTGTGGCCTTGTATTACTGGACTCCACTTCCCAGCAGCCCCAGCCAGCATGGCCAGGGATGATGGAAGTTGTCATTCAGCAGGTTGGATCATAAGGAAAATAAAAAGCACAAAACTGGAAGCAATAAAGTAATCTCAGTTAAAAAGCCCTAGTGGGGTGGAAGGTGGGGAAGCCTGGCACTGGAAAACAAAGCAAGCATCAGGCAGCTCTGCTTGGGGAAAGCATTCCATAAATGGGGCCACCAACAAAAGGGCCCTCAGCCAAGTTGCCCCTCCGATGATGATCTCAGCACAGAGGCAGGCTGGTGTTCGTTCAGGTATTCTGTTCCCCGCACTTGGAGACTTTCAGCACCAGAACTTTGAGCTGTATGACAATTGCAACCAGCCACCCTGCCCCCTCCATCCACCCTGATCTCCCCAGCCATGCAAGCACTCCTAGACATGGCAGTTGCTTGCAGCTGAATATCTGATGCTCAAGGTGGGCTTTATATGGAACACAAATCATAGGGATGCACTGGTGAAATCACTATATTTGCTCTGTCTGCGTGCGCTGGAAAGGCTGGCCGTCTAGTTAAAAAGGGAGCAAGTGAGGTAAGAGAGAAAGGAGAGGTCCTGCTTGGATTTCTCACACACTGTGCCTGGCTATCCCTCGCCCTGAAGCTGGATCCCTCCATAAATAGCCTCTTCTGTAATAACAAAGCTGCTTCTATGGCTTCAGTTCTTTTTTTGCTGTTGTTGTGACATGCTTTTTCTTACCAATGTCACAAGGGAAGCTGAGAGGCACTGGGCTCATCCACACTTGTTTGTCCCATGATTTCTAGGCATGAGTCCCCAAAGTTTTTCTTTTTGCGTGCCAAGGCCCTGTGACCCACTCACTCCCTGTATGATGGAAGAACCATACAAGACAGCAGAATATAGGTTTTGGGTTCAAATAGGTCACAACTTTATTGGATACAGATGTGAACAGTTTGGCATAGGCGAAGCCATTTAATCAACTCTAGCCCGTCTGCTGGGAGTATATCTAAGGAGAAACCACAACATGGGGGCCCCTAAGACTTACATCAAATAGAGGCACCCCCTAAGGGGTCCCCGCTGGAGGAGTTCTATGGCCCTAACCCCCATCTGGGTGTTGGACAAACACAACTCCTCACGGATCCCTTTAATGGGATACCCTTAACCAAGGTAACCTTAATGTCTCAACAAATGAAACTGACCTATGGAAAATGTAACTTGAAAAAAGAGACATTGCGCATACCTTTGTAAACCAAGAAAACTTTAATAAAAATATTTTTAAAAAATACAACAACCAAGGAGGGGCAGGTGGAGGCTACAACCTCCTCTCCAGGCTCCAGCCAAAACTAAGGCTTACCCAGTTCCTAACCTCACAAAGAGTTGTGATGATTGCTATGAGGTAGGTGAAAAGCAAATGGCCAGTGCCAGTTTGCTAAATGGAAAAATTCCTGCCCGGCTCTGAATACAACACCCAATAATGTCTCTAGCAAGGTCTTAGGATGAAAGAAAAGCATATGGAATAGGAGAGGGACGGTGGCAGATCCAACAGAGAAACCGAGGAGGAATGATGGGCTTACTTCAATTTTTCCCCCCAGGAGACGAATCCAAGCAAGGCCCATTGGCTGGCTGAGCCCACCCCTGGGGAATCCCTGGACCCAGCCCTGCCTGCCATAGGCCAATCTGCAGGCAACCTGCAGCCCTCCCCAGCGTGCTGCTGGATCGCTGACCAGGCTGATGGTCAGGCCACAATGCAGCCTGACCGTTTAGGGTAAGTGGACTTGTCCTGCCACTTTCCCTGGGAAAACCTGCTGACCCAGAACAAATGTCAATCAGGTTTTCTGCAGATTAATGTTTTGTTCTGATTCAGTAGTAAACTATGGGTTTTCCCAGGGAAAGTGGTAAGACAAAATAAAAGCCTCTCAGACCCATGCTGAGAAATCACAATGCAAGCAAAAAAAAAATCCTAGGACAAAAAGTAGTGTTGATGAGCCCCCAAGGTCTGCTTTTTGCTAGGCGACCATAGGCTACATCTCTTGGTTGATAGCTGCTCTTCTTAAGGGCATTTTAGCCTTGAAAACCCACCACATTGTGAAGCTCCTGTTCAGTCACAAGAGCTAGAGTCCTGTTTTAGCAAGAAGGGAGGGAGGGGCTGCTCAGTGCAGAAAAACCCCCTGTGTTTCCATGCAGGACCCCTTATTGTTGGCGTCTGCTGAGTTTTTTGTTCTTTTTTAAAAAAATAATTTTTATTGATTTTGCCATATAAATTATAAAATGTACCACTAAACTTATCACTTATACAATCTTTTTAGACTTCCATCAGCACCTCTGATGATCCACCGTTTTAACCACTTCTTATGCATTTCTTAACTTTATATTGCTTTTACATGTCTTAACAACTCATCCTTCCCCTTCTCCACTTTTGCAATACTTCCAATAATACTCCTCACAAAACTTCTTGCAAACCTACAAACGTCGTCTGATCTTCACAAATACTTTTCAAATAGTCCGTAAATTTACTCCAGTCTTCCGTGAATTTCTAGTCCCCCCGGTTTCGAATCCTTCCTGTTTATCTAGTTCTTCATAGTCCATTAACTTCATCCTCCATTCTTCAATCGTCGGTAATTCTTCTTGCTTCCATTTTTGGGCCAATAATATTCTTGCTGCTGTTATTGTTTTGGCTTTTGTTCTTGGGATAAGACAAAAGGCAGGTGGTGGGTTTGGAGGAGTTTGGATTTGGTTGACCTTCCTGTTAACACAGTGCCCGGGCCAGGCTCATTTTCTAACCAGCCACTTGAATGCAGGTAGTGTTGGCAGGTTGGCCTGGACTGTAGTGAATTAGGTGGGAAGAAAACTGGGTTTGTACATTTTGGCTCCGTGTTTTAGGAAGAACCAAGAGAGAGGTTGCATTATTGGTATCCTGGAGTGCCAACTCTTCCCAACTGGCTTAAACATAGACTGAGGGTCTTCTTTCTTAGACCTAAGAAATGGTTCCTTTCTCTCAAAGGCTCTTTGAGGATTCAGCTGGTGATCCACCAACTAGGACATAGTGCATCTGTGTACACCCAGGCAGCTCAGCTGTGTGCAGAGGGGAAAGTTAGCACCCTTCTCCAATCACAGGGGTTCTGTGTATCAAGTTAGGGTCGCTAGGAAGTGCTGTAATGATTTTGCCAAATGTTGGGTCCTGGGGGTGTGCGAATTCTTCAGAGATGGGGGTGTGGTCAACATGGTTTCTAGTTTTGGGCCAAAAGGTCTGTCCCTGTCTGAAAGGATGGGATAAATGGAGTGGACTGTGGATTTAAGAGAGTTCTAGTATAATATGTTTCCATACTCAGTGCAAATGACTATGTGAGCCATGCAGGGCCCCATTTTAGGCAGGAGGACCACAATAGAACCCTCTCCCAGTTCTTTTGCATGGCAATCTGCATCTGGTGCTAATAATTCAGGCCAGGTGGCTTTGAGCAGCAGGTTACTGGACACAGCCAAGCACAGGAAGGGCAGGTAGTTTGGGAGAGTGAACGTAACACATTTGGGAAGTTGGTGTCCAGCTTCTCTCATGGTCATCAGACTTTCCTTAGACTTGGTGGAGGGAGATATGACTTCTAGAGACTGGGAGGTGAATAGATTGAGAAGGTGGACAGTGGTGCCTCCACTCAGTGCCATTCAGTATGTTTCTCCCACAACAGAACTGAGCATGTGGATACAACATTGAGACTTGGTGGGACCACAACATTCCCTTGCTTGGGTTCCTGCAACAACTGGTGGGTCTGTTACGGATTTTAAATTTTATTTTTAATAACAATAAGGTCAAGGCAGTGAGGTGAACTTCTGGGTGCTAAAATCTACATTCAGTATGTCTTCCTGCTTACCAAGTCTTTGGACTGAAAAGGCCAAAGCAAAAAGCTTTTGATTCTGAGCAAAGGGGCTGCATGAATGACTAGATGCTTTACAAATGGTGACCCAAAACTTAATGTGGCTTTCATTTGACATTTCCACGGCTTTTCAAAAACAAACAGCAAGGGAGACCTAATCCCACAGCCAAGGCACCTTTGCCTTTTTATAGCAGGGAGCAAAATATGGGTGGATGCTGAAAGGTAGACCAAGTTATTCATTTAAGGTTTGGGGCTTCTGGCAACTGTCATTACTAAAGTGTTGCTTGGTTAAAAATGGGCTTCGATGAAAGGCTTGCTGTGTGGGTCGGCTGGAACTCTCAAAGGAAGGGATTCTGGCACCTGACTGTGCTGGGGCATGGGAGGTGGCCAGGAAGACTCCCAATATGGCCGGTTTGCTCATGAGCACAAATGGACATTATTTCAAGAAACAGAGCTCTGTGAACAGGAAAGACACATTCTTCATAGTCACTGCAAGTAAAATAAATTGCTCTAACTGGCCACAGTTCCGCTTATTCAAATGAATGGGTTTGAGTGTCCTTAAATCTGTTTAAGGACACTCAAACTCATTCATTTGAATAAGCTTATGTGCATTCAATAGTACTGGATTGTGGCCATTCTGTTTATCTGATATTGTTTTACTGAGCCCACTTTTACTGTTCTTTAAAAGTCTCTAGCTGCCTCTGATACTGGTATATCACCATCCCTATTTCTCCATATTTTTACATTTCACAATGCATCATCTTCATGATGTCAGGGGCTAGCACTGTAATTCTTTAGGGTTCAGTTCCATACCCTGGGTTGAACCCTGGTGTTTAGCATGTCTGTGTAAGGTGAATGTGCACTTGTATATTTCACTCAGTACAGCTGCACAAGTATAACGTAAGGAAGTGTGATAGCATTTTATAAGAGCCAGCTCTAACATTATACAGAGTAAGATGGCTGCTGGGGTGCAAGGAGCAGCAGTGAGGTGCTGGGAGACAGAGCTGTGTGTGCCATTCTCCCTCAGGTACTGTGGGGGTTGTTGTCCTGTTGCCAGCACTGAAGATTCCGCAACCAATTAGACAATTCACTTTTTCCTCAATGCAGAAAACAAGCACCCACTTCCCTTCGGAATCAGTAAAGGAGGAACACACAGCATCATGCAGCAGACAGTGGAGTAGAAGGGAAGAGCCTGGCTGCAAATCTTGACATGGCAATGGGGTGTATACAAGGGCATCCCTATTGGCATCCATGAAGCGCTGGAGGAGAGATGCAGATTTAGGATATATTGGTTTTGGCACAGGTGTTCTGTGAAAATCGAGCTGAGACAGATTCTTTTTTAGAAAGTGTCTTGACTTGGAGAACTGAGTGGTTTCAACTCCATTGGAGGAATGTCTCACTAGCATTTGATTCATGTAATGTGGATATAGTCCAACTGCTCCCATAATCAATTGGGCTGTTGTCACATGGAACTCCAAAGCACAATGTGGTTTCTTATCTGTTGTGCTGTCATGGAATAGTGCCTGGTCTTGTGGCAAAGGTATTGTGGCCCAGCAAGTGTTTATTGATGACTACAGCAAAGCTGAAGAGTCTGGTTTGCAAGGTTAACCACAGGGAAGCACCCCCATTGTTGTTGTTTAGTCGTTTAGTCGTGTCCGACTCTTTGTGACCCCATGGACCAGAGCATGCCAGGCACTCCTGTCTTCCACTGCCTCCTGCAGTTTGGTCAGGCTTGTGTTTGTAGCTTCGAGAACACTGCCCAACCATCTCGTCCTCTGTCATCCCCTTCTCCTTGTGCCCTCCATCTTTCCCAACATCAGGGTCTTTTCCAGGGAGTCTTCTCTTCTCATCAGGTGGCCAAAGTATTGGAGCCTCAGCTTCAGGATCTGTCCTTCCAATGAGCACTCAGGGCTGATTTCCTTAAGAATGGATACGTTTGATCTTCTTGCAGTCCATGGGACTCTCAAGAGTCTCCTCCAGCACAATAATTCAAAAGCATCAATTCTTTGGCAATCAGCCTTCTTGATGGTCCAGCTAGCACCTCCATTAGTGTTCTCTTTATTCTGATCTCCAGCTAGCCCCCTTTCCTCACCCCACTGATCTTTCTGCACCCCATCATGCTAGTGACACCTAACACTCTCTTCTCTTTGCAGCCTCTCTTCATTTTTCTCTCCACCCCCCATCTCACAAGTCTCTGCATGGCTGAGCTTAAGGATAAATGTCCTAATGGCAAGAGCTGTCCAACGCTAAGTTGCCTGACTGCCTTGGGAGGTGGAGGTAATTACTTCACTTGAGGTAATTAAAGGGAAGCTAGGCCAGAGTTGCTGTAGTTGCCTTTCTGCATTGCAGACCCTTCACTGAGGAAGGGGCTTGGACTAAATGTCCCTTCCAACGCTGTATGATTCTGCATGTTTCCATCTGGAAAGTGCTGCCAACTTTACTAGGCACCCCTGGATCCAGAGAGAGGAGCAGCAATGCAGACACGGGCATGCAGGCATTCTCCCACCCCACTCCCACATTAGGTGGGCTTAAGCAGCCCTTAGATGTTCCCACAAAGATGTGAGAAAGGACTGCAGATTCAAGGGGTCCTCAGAATGGTGCCAAACCCCCCTCCAAAAAAAACCACATGGTAGGATGAATGCAAGCTGAGCGGGCTCATGTTCAAAAGAGGCACCATTACTGGAAACACCCGGGAACTTGGTGGGGAAGGCTGTGAATGGTGGCATGGCTGGGTTGGACCAGTGAGGCCCTTCCAAACCCCTGGGTGCCTCAGCCAGGGCCTGACTGAGGATTTGAGGATGGGGTTGTAACTGGCCTGCTTTAGCACCAGCAGTGTCAAATGTTTCAAACACAATACAGGGAAGAGCTGACTGATGAGTTGGCTAAACAAAGAATTGAACCAACACAGTCCATGCTGGCAGCCCCTGTGGTTTACAAGGAAACACATGGCTACAAAAATAGCACCGTCTGTAAGAGTATTTTGGCAACAGTTTTGTTTAGGATAGAGGAAAAGTGACCAAGTTTGTATATAGGTGCAACTCAGCCAACTAAATGGCTGGTGTGTGGTTTTTAAAGGGAATGCAACATTCTTCTGTCTGCCTTGAATATTTTGGGTGCTCTTTACAGCATGTTGTACGCTGAAAGAAAATTATATGAAAATGATGTACCGGTGGTATCTGACTCTTAGTATCCAAGAGTCAGTGGTATCTGACTCTTATCCAAAATGTATAGAACAAGCACCAATATTTGTTGGAAGTGCAAAGAAAGGGAGGGTACCTTTTATCATATGTGGTGGTCATGTAAGATAACAAAGTCTTTTTGGGAATTGATATATAATGAATTGGAAAAAAATGTTTAAAATAACATTTGTTAAAAAACCAAAAGCATTTCTATTAGGAATTAAAGGTTCCGATATCCCAAAAGACCAGAAATGACTATTTATGTATGCGACAACAGCTGCAAGGATGCTACTAGCCCAAAGATGGAAAGAACCAACAGTACCGACCAAGGAAGAATGGCAAGTTAAATTGCTGGAATATGCTGAAATGGCAAAACTGACTGGGAGACTCAGGAATCAAGAAGATAATGACTTTAAAAAAGAATTGGAAAAATTCATAACTTACTTAGGAGACCATTGAATGACTGAAACTTTATTTGCGTCAGCCATAGACCATAGCAACAAAAGAACATTGCAATATACACAGAACAGAAATAAAAAGGCGATTATATAAAACACAGATTATATAAAACACAAATAGTGGATCTTATTCTGATTTCCCCAGCTAAAAGCCCTGCAACCTTTGCTGTTACCTGCTCATCTTGATCTGCCAAGAGAAAGGACACTGTGACAGTGGCTGGGTGACCCAGAATGGACAATAAAAGAGGGGTGATAATCTCATTCCTCAAGTCTTTATAAAGAGTGCAAGTCAGAAGGGCATGCGCCACCGATTCGGTGCTGCCATCTCCACAGAGACATAAGCGTTTTTCGTGCGGAATCTGTTGGAATCATCCCTCAAGTACAGCCAAGGGCAATACATTCAATCTTGCGAGAGTAAAAGCACGTCTATATTTTGGAATTGCTAGGTTATGCAGATAGGGCGCCAGAGAATCAAAATGGGAAGGTGGATTTATGGGATGCCTTTCTCTGGTGTCATTACAGATAAGGAGTGAGCTGTACATAGCAAACAAGCAAAGGGGAAATGGCTGCTGAGCGGCACCCACCATTGTGAGGCCTGAGGTGATGATGATGCCTTTCCAGCTGCTGTTATAGGCTGTGGACATCCTGGGATGTCACAAAAGCACATGGAAGCTCAGTGGCTATACAAAAGCAGCCCAAGGGGAAAGCCCAAGGCAAAAGCTTGAAGAGGACACGGTGGACAACAGCTGTGTTATTCAGTACTTGGTGGTCTTCTTCCGCATGGAGGTGAAGTGGCAAATGGAAGGAGGCCATCATCCATCAATGAGCTTCTGTGGAGCAACGAGAAGGCAAGTGTATCTGCTGAGCAGGACCGCAGCTTGAAAGTGGCAGATATCCATGGTTGGAAGCTGGTAATGGACCTGGCAGAAGCTGTGATTAGCATGTGGAAGCCCGGGATGCTGCAGGGCTGAAGGAGGCTGAAGTTTGTGCATGTAAGCTGGTTGAAATTCACCTTCAGAAGGCCATTGACAAAAGCTGTGTGGATATTTGTGCGTTGACGCTGAGGTAAGTATGAATGGAGAGATTGGACATAGGTCACCCACCAGACATGGTATGCCTGGGAATTGCATGTTCAGATAGCGGTGTAGGCTGCCCTCCAGGCTCTGGGCGAATGAACCACTGGATATTCATGGGTGGAAGCCAGCAGAGGTTGGCAGGCTGGCCAGTGGAGGTGGCTGAATGATAACTGTTGAATGAGGGCCATTCCCCTCACCATATCTGTGTTTGCCTTTCATGGATGCTACAAGCCAATGAGGCTTTCCCCGAAAGCAGCAATGAAGGGAACAGCAGAGCTTAAGCAAGCCATCTTTTACTTCTAAATCAAGGTATTTCTAAATGCATCTAAGTAACGTTCATGACATTCCCCTTTCCAGTACCAGGATGGGAGGCCGTGCAGATGCATCCCTAAGCAGTTGCCACCAGCTACAAACTTCCTGTGATGTCACAAATGGACAGGGTGGCTGAGAGGGAGGAGGAAGTTACTAGTGGGAGGTGGCTGGGAGAAGTGAGAAACCCCAGTAGAAGGTTCAGGGGCAGTTGGGGTAGATAGGCAGGGCCAGCTGGATATGCATAAGTTGAACATGGGCTGACTCCCTTCTGACTACTTGCGTTGCCAACATTTTGTTCTCTCAGGGTTCCTATACCTGTCTTGCCTAGATCGCAAGTAATTTTGAGAGAATCAAAGCAACATAAAACAATGCAGGCATTTAGGAAATTACACATCTAAAAGCTCAGCAAAATTCTGAAGCGAGAAAGGAAACTCTCAGATCTTTGCTTAAATCTTCTAAAAACAATTTCATAGCTGCTTTCTCAAATGCAGCTCCAATAACCAGTATGGGTTGACATTTATTCGTGCAAAATGCTCTGCACAACTGCCAGCAAATTAATATATTTTACATAATTACTATTAAAGATATATATGCAGAAACAGCCGTGTGCACCTTGGCAAGAGCCCCAGCCCTTTAATGGTTCCTGTATTTCTGCAGAGCGCCAAAAACCGCACTGGAGACCACTGTAAACAAATAAAAATGTTTGCTGGACTTGTGAAGAAACGAAAAATAAGGTTAATTTAGAGCAATGAAAACTGTGGAGAACGTAATGTAGTTTTAGAAAAATTATGTTAAGGACCCTTGCAGGGGATGGGGGGAAGTAATGGGATTCAGAGAATCTCATATATGGATATGGTAAAAGTTTTTTCTTTTTATTATTTTGAATTTGTTCTTGTAAAAAACCAATATTTTTTTTTAAAGAATATTTTGGGTGCTCTTAAAAATGCCAGAGTCAGAAACTGACCCAGAGTCAGAAACTGAATGCTTGGATGATGACCTGGACCTCCTCTTGGCCCAAGACCTGGGAGAGCAGGCAGGGCCCCCTGTTACTAGCCTTGAAGACCCTATGAATTTGGGGGGGCCTCCTTACGGCCGCCTCCAGAGGATCCAATCTAATTGTCAACAGATTCCCAGCACATTTAGATGGAGAGGCTGAGCCACCCCCCCCCCAGCCCTCAAGAATGCAGATGGAGAAAGGTCCAAGCTCAGGTTGCAAGTCAATGACAAAAACCATGCCTGAAAGCCCAGTTGCTATGTTGCTCCAGAAGAAAGGGCTGCTCATGAGTAAGGGTTCTTCTCAGGAGGAAGGGTTCTCTGCCGCTAAGGTTGATGATAGGTGGTCCCTCCTTTGAGCCACCTGGTTGCTGGAAAGGTAAGACCTCTGGCTCCTGAGCATAGCCAGGATTTATGTTGGCAGGACACCCACTTGTCATCATCAGATTCGGAATGAATTGTACCAAGAACAGTTCCTAGGCAGTCCTTGCAAGTGCGCACTCTCAGGAGAAAATGCTGGAAACCACGAGAAGCTTCCAGAAGAGTGTTACCTGTGATGCAATTTGTGAGTTCACAAAACACAGCCTATCACTCAGTTGGGTTGCCAGATGTGTCACTAAAATGTGCCATATCATCACCCAAGTGTCCTCAGTGAGCATTTCAATTTCAAGCGTTCTGATTATTTCTACTTTTAGTTAAGTATTTTTATTTATTAACTTGACGGGGGAGCAGCTGCCCCCTGGCTACACCCATGTTCTGGTTCCCTAGCTGTGAAACCTGGCTCTTTTGACTTACACTTAGATTTGATTACCTCAGTTGTTTAGTCCTAGGCTGTCTTCTCTCTTCCTTTATTAATACAATATCTTTTTCATTTACCTTCCCAGTTACTTAGAATATTGTGTAAAACAGGCATAGGGAAACTCGGCCCTCCAGACGTTTTGGGACTACAATTCCCATCATCCCTGACCACTGGTCCTGTTACCTAGGGATGATGGGAGTTGTGGTCCCAAAACATCTGGAGGGCCGAGTTTGCCTATGCCTGGTGTAAAAGCTGATTATCAGAATAGAGTATCTGAAAGTGTATTCCAAAACCAGAAATTTCAACTTACCAAACAGTTTTCAATGACTTAAGACCATCTTGTTTTTCACGGATTACCACTGAAAAATGCAGAAATAACAGCAATGCACAATGAATTAGTTTGTTAAGGCACTTCAGTGTCTAAAAAAAGTATAAGTTCTGGAGCATGTGCCTGGTGCCCCCTGGTGCTCAGCAGTGGAAATAGTATGGGAGAAAATGTATTTTCTTTGGAGACCAATGCCCACAGCTACCACGCTTGAAAGGCTTCAAAATTAAGCTGCTGGAACTGAAGGTCCTCTCCTCAGTGTTATTTCAAAAGGTCACTTCCTCCACTGTGACTGTATTGGTTCTAAATATACATCACTTTCCCACAAAAAAACTATCCAAGGCAGTTTACTCGGGGGGGGGGGGGTTGTAGCTCAGTGAGAAAACACTTGCTTTGCATGCAAAAGGTCACAGGTTCTCCAGGTAGGTCAGCATAACTGGGTGGGTAGGAAATCCCTGTACAGTGGTACCTCAGGTCCAGAGGTCCTTTCTTAACCTGAAACTGTTCTTAACCTGAAGCACCACTTTAGCTAATGGGGCCTCCAGCTGCCGCCGCGCTGCCGGAGCCCGATTTCTGTTCTCATCCTGAAGCAAAGCTCTTAACCTGAAGCACTATTTCTGGGTTAGTGGAGTCTGTAACCTGAAGCGTATGTAACCTGAAGCGTATGTAACCTGAGGTACCACTGTAATGGAAGGGGAGGCAAGTAGAAGCCTCTTAAGCCTTTTTTTTTTACACAAACTGCCTTGCGCAGTAGGCCAGTTACACTTAGAAGACTGTCCAGTAATGCTGGATCCCTACAGCGCCCTCTGACAAAGATGGATTTTTGGATCCTAAGCAAATATTTAACCAGGGACCCTGAGATAGCATCTAGTATACTTAATTTTCTCCAGGGCAAAACAAACTCCATCAACATTGCTCTCCGCTAATAAACAACCAGCTCTCTGGATCCGAGCAACCGGCATTTCTCTGGCATCCCCTTCTGTAGCATGAGCCAAGTGACTTATGTTCATGGGAGATTTTACACTTCTCCTGCAAATATATGCAAGAACCCAAAGCCAAACTTTATGTAGTTTATTAAGAATGAAGAAGAAAGGAAGATGACACCCTCCTGGTCAGCGTCTACATTGAAGCTCCAAAGTCTGACCCCATGTGAGAGATTTATATAATTTGAACCCTTAGCTGGCTGGCCTAATATCTAAATTCCTCCCACCTGTTAAGCTAGTCCAAAATACAGGGGCCAGCATACTTAATTAACTCTGCAGTTGCACTACTACTGGCAGGCACTCAGCCTCCAGCTGGGCCATGTGGATCTTCCCAAACCCTGCTGCTACTTATTATTAGAGCACAAACAGTACATCAAAACAATAAAGCAAACCAAAAACCGTTGACAGTCCCAAAGAGATTGTACCAATAAGCAATGAGGTTGTTGGCATTCATTTGTCTCAAGAGACAATGAAGCGTGCCTCCAGGGGTGAAGCCAAACCACTGTGTGGGCTCAAACCTCCCTGGGGCTCAAGCCTGGGCAGTGCGTAGGAAGTCCTGGGCTGTCTGGACATCAGTCTCACTGATGTGGTCCAAAGGAAAGCAGAACAATACATTTGGCAGCAGCCTGTCTGCAATAGTTGCTGGAAGGAGGCATATAAGAGGCCATCCATCTGTCTTGGTGACTCCACTCCATGTAGTGTTTACTCCCCAGCCTTTTTTTCTCTCCTGAAAATATCCCAAAAGGCAGCAGCGGTTTCAGATCAGATTTTCCTTCTCCTAGATTGGCAACTTTCCCAGGTTGATGAGTCGCATTTCTCCGTAAGCAATGAGGAAGAATTGTGTAAACCAATTGACCTATCTCCTCTAAATACGAAATTTTCCCGGCATAGGTTTCCCTTACAATTGATTATTTCAAGACTTGATTACTGCAATGAGCTCTATGTGGGGCTTCCCTTGTGCTTGATCTGTAAGCTGCAGTTTGTGCAGAATCACTTCAAAAGAAAACCTTTATAAAGTAATTTTTAGATGGTACTTGACCTCCACTATGCTCAAACAGTGTGGCGTAGTGGTTAGAGTGCTGGATTAGGACCTGGGAGGCCAGAACACAAATCCCTATTCACCCATGAAGCCCACTTGGTGACTTGGGGCTGGTCACTCACTCTCGGCTTAACCTACCTCACCGTGTTGTTGAGAGGGAGAAGTGTGTATGCTAGGTTGACTTCTTTGGAGAAAAGGAGGGATATAAATGTAATAATAAATAAAATCGTAAAGTCATAATTGTCAAGGTTCAAATAATGTGTGTTGTAAAGAAGCACAAGTGGGTGTGAGGCACACTTCACTGGGGACATCATCAACAACAAAAATGTTTGTTTTTGTGCCTTCTGCTCAACCCCTTTCATTGATTTGTTTTAGCTGCTAAGTTATTCTGCTGCTGTTTTCTACTTTTGGTAACTTTAATTAATTGGATTTTACTGCATTTTAAATTGTGATTGTTTTAAGTTGTTTTGTTGTGCATGTGTTTGCGTGTGGGAAGTGTGTTGATAATCATTTTCAGCTACCATTATAAGGCGACCACTAGCAGCAATTGCGGAAATTAATAATAATTTAAAAAGGGAGAAGTCTGATTGCCATGCCTTCATCTCAGGATTAGCGCAAGGCGGCAGGGATGGCAGCGAGGACAACGCGCGTTTCCTGCTCCGTCCCCCTAGCGGCGAAAGGGGGAACAGCAGGAGCTACAGCGTCGCTGGGAAAGCCGAACCAGGCGGTGGGAAGACAAACCCGGAGCCTGGATTCCTGGGCGAAGCGAGTGGTGGGGAAGGAAGGGGCGGGGCCTGAGCGCCGTCAAACTCCCCGAGAGACAAAGCCAAGAGCCGCTCATTTCCGGTTCCCATTCGCGCCACATAAACAACACCAACAAGCCGAGCGGGGAGCTGCTCTACCCGCCCCCCCCCCGCTAAACGCTGCCTTTTTGGGCCGAGGGCTCCTTTCGCCTCGCCTTCCCGTAACTACGATTCCGGAAGCTCCGTGAGGCGGCGGGAGCTCTCGAAGTTGGGGGGTTCGAGTGGTCCTCCGGGACTGGGACTTCGCCGTGAGAAGCGGCAGGAGGAAAGGGCCGCCGCCGCCGCCTGTGAGGAAGACCGCCATGGCGGCCGGGCGGCTCGAGGGCTCCCGGGCGCTGAGGTGCCGGCCTGCGCAGGCGCAGTAGCGGCGCTACCCCGCGCGCGCGAGAGAGAGAGCGAAAAGGCGGAGCGAGCGCTGCTCTCCGGGCCCCGGCCTGCCCCCTCCCCCCCCCGCTCGGTCCCGGCCTGCGCTTCGCCTCGCCCGCCTCACGTCGCGCCCCGGCCCTTCGCCGCCGCCGCCGCCATGGAGTGCCCTCACCTCGGCGCCAGCGTCTGCCTGGCGCCCGACTCGGCCAAGTTCCCTCAGGGCTCGCCCTCCTCGTGGTGCTGCAGCGGTGAGTGGGGGCGGGGGGGGCTGACAGGCACCTTCATCTTCCTCGCTCCCCTCCCCTCCCCCCCAACCCCGCTCTCCTTTGTTCCAGGGACACGTCCAGGCCCTTCGCCCGCCCGGCTTTATTTAAACACCCGTCTCTCGAACTCCCCCCCCCCCGCCCACCGGCAACAAAAAGATCTCTGGGATTTTGCTCTTCTCACGACCCCTCTCTCGAGTCCGTCCTCTTCCTCCCCCCCCCTTATTCCGCTTCACTGTGGCTTGAGGGGCCTTCGCTTTCTCCACTGTCTTTGCCTCCTCTTGCCCCCCGCCCCGCCCTTTCCTGCACCTTACACGCCAGAGCAACAAAGGGGGCAGCACCTGAAGAGGCACCGCGTCTCTTTTCGTCTTGCTTGGGTTTCTTCCTGCCTTAAAGTTGTGGTAACCCTTGACAGGCTCTGCCTCGTGGCCGTTGCCTCACTTTCCCGGTTCTGTGTAAGATTTCCTGTTCCTCTTCTTATCCCCTCCTGGTGAGACTCCGCGTTCAGATTCTGCCCTCCTGATCCCATTAAACCATTTTCTCTGATCTCTCCATATTCTCCCACTGTCTGTTGTGTGCAAACAACAGTGCATCTCCTTTTCGTTATGCATGTACAGTACTAGGCTGCCTCCTTATATAACTTCCCGAAATCCTGAGCTTGCTTCTCATTTCCTTTGTGGCCTTTCTCTCTCTATGGTCCACAGATGCTAGGGCTGGGGGGGGGGGGCAAGGAAAGGATGCCTGCAAGAGGAGCAGGAAGTCTTCGATTTCAGACCCTTTCTCAGCACGGGACCATCCTGGGCCTTTGCTGGAGTTGTTGGAGGGATCACATTTCCTACTCTTTTTAGAAAGATGGATCATTTGCAGCACTCCTACCTCCCAAAGCTCAGGATATGTAGTTTTTGCATTCATCTATCCGTGAATGTTTTTGCAGGCCTCATTTTACTCCTTCCCATTCTGTGGGCTCAGGAATGCTTGGCCTCTACAGTTCTGCCTAGCTTGTCTTACTTTCTTAGAGAGGGAAGTCTAGCAGATGTGATCCTGACCATGTGCTGGCAGGCAAGGCATTGTCCTGGAGAGAGGAGGTGGCCAAGGGGTTCGTTGCCTTCAAATGGGAAAGAATGCAGAAATTTCTTTCTAGCTTCTTTGTTCCAGTGAGAGAGCAGTAGTGAGAAAAACAAAACCCACCAAGGAGGACGCTGAAGAGGCTGTGTTTCTGTTGCGAACTTTGCTGTCTATTCTTCGACCGCAGTAAAGATTGGTTGGTTGGTTGGTTGCTGAAGAGGCTGTTTGTGTTTAATGTGCTCGAAGGTGCCTCTTGTATTTTTGAATTTAGGCCATCCCAGTGAACTGGGCCTCAGTATGCTGGAGGGTGGATATAGTGCAATAAAACATATGGGGAGGGAAAGTTTCAACAGGAAATGCTGGGTAATTTGATTCCTCTGTGTGTACACATGGCCTCAGTCAATATTTACATAATTGAGATGTGTGTTGTGGTGCAAATGTAAGACTTTCCATGTTTGGCCTTTTGTTCATTTCATGGTGGTAATAAACATTGAGACACTTGCTTTACATTTTCAGTACGCTCATGGAAACAGAGTACTGTAAGTTGTGTTCAGCTGTTTCACTTTGAGTTGTTTTCACCTTTCCAGTAGGAAGTAAATCAATAGTAGGGTATTTTACAGTGTTTCAGCTGTGCTCTTGTAACTTCTCTTTTTCTCTAAAATGTCTGAGTTGTACTTGAAAAGCCTCTTTTGAATTTGCAAAACTCAGTCGGAGTTTTGCAGTTCAATGGCTTGTGGATTGCATCTTGTCACTAAAGTGAGGAAACGTTCTAATGTTGTTTTCTGAGGTTTCCTTCTATGGAGGAAAAGCTACATGGCTGCTCTTAAGTGTGGTGTTTGTGTTTGAGAGAGGCTGTTAGCTTGCTTGAATCTCCTGTGCAACTCCATCCTGGAGCTAAGGTGTGGTAGGTGCTACTGCTGCCTTTGGCTAAACCAGTTATATTACTCTGTAAAACATGCAGTGTTAAAGCAGAATTTATTATACTATGTGATGTTGCAGGAGAACTAAAGTGTAAATGAAAGCACTGAAAAAGAAAACAACTTTGAGAAATATGTTTACAAACTTAGTCATAAGGGGCGTATCTATTAGCTCAGGCAAGTAAATCTGTTAGGCAAGATCATTGGCATGAAGTTCCTCTTCCTCAAGGAAGGTCAGAAAGATAACATTACCAAAGGTAATGTAGTAAAAAGTATCAGTGTCAGTATCTTGCAGATTATAAAAGTATACAGTGGTACCTTGGTTTAAGAACAGCTTAGTTTATGAACAACTTGGATTAAGAATGCTGCAAACCCAGAAGTAGGTGTTTTGGTTTGTGAACTTTGCCTTGGAATAACAACATGTTTTGCTTCCTGTTGAGTGTGTTCCATTTGTGAACTGAGTCCCCCGTTGCTATTGGGAAAGCACGCCTTGGTTTAAGAACAGACTTCCGGAATGGATTCAGTTTATAAACCAAGGTACCACTGTACTGTGAGCTGTCCTTAGGGCCTGACAAGCTAGTTGTCTGCATGGAAGTGTTACTTGCCCCTTGCAAATGGCTTCCTGTAAGTCTGATGTTTGTATAAATATCCTGACAATGATTTGGGGGAATTTGCTGCAAAATTGAATTAGTTTGGAAGATGTTACAATTGCACTCCTAAAGAGTACAGTTGAAGTTGCTGTTTTGCTGAGACAGGGCCAGATATATCTTTGTCTATTGTATATGTAAATTAACATAAGTGCACTTACACAAATGCAGGAGTGTTTTACAGGATGCCAGAGTTTTTCCGTACGCTTTGTTTGATAAAGCTCCCCTCTCATTACCACCTTCCCCTCCCTGCAGTCTCAGCCCTCCCATGGTTCTTCCAGTCCATAAAACATCAATCATGCTTGTAACGCTCTAGAAAAGCCAGGAGTTTATGATGTACTGTATTGCAATGTGGATTTCCAATAGACTCCTGTGTGTGTGTGTGTGTGTGTGCGCGTGCGCGCGCACACACACACATATTTATGTGTGGCTGTTACACTCCTTTGGGAATACCCTGTTGAACAGAGTTCAGCAGAGGAGGACGGGAGTTATTTTTCTTTCTATAATATACTATAGACATATAAAGGGAACAAGTGTGGGAACTTTCCCCCTGTCCTTTTGTGTTTTGTATTAGAATTATACAAGATGACAAATAAAATATTCTGGGCTGGTTTGTAAACATTTCTAGTGAAAACATATTTTTCTGCCTATATTGGATGTCATTAACTGGGTATTCTTTCTCTGCTACTGCTGTTCTTATAGTGAGACAGTAATTTTAACCTCTGCTGTTCTTAATTACCGTATTTTTTGCTCTATAAGACTCACTTTTTCCCTCCTAAAAAGTAAGGGGAAATATGTGTGCGTCCTATGGAGTGAATGCAGACTGCACAGCTATCCCAGAAGCCAGAACAGCAAGAGGGATCGCTGCTTTCACTGTGCAGCGATCCCTCTTGCTGTTCTGGCTTCCGAGATTCAGAATATTTTTTTTCTTGTTTTCCTCCTCCAAAAACTAGGTGCGTCTTGTGGTCTGGTGCGTCTTATAGAGCGAAAAATACAGTATTTTTTGCTGTTTCTTTATGGTTGTATTTTACTGCTTTTTAAAGCATTCATTATAATTGCTCTAGTGCTGTTTTTAGATTGTAATGAATTTGTGATTTTATCTTGTTTTAATTCTACTTCATATGACATATAGAGAACTATAATTGAATTGGAAATCTAAATATAGTCAATAAAGTTAATGAGCACAGTTGTGACTACATTCCTTGGCACTGTTTGGTGATGCTGTACTTATTCCTCATTTTTTGTGGTGTTTAGAATAAAGCTTTTGTTTAACCAGAGGCTTCCAAATTATGTCCACTGATGAGACTCGCCATGGGATCCACCTTCTGGCCAGTGTTAGAAACTGAGATATGAAAACTAGAAGCTAAATGGCACCTTAAACCTTAGTTCTAGGTGCAACAATGAAATGAATGTCTAGGTGCGCTTTTTAATAACAAGAATACAAAGCTGAAAATGAATGAACTGCAGCTAAAATATTGTGTTCATTTTTCACAAGGTCCAGTCCTCATCTGAAGACTGCAAAAAAAAACAAAAAACCAAAGCAACAACAACAAACAAAGCCATGCTTCCCCTGCCCACCCCACTAATATTCTTAAGAGGGTCTCTTCTCCAGTCTTCAGAAAGCGGCTGGAATGTCTAGGTGCGCTTTTTAATAACAAGAATACAAAGCTGAAAATGAATGAACTGCAGCTAAAATATTGTGTTCATTTTTCACAAGGTCCAGTCCTCATCTGAAGACTGCAAAAAAAAAAAAAAAAACCAAAGCAACAACAACAAACAAAGCCATGCTTCCCCTGCCCACCCCACTAATATTCTTAAGAGGGTCTCTTCTCCAGTCTTCAGAAAGCGGCTGGAAAAAGGTCCTCCTTTCCATTCTGCAGACAAGCCGTGGATTTTCCCTACACCCCCTTTCCCTCATATAAATATTTTTTTTTGGCACTACAGTTAACACATATTAAAGGCCAATACATCTGATGGTAGAGACACCCACCTTGAGTGTCCAGTTCGCAAACCTAAGACTTAAGTGTCCTACAATGATCCCACTCCAAAATTTGTTTTGATTTTAAGCATCCCTGTGAGAGTCTGAAGTAGATAACACTTTAACATGCGCTACTTAAAACATCATAACTAACTGGCTAGTGTATTTCAAATTAAAAGCACATCATACATTAAAAGTACATTAAACAAGGCAGCTGAAACCTAAACAAAACATACTGAGTTCAAAAGAAAAGTTTTCAGGTCCCCGATCCATGCATATTTTACTTGAGAGGAGGCCCCATTGAACTCAATTGGGATTTACTTCTGAGCAACAGGCAGATCCAGATCAGGATTGAAAACCCTTTCCCCCCATAATGGTGCCCAAATTGCTTCTTTTGTTTCTTATACATTGCATTTTATTGTATTGCAGTTTGAATTCCTTAACATTGTAAAGTACAGTGCATGAGAGTTGCTAAACAGAGAAAAATATTTAAATGGTCCACCAAGATGCTCAGCAGTTTTCAAGTGCACTGTGGATGGGAAGTTAGAAAACCACCGCTCCTGTCTAGATCATTCTCCCTAGTTCTCCTTCCATCTCCCACATGTGTGAAATTCCACCCAAGGTTTAATTTCTCCTGTGCAATTAATTCTGTAGACAAGCCCATTCCTCCAGCAGTTTCAGTGAAAGCTGATGGGTGGGGGAGAGTTTCACAACTCTTGAGGAAAGAGCCAGACAAGGCAGTGAGAGCTTTGCTCCCTGTCCGTTTTCAGTGGTTAAGATAAGATGGGAATGAGATGGAGGGAGGGAGGAAAAAGGCATCTGTACTCCTAGCCTAAGGGCAGCCAATCCAAGGCTTCTGAGAGCGAAACACTGCCTTTCTGTAAGGCCAGCTCTGAGGTGGAACCTATCAACTTACCTGATGCTGCAGCAATCTCTTGGAAGTCTAGCGGGAAGGAATTTCTCCTCCCAAACCCTCAGCAGTGGCAGTTTTAATATGAAATATTAGGTGCTTCCAGAGTTCAGAAACTCGTATTTATGAAATTCCCTGTCGTAAAATGTGTCTAAAACAATGGGAGTTTTGAACACTGCACCCAGTGAGAGGTACATTGGGTGATTGTGCTAATGGCCCACCTCATGGTTTAAGTGAAAATTTGCACCTGAGTCCCGCTCCCCCCCGCCCCGGCACCCAAATTCTAGTCTGAAACTCTCCACTAAGCACTCACTTTTGCCACTTAGGACTTGCTTGTGTTCCCTATTGGAGAGACTTGCAGTTATAGCAGGTAGCCAATGAGAGAAGCTTTGTAATGCTGCTTGATTTGACTAGGGCTGCTGCCAGTGTTCGAAACTCCCATTGTTCTAGGTGCATTTTGCGACAAGGAATTTCATCAGTGTGAGCAGTTTCTGAGCTCTGGGCACAGTACTGCGCCTAAAATTTCAGATTAAAACTGCAGAGTGGAAGGAAAGGAGAACCCTTTTCTGCCTCCCTACTTCCAGCTATTCTCTGAAGACTGGAGAAGAGACCCTCTTAAGAATATTAGAGGGGTGGGCAGGGGAAGGAATAGACCATTTGAAAAATGAACATAATATTTTAGTTACAGTTCATTCATTTTCAACTTTGTATTCTTGTTATTTAAAAAGTGTGCCTAGATATTCCGTTGTTGCGTCCATAACCTAGGTTTAAGGTGCTATTTAGCTCCTAGCTTTCATATCTCATTTTCTAACACTGACTGCTGCAGGGCTCAGCAGCAAGCATCCTTCATGAGTAGCCATTCTAACATATGGTAACCATAACAAAATAAAATGATAGTGGCATTTTTGGAATATGGGCATTTCATTGAGAGTATTTGCTGGATCAGTTTACAGGCAGGCCAACTCAGCTCTAATCTCTTGACTAATAACAATGTCTTCAATTATTATACTGAGTATTTATTATGCTTTTTCAATTACGTTTTTAAAATGGGAATATTTATTGTGTTACCAGCTTGACCCACATGGCTGAAGGTTTTTGGCATAACTGGAAGTTGCCTGGGAGACTTACTCTCATCTAGATGAGAGTAAGAGTGATTCATTCTGGGGCAGCTGCTGAAGAGGGGTTCTTTGTATGCCTTGTTTGTATCGACTCAGTGTATAGATCATAGGGCTGGAAATATATGTTAGATGCCCGGTTGCCATAGCGATTGAAATTTGGTTCTATTGCAGTGCTTGGAAAACTATTCTGTCAGCTTGTGAAAATATTTGCACATGTACCCAGTCTTGGTTATAAATGATACCAGAGGATGACATGTACAGGACTTGTCAGTGCAAGTGGTCATAATTCCTCTGTCACAGCAACTGTCATTTGAAATAAATCATTCTTATTTTTATCTGCTTAACAAAATTTATATACTGCTTGATTATAAACAGAATCTCTAAGTCATTTACATAAACTAAAACAAACAATGAAAGGCAAACTTAAAGTTAAAATGTAATTAAAACCAACTGTTAAACTAAAAGCAGATTTAAAACACATGTCAATTTCTACATGTCAATATATTTTAATACCTTATTTCATCTTGGCTACACAGAGAAGTAGCTCAGTGATACTGTGGAAAGCTCTGATATAGTTTAGGCACAGTTTATCATGTTACAGCCAAACCATGGTTTGGTATCCCTACTTAGGTGCTCCTCTCACATGCTCAGATTTCCTCTGATTTGAGTAGCTTTCTGTTTGCTGTGATAGCTGAATTGGGAAAACTAAGGTTTCTATAAATGGCAGCTTGTCTCCAAACAAGAACTAGAAAGTAGTTTGAAGTTGAATTTGAGGTTATTCTTTCATTCAGTCTGGTCATTAGCATAAAATTGCGGTTGAAGGTTTCCTGTAAGGAGTGTGCAGTATGAAAAGGCAGAACAAGCCACAGCTAAATGTCAGACCTATACCTTTGCTTCCCTCGTAGCTGGCCCAATTTTATTAGCAGTTTTTTTTTATTATGATGCTTGGCATGCCTTCTTTATTGTTTATTTTAAATGTATGTGATTTTTATTGTATTGAGTTGTAAGTAATTCTTTTCAAAAATGAGACCCTTAAAGTAATTCAGTGATACTGGAAAATGATCATCAGGCCATAGGTGTGTGCAGGTAAGGATTGTTGCATCAGTGAAATGCTGCTTCATCCTCCTTGTGTTTTGATTTGGCATTCATGCTGCTTTTTAAAACAATTTATTTATTAAATTTTCCAATATACATTTTCCACCTTTAAATATACAACAGTACATCCAATGACTTCCCATTTTCTCTTTGTTTTTCCTTGTACTTCCAAAAGTAACTGCATATTCTATTTCCTCTATCTAGTTTTCCCCTTTCCATTATATCTTAATCTACATTATACTGTTGAATTTACAATAATCCTGCTAGCATTTTCACTTGCTTACAATTGTTTTCCAAATATTCCACAAATAATTTCCATTCCCCTTTATACATACATTCTTATTGTTCTCTTACCTTGCTGGCTAGGCCTGCTAGCTCTGCATAGTCCATCATTTTCAGTTGCCATTCCTCCTTCTTTGGAACCTCTCCCACCTTCCATTTCTGAGCTAACAAAATCTGAGCTGCTGTCTTTGCATCCATAAATAGCTTTTTCTATCCCCTGGGTACTTCTGTCTGTACCATACCCAAAATAAATGCTTCTGGTTTGTTTGTTTTTTGGAATATTCTTGTAAACCATTTTTTTCATTTCATTATAAATCCTTTCCAAAGCATCATTAACTATTCGAATGACCACCCATATATGATAAAACGTTCCTTCTGCTTCTTGACATTTCCAACAGATGCCTGTTTCACTTTTAAACATCTTTGCCAATTTACTTGGAGTTAGGTACCATCTATAAATCATTTTCATATAATTTTCCTTCAATGTGCAACATGCAGTAAATTTTAAATCCATCTTCCATGTGGCAATCATGCTTCAAGGTAGATTAGGGAGGGGTTTGTGGCCACAGTCCAAGTGTGTACTTTCCTCCTCCTCGCTCATAAGTGCAAAAACAACTTTCTGTGTTCTCGCTCAGCCAGTGCTGATATCATCTTGATTACTGAATGGAAACCAGGCCTCATCTGGGTATTTGCATAACTTAAGGGGTATGACATTGGGTTTCATGCTAGGGTGGAGTAGAAGAAAAACAACTTTTAACGAAGCACTTAAAACAGAACAATAAAGAATACATTAATAAGGTATCTTTATTTTTCTGTCTCTCATTGATTCTGTTATATACATTTTCATGATTACTTCAGAATTTCTGTTACCTGGAAATGCAGGCATGTTTGGTTCCCTGTGTCAACAGATCTTGTTAGTCTCTACGGCTACAGAAGATAGTCTTGTTTGCTCTTAGTAGACAGGCTAGGTTTGATGAAAAGGGAACTATATCATATACATGAATTAGTAATGTTTATATGTAATAGACTTGAAACTTGGCTGCCATCCGCCTATCTGCGTAGTTGTTTCTCGGGTATTGGCTTAGCTGCTGTGGCTCGCTGCTTAGGGTGACTGTGTCAGCAGTAGAATGTGGAATTTTTCCTGGAGGGATAAGTAACCTTGAAGGCACAGAGTAAAGGGAAAAAGCGACCACTAAGAGAGAAGTGCCAGAGGAAGAAAGTATCTTGCTCATGGGCAAGGAGTTGGATTGCAGGAAGGGACTTGTGAAGTTGAAAGCCAAGAGTGCAGTGAGGTCAGTGGTCAGAGTTGGAGGACAAGCAAAATTCAATCATTTAAACTAGCCAGTTGTTGCTTTAGTGCAGGTCTTTTAGTTGTCTAAGAAAATGACTAATAAGTTCTTGGAGAGTGGTGAGTTGCCTTTAGAAGTGTATTGTTTAAAGCTACCTTGGGCATTATATCTTCAGTCTCTTGACTCAGCTGTTCTCTAAAGCCCATTTCCTGTTTGTCTGCTGTTTCATCCTAACTTGACTTTTCTCTTTTCTCATCTGTGAGTATGGAAGCTACAGATAACTTCTTACTCACCTTCAACCCTCTTTGTAGCAGCCTGGGTTTGAATATGATATCTGACAGGTGGTACCCAGTACATATGGGACACGGGTGGCGCTGTGGTCTAAACCACAGAGCCTAGGGTTTGCCGATCAGAAGGTTGGTGGTTCGATTCCCATCGACGGGGTGAGCTCCCGTTGCTTGGTCCCTGCTCCTGCCAACCTAGCAGTTCAAAAGTACATTAAAGTGCAAGTAGATAAATAGGTACCGGGAAGGTAAACGGCATTTCCGTGCGCTGCTCTGGTTCACCAGAAGTGGCTTAGTCATGCTGGCCACATGACCCGAAAGCTGCCGGTGGACAAATGCCAGCTCCCTTGGCCAGTAAAGCGAGGTGAGCGCCGCAATCCCAGAGTCGTCTGCGACTGGACCTAACGGTCGGGGTTCCTTTACCTTTACCCAGTACATAGACAAAAACTGAGAAGTTCTTGGTTCGAAAGTCATTGCAGCTGACTAAAAAATGATAGGTGATCTTTGGCAAGCCACTGTGCCATTGCTTCAGCCCCATCTCCCTGCAACATACACATAATAGTGTCTACTCTACAGGGTTACTGGAATGGTTACTGGAATAACATGTAAAGTGGTTTGAACATTTTGCTTTTATAAATTGGTTTATATGCCCCCAAAGTAGCTTGCAACAAAACCAGCTGAGACACAATCAAACAAATGCATTCAAGAAGCAGACTAAAATGGTCAAAAACTTAAGAGCAAATGAAAAGCTAAGCAGAATAAAAAGATCTCAACAGCTCACCTAAAGCTTAGAAAGGAGGGAGCCAACTGAGGGGCAGACTAAATGTTTATAGGGTGAAATATTTTGCTCTTTAAAAATAGAGCAGTTAATTCTTTGCAGGGAATGGCTGTGCCCATTGTGTAAATAAGGAACAAGCATTGCAAACTCACTTCAAGTTACAAAGTTGTAAACAACACTATTCTCCCTTTTCTGTTATGCAATGGCAAATATAGTTTCCACATTCCCAAATTAACAGGATGTTGAAGAAAAGAGACATATGACTCATTTCAGACGGCCTTATGGCATCTCAGATTCTTTTTGGCCAAATCCTTCCTATATGAATGTCTTTCATAATACTTGAGGCCATTCTAAAAATACAGCTGGGTAAAACTGTAGGTAATTGCTGCTGTAGACACTTTAGCTAAAACTTGCAGAACAGTTCTGTTTATTTCTCTTTAATGTGAGCTGTATAAAGACTCCCCTTTTCACACAAAGAAGAGCTTTGATTTTGTAAAATTGGTTTGATATTTTCAACATCTAGATAGATACTAAGTTCAGTTTACAGGCATAAGTATATTACTTTGCCCCTGAAGGCTTCTCTGTACCTAGAAGCTGGAGTACTAAGCAGCCAAGCAACTCTGAACAATGGTTTACCTGAATTTTCAGAATTCAGGCATCATGCTTGGGTTTTAAGCTCTAATTAGTGCAAACTATGGTTTGGTTGTATGTCTGTGTTGCACCAGCATCTCACCACAGTTATGAAGGCTTATTTTTCAGGAACTATAGTTGTATGCCATCAAATACACTAATTGGGCTGTCAGTGTTTGGAGAGAGTGGCTGCATTTTGTAGCTTGCATGGAACTGAACCTAAGATTTCATGGGCATATTTCTTAAAATCTCTCTATTCTAGCATAGAATGTAATTGTGATGATAGTGTGCCCCCAAAATGCAATGTTTTAGCTGTTATGCCTGGGCTTTGAGGAGTTCTTTGACTCCTTAGGATGTTGGAGGCTGGAGATACAAGAATAAAGAGAATCTAATTCAGCACCATCCTCTTGTCGGGAGGCCTCGCTTATCTTGTTAATTGCACAGTGAAAGCCTTCCATGGATCATCCAGCCTCTGCTTGTGACCAGCACCTGTTTGCTCCCAGGGGAAAAACTTGTGAACGAGTTACTGGATTGCAAGTGAGCTGGGACTGAGCAAAAATCTTTGACAGAGTTTCTTGTGGCTCTTGTGATTGGAGGGGGCGGAGAGAGAGAGGGAGAGTGCAAATGCAAATAGCTTGCTCCACAGGGCAGGTTCACATGCTCATCATTGGGGGGGGGGGGTGATGTAAGGGATCCCATCCCCTTGCTCTCTTTCTGAAAAGAACTTCTAATTACTTTCAATGACTATCAAGTTTAGAGGACTCTCTCACTGCTTGTAGGTAAGTCTTTCAGTGCCGTATGAGTTTTGGATTAGTGTCTCATCTTGGAAGTCAGACAAGGGAAATAGCTAAGCAATTTGCTACTATGATTAGCACAATCATCTCTGATGATTTAGTTTAGTGCAAAAGGTAGCCTGTGTGGATTTTGTTTTCTTGTTTTCTGTGGAAAGCTATGTTTGGGGGTGGGAGATGTATGGCAGAATCCTAATAAATTAAAAAGTTGGTTATTCCTATTGGGTAATCAGAAAGAATAAAAACCTCACTCCAAATAAGTACTGTATTTAGCTAATTAATCTCTTTAAGCCAGGGATGAATCTTGGGCACAGAAGGATGAAATTATTATAATAATAAACTACTATTACTATTACCAACATTACAAAATTCCAATAGTTTTCTATTCAGCCTCCACCAATACTTTATCAAGCCCTGACCAAGCCTTTACCTATGTCTTGAAGGTGCAAGATCCCTCAGTTAGCAGAACCATATGCTGCAAAGTTTTGCTGAGATGTACCATTTCAAATTACAAGTAAGAATAGCATGTTTGAACACTCTTTCATATAAAAATCATTTTGCATATATAAAACATGCAAGCTCGGGACACAATTGCTTTTTTAAATTCTGTTGTAATGGAGCAATTGAGACAAGTTTTTCCTATTGTCTGGGGATAGGCAATAGCTCAGTGGTAGAGCATCTGCTTTGCATGCAGAAGGTTCTTGGTTCAATCCTTGGCACCTCCAGATAGGACTGGCAGAAATCCTTATCTGGAATTCGGGAGAGCTACTGCCAGATTCGGCTTTTGCAGTGTCAGGGAAAATCAGTGGGCTTGTTTGGGTGAAGACTGTAGCACCTTTAATGAAATAGACCCACTGCAGTGTTCACCGATAAGCTTTGGCCACAAAGAAGATGCCAGACTCACTAAAGAAGGGACTTGATGAAATTGTCCAGATTAGTAATTTTATCAAATCTCAAGCTTAGAATCCTAGGATCTTCTCAAAATTGCGTGAAGAAATGGGAAGCCAACATAAGCAGTTACTTTTACATACAGGAGTGCATTGGCTGTCGGGGGGCGGGATATTGAAGCAATTCTTTATGTGATGAAGTACGACTTTCTTTGACAGATTCAAATTTCCATGTGATCAGTTGAGCAACTTTGCATGGTTTTGTATGCTAGCCTACTTAGCAGACATTTTCACATACTTGGAACAATCTCAACAGAAACCTTCAAAGTCGTCATGTGAATATTTTTTTATGTTGAAGATAAAATTGAGGCAGTGATTTTAAAAATTACAGTTATGGGCAAGCTGATTAGAAGGTGGTAGCCTCACTAACATCCTAACACTAGAGACATTTCTAGAGGCCAGTGACGAAGAATTGATACCGAAAGTAAAACATTACATCACTGAGCACCTGCGTGATTTAGTGACTAGCTTCAGCAATTACGTGCACCAAATCTGGATTACTGCATGAAATCCTGAAAACTTGTGGATAAGGAATCCTTTTGAAGGGTGATGTACAACTAACAACTCTTATCTGCGGAAGAGCAAGATGCACTTGTTGACATGACTTGTGATGGTTCATTGAAATCATTTTTCAAAGAATGTAGACTTGACCAATTTTGGGTGAAGGTTTTTGCTGATTATAAGGTGTTAGGTGGAAAAGCTTGCTTTCAGGCATCTAGTTCCCTTTTGTTCCACATATCTTCGTGAACAAACATTTTCATTGTTTTGTTTTATGAAGAACAAGCATAGAAATCGGCTTGATGTTGAACCAGATTTGAGAATAAAATTGGAAATACAGAACCAGATGTTGAAGGAATTATTTGGGACAAAAAGAGGCATGATTTCTCCCATCACATTTAGGTTTAGTATTTTTAACATTTTGTCGGGAGGCATCTCTCTCTCAACAACAGCAAGAAGAAGAAGAATGGTTTAGAAGCTCCTAGAAATGTCAGAATTTGTTCACATGTACTAAACATTGATAAAATCAAATTTGTCTCTCCCCAACTAAATATTTGCCATTTTTGTGTGGAAATATCACAAATTTATGGTCTTTTTAGCATACTTAAAATCTTTGCTTATTGGGAGCTACCCCACATATTCTTTAAAAAATTGCTTTGCACAGGCAGCTACCATAGAGTTATCAAAAGTTTCAAAAGTCTCTGGCTTAGCTTTTGAAAAATAGGGGATCCTCAATAATTAGCTAATTGGAAACCACTGTTTTATCTGTGAAGGAAGTCGCTGACGTTTTCCTCATACTCAAAATTAGTAATTGTAATTTGTGATTTCAGAATCTCAAGTGATGGCCACTGTATTGCGGCCCTCATGGATTGGCTTTGGAGTTAAATTGGAGATTGTGACTAGTGCAAAATGAGCTGTTTCTTCCTTTCTAATGTACTTAGTACATCAGGAAAGTGAGTGACTCAGATCTTCAAATCAATCAAAGCAGGAGTGGAAAATCCTTACTGACTACCCACTAATCCTTATCCCAATCACTGCAGAACAGACTGCCCTCTTTAGAAATGTATGGCATCCGATCTTTACCATATGGTTTGCTTACTTTGGTTTCTGATTTCTTTCCAATAAATTGGAAGTTGGTTCTAATCACACTTATAAGTGGAGTGCATCATGCCAACTGCACCTCAGTGCTTCACATAACAGGATTTTATAATAAACAAATGAAAGCATTCCATTTTTTTAGTTTGGTTCTGGTTCAGTTGCTGATTGTAGATGTTCCAGTTTGGTTCTGGTTCAGACCAGTAAAGATTTAGTATCCAGTTTAACTAGTGTTCGAAATCTCCCAGGTGCATTTGTGACTTGCATGGGTCCAATTGTGACCACGTGGAGATCTCTGGATGCCAGGTTGGTGACTGACATCTCCATCTGGCTGACCCCTCCAGCTTTCTTAAGTAGGTAAGCAGAATAGCTTACTTATTGCATTTATATCCCACCTTTATCTCCAAGGAGCACATGATTCATCCCCTCCTCAGTTACCCTGTGAGGCAGGTTAAGAGGCTGTGACTGACTGGTCACTGGTCACCCAGTGAGCTTCATGACTCTGGGTATTTGAACCCTGGTCTCCCAGGTCCTGGTCCAACAGTTTAACCACTACACCACACTGGCTTCCTAGAGTACAGTCGTACCTTGGTTGTCGCACGCCTTGGTACTCGGACGTTTTGGCTTCCGAACTGAATGTTCCTGTTTGCGAACGTTCTTTGGAATGGAACCCGAATGTCCGATGGGGCTTCAAGCCACGCTTTCTGAACGTTTTGGAAGTTGAATGGACTTCCAGAACAGATTCCGTCTGACTTCCGAGGTATGACTGTACTTATGGGGTAAATAAATATGGGGAAAGCAAAATGCCACTTAGAGAAAAGGATCTGAAATATTTTCCTTGAAGCTTGATTTTTAAAAAATTCTGGATTGTTTTATTTGATGTTTTAATGTATACACTGCTTTGAGATTTTTTATTTAAAATATAAAGCTGTATACAGATGATGATGATATAAATTTCACTGCAAAAAAAATGGCACCTAGACATTCTGTTGTGGCAATTGTAACCATTTAAGGCGCCATTTGGTGATTAGCTTTATATACCTGAGTTTCTAACACATATAAAGTACAGTAGATCAGTTCAGGATCATGTCAGAAAACAAGTGTTCATATTATGATGCAGGTAAGTAAAATGTAGAACATATGATTGTGAGAAATATACTGATGGAAAATATATGTTTACATTTTAAAATAACCCACCCATTCTCCAACTCTCATATACTGTCCACCTTTATTCTGTCAACTTCCTTCTCTATAGTTTACAGGAGTTACCTACTACCAATCAGTTGATGTTGTATAAACATCATTGTGAGAAGTGTTGTATTTCATATTTCTGAAAAAGAGATATTTGTAACTCAAAAAACTGGCTTATGTGACCGCACCACACAGTCTGTTTAACTCAACTTCTCTATTTTTTCATGCTTAACAGTGTGCCGATCTAATAAAAGTCCTTGGATCTGCCTGACTTGTTCAAGTGTCCATTGTGGAAGGTGGGTATAGCTACATTTGACCCATCCTGAAAGTGTATTTAGGTAAAACATGTTTTAGAATGAGAAGACTTAGAGTGTTTCTCTTCAGTTAAAATGACAGGTAATCTGGGCAGTATTTTTTTCAAAAGTCTCTTATCTGAGAGTTTCTGATGTTTTTTATTGGACTGAAACCATAAAAAGGCTGTTAAAAATGTACAAAGGTGAATGTATGCTTATTCTGTTGGAAGACTTCCAAAACCTACTGGGTATCAGCACTTAAAATGTGCCAAGTAATTTAACAATCAACAGCCCAACCTAGTTGATACTGCTGCAGTTGTTCATACAGTATGCTTGTTTGAGATGCGCTAGGCATTATCTTGGAAAAGGAGGCTCTTGAGAACTTGCTATCTTTCCCCTCTTCCTTTCAGATATGTGAATGGGCATGCAAAGAAACATTATGAAGAGGCCCAAGTTTCATTAGCTAATCACAAGAAAACAGAAAAGCAAGAGAAGATTCAACACACAGTGTGCATGGATTGCAGTAGTTACAGTACATACTGGTAAGGTTTTTTTAAGGCATATCATCAGTTAGTAGTTGTAGTTTATATTTTATGCTTTATGCCTGTTGAGAGTGCTTCACGTCAACCTTGGCAATACCTTCAACAGTCCTACGAGATAGGCCAGAATTATCCCAATATAGCAGCTGGTAGGTGTACACTGAGATGGTGGTTTATCTCAGGCCCTGTGGTGGTAAGAACTGAACTTGGGACTTCCTAGCTTACAACTGATTTTCTTAACCACTACGCTATACAAGCTGAACAGTTTCCTTGTTTTTTATTTCTATGTTCATCCCATCTTATCTTGAGGGTTTGGGGTAAATAATGAAAGCAGCAACCTTCACCTGTATGGAATAACCTTTTGCCCAGTTCATTTCAATTTTCTCACCCTTTTGCAGAAGAGATATATAAAGCCAAAGGCCAACTGAAAGAAGGAATTTTTTTGCAAACCACTGTAGAGTTAATTTAAGAAATAATTCAAGGAGAAACACTACCTCAGTTCAAACCGGTGTTTGAATCAAGGTTTGCAATTTTGTCTTGAAGGACAAAACCCAGAAATCTGAGGCGAGGGAGCATCCTCATTGGAGGCGTCTTCTAGACTTGTAAATCAGCATTATGAATGTGTGAGGAGAGCCAATGTCTTGTTCCAATCTCAATCAGGTCTTTGTCAAGTTTGGTTTGAGGTCTGTCTCTTACATGAGTGCATGTATGCTTGCATACATAGCTGTCCTGAATCTTCACATGTCCAAATTTTATGGCAGTGTGATTGCTATCCAAACTGCCCCCCTGTTTTTGGTGAAAGCCTAATTTGCATAGGATTGGTGTGGTTCTTGGACTGCTTCCACTCTTTGGGTAATGTGTATATCTTCCTTACATGGTGGGGGGCAGATTGTGTAGTTATGGGTCATGCTGATAGCAGTCAACCCTTTGTGGGTATGACAGTGTTGCCAACATGCTATATATAGCAGCATTCTTGGGCCTTTTCCTCTCATGTTGTCAGTGAGATGTTATAAGCCTGACTTGTGAGTTAAAAGCAGCTGTCCTCTTCCCATCCCACTCGCCTCCCTTGAGGCTACCTATGCCCCACTTAGTAAGCTAAACATACCCAGTTAACTCCGTCTGTCTTCATTCATATGGCTTGCTTTGTAAACTTCAGGGAAGTATTATACTGGATTAAAATACCACATATCTGTTTAACTATAGCCATTAGAAGCCAACCAAAACAGAAAGGATACCATGCCTTGAAACCATGTTTGGCCTCAGAATTTGAGGAAAATATACAATGAAAGAAGTTCACAGCTGTACAGCAGCCATAGAGAATGTCTCTTGATGACACAGCAAAAATGCAACTTTAATGTTCCAGCTCTCTGAAAAGTACAGTTTAATCTCACTTATCCAGCTCATTATGCATTCCAGCCTAACTTTTGGTCCTAAACAAATTGGTGTGTGGAGGTGTTGAAACTAATCCTTATTGCCAGGGTGGCGGCGGCCAGCAAGATGAGCATTTCAGTAATGTTTCTTTGTTTTTAGAATTCCAGATAGGTCTTTAAAGGGGATTTTGAACCTTGTATTTAGTAGCTGATTTGTCGTACTTTCATCTGCTCTTGTTTGATTTGCAGTCATTTCTTGACTTTTTCAAGGGCTTCCAACACACAGTGCAATTGTGGTTGTTCCCCTTCCAGCAGAAACAGTGTGCAGAGGTGTTGGGCCCTTCCTATATTTAATCACTCTTTCTGCTGTGAAGCTAAGGCTATGTACTTGGTAGTGTTATAATCACAGAGAAACCAGCAGTGTAAGCAGAAACAAAAGCAGAATTGCAGTTAGCAGGTTAGTCATAGCTGCACTGTACCAAAACTCAATAAATAGCAGGAATATAGATCGCGGATGTAGTATTATTTCTAATCCCATTATCTCACTAAAATAGATAATGCTTAGCTCCAATGTTGAGAAAATATTGTATTGAGATATGTAAAGTTTTGTACTTTAAATATGCGATCCATTAGAATTTGAGCTACAAAACAATATAACCTTTTTTTAAAAGCAAAAGCAATCAAGTTTCTTGTGGTACCTTCAAGACTAGCAGATTTATTCTGACATAAGCTTCCATAGGCTAGAGTTACACCATCAGATTCTTATCCTGCCTTACAGAAATGTATACTCATGGTAGTGGTGGCCGGGAGTGGATGTGGAATTGGAAGCAAAGATAACTGATTTCCACCTCCACCTCCGTCTACTATATGTGTAACTGAGGGTAACACTGAATGCATCTGATGCAACGGTATTAATCCATGAAAGTTTATGCAGTAAAAATTTGTTAGTCTTTTAAGGTACCATATAGCTGCCTGGCTGTTTTTGCTGCAAGAGATTAACATGGCCTCCACTCTGGCTTTTTTATTATTATTTAAGGAATGGAAAACTGCAGAAGCAGAAGTAAATTTTTGTGGTCATATTAGATTGAATTTTGCAGATAACAAATGTTGCCAATTGATGCTTAATTCCACAAAACATGTAATCATGATTCATGCAGGTAGTGAGATCTCATAAGGGGCATTATAGGGTAAGGATGGATATAAGCTAATACTGCAGGGAAGGAACAAGCAGAAAGTGATATCAGATACTGGAATGTTTCCTTGAATTCGTGTTGAGAACCTTTTCCATTTTAAAAATATACCTATTATATTTTAAAAAATCTGTTTCTGCACCCACAAATGCTGGATGCCTCCCTTTTTATAATGAAAAAGTCTCTTAAGTGACTGAAGTACTCTGTTGTAAAGAAATTGGTTGAAGTGGCAGCATACTGAGCAGCACATGCCATTGTGTTTAGTACTGCCAACTCTGGGTGTCGCCTGTAGGGCAGGCCTGCTACATGGTGCTGAGAGTCAGTACTGATTGTTCACGACTGCACCTCTTGCTTAGGAATGTGACAGATACAGAGGGTTTTTTGCACTCTTGAGCTGCTGAAGTGTAGGAGTAGTCCAGGGGTGGGAAACATTTTCTGGCCAGGAGGGCCAGTTCTTTATCTCCCCTAATCCTGGTGGGCCAAAGTTGACAGGTGAGTGATGCTTCCCTTTGAAGCCCTGATTGTGAGAGTGCAGCTTCAAACATTTTCTTCTTCAAAAAGGCTGCTGCTTGTCCACTGTGAGAACAGAATGCTGGACTGGTGGGGACATTGGCCTATTCCAGAAGGCTTTTCTTATGTTCTTAAGTTATGTAAACCTGCAGCCAAGTGGCTCTATGAAGCAGTTTCCCCTCCTGTAAAGATCTCTCTAGTGATGCGTAAAGGTGGGGAGAGAGACAACTTCAGAAAGCAGTTTGGCAAGCCACTTTAAGACAGTCACTGCTGTCTGAGCAAATAGGAGCAGAAGAGCTGTCTTAAAGCCTTTGGAAAAGCCTCATTGAAGTAGCTCCTGCGGGCTGATAGGCAGGATTAAATCCTGCTGGTTTGGCTGCAGGATCTTGTTCCCTGCTGGAAACAGGATCAAACAGCGAGTGTTCGAAACTTCATTGTTCTAGGTGCATTTTGCAACAGGGAATTTAATTAGTGTGAGCAGTTTCTGAGCTCTGGGCGCAGTACTGTGCCTAAAATTTCAGATTAAAATTGCAGAGTAGAAGGAAAGGAGGACCTTTTTCTGCCTCCCCACTTCCAGCTACTTTCTGAAGAGACCCTCTTAAGTATATTAGGGGGTGGGTGGGCAGGGGAAGGAATAGACCATTTGAAAAATTAACATAATATTTTAGTTGCAGTTCGTTCATTTTCAACTTCGTATTCTTGTTATTTAAAAAGTGTGCCTAGACATTCCATTGTTGCGCCCATAACATAGGCTTAAGGTGCTGTTTAGCTCCTAGCTTTCATATCTCAGTTTCTAACACTGCACACAGCCAGTGTAGGATTAAACCCTATCCTCTCTCTCATCCACTGACATTATCAGTGATGTCCTCTGATAGGCAGGGATGTGTGGTTTGAGGAAAATGTCATTGAGGACCAAATTGGATCCACCCTTGGAGCAGTCACTTTTAGTTAAGAGGAAATACATACTTTGAACTTGTATTGATCTTCTTAATACAGTGGTACCTCTGGATGCAAACGGGATCCGTTCCGGAGCCCTGTTCGCACCCTGAAGCGAACGCAACTCGTGTCTGTGCATGCGCGGGTCACGATTCACCGCTTCCACGCATGCGCGTGACGTCATTTTGAGTGTCTGCACATGTGTGAGCGGTGAAACCCGGAAGTAACGCACTCCGTTACTTCCAGGTCACTACAGAATGCAACCCGAAAATGCTCAACCCGAAGCTACTTCAACCCGACGTATGACTGTAACAAATTCTGGTAGTGAGTGTTGAAAGTATTGGCATGCTTGAGGGAGCTTTCCCCCCCCAAAGAAACCCCCAAATCTAAGGAGAAACCCCCACAACAATCCCTAAATAGCCTAGTCATATGGCAAACAGGGATGGGGAATGGAAGAGTGCCTTCTTGATCTCCATGCAGCTTATTGTATCATGGAAGTGGGCACAGCTGGCTGATAGGAACTGTGAATAGGAAAACTGCTTCTGCTATGCGGGTGAGGCTACATCTCCCCCCTCTCCTGTAGGACCCACTTGCTTGCTTCCTTTTTCAATGCAGTCTGCTTAGATCATAAGGGCAAGACCTCTGTACCTCTTCATCTGAAAGGAGGTAGTGAATACAGTTTGCATTTTAGTTCTCTTAGCACCTAACTTCTTGCTGTTTAGTTCAAGAAACCCATATTTGCTCAACATAAGTCTCATGGTGGTATGGCTGTGCTAAAGTCTGTCCATTTGCTGATTAATGTGTTCTTACTGCAGTTATCGCTGTGATGACTTCGTAGTCAATGATACCAAGCTTGGCCTGGTACAGAAAGTCCGAGAGCACCTCCAAAATTTGGAAAAGTAAGCTATATACTTATATGTGTCTTTCTGAAAGTGGATGTTGCTCATTTAGCATTGTGATGCCATTCCTTTTTAGTAGTTTGTCCTTTGTATGTGAAAGGACAGCATGGGTGCATGCTGAAAATCTA
The DNA here is from genome assembly GCF_964106645.2 of Podarcis pityusensis. NCBI lineage: Eukaryota > Metazoa > Chordata > Lepidosauria > Squamata > Lacertidae > Podarcis > Podarcis pityusensis. The sequence goes on along the minus strand of NC_138039.1, from coordinate 48,981,881 downwards.
GAGGCACGCTAATTGACATGGAACAAAATCCACTGGGAAATTCTCCTGTGTAGGCTTCACTGTAATAAATAGGAGCTGTGCAAGAGCACACTGTGGTTTTGTATAGTTGCTGTTTATTTCTGTGAGACTTGCATAGCAGAACTTCCTGGTGTACTGTATCCATACGTGGGTTGGCCCTCCCCTGTGCTGCATTAGTGATGCCAAACACCTGTCACCACAATGGGCTTAAACTGCAAAAGCCTGCTGCTGGCCTGGAGTCCATTGATGGAAGTCTGTTGGTTCCAGATGTAGCATACTTTCAGTTGTCTACTTTGGCAAGCTTAAGTTTCATGTTTAGAACAATGCTTGTATGAGCAGAGATGGACTCTTGTGGGGATACTCTACCAAGTAGCCTTTGATCAAGAAAGTGGAGTTCGTTATTTTAGATCATAAATTTTAGTTCTAATTAGGGCATACTCAAGGGTGTTTGCTGTAGCATAACCTAATCAGATTAATTTGGGTATTTTATAATTGCATGCTATTGAAAATAGAATAGATTTGAGTGTGTGCTCTGAAATTATTTTAAGATGACTATTTTGTATTATAACTTCTATAACCAATGATCAGTCTCACTGTTGTATGTAAAGGAATCATTGCAAATGTGACTATGCAGTTGTCAAGACATTGTGGCCAAGATTATCTTTGGTATGTTTTCTTTAGATTTCTTAATATGTCTTAACCAATTTATTCATTACTACAGTTCAGCTTTTGCGGCAGACCGACAGAGGAAAAGAAAACTTCTGGAAGACTCTTCCCTAAACAGCAAATTGTTAAAAATAAATGTAGGTACAACATAATTTTGGAGCAGATTTCATTAATCAGTGGAGCTCATTTAGTAAATGTCTTGGGCTGTTAGCATACCTTTCTAATATACTCTTGCCTGCTGGTTCTTGAGTGACACTCCAGTGTTGGTGGTGCACACACAATTGTGTATTGAAATAGGCTCATTACCTTGTCTAGTTTTAAATACCAAAGCCTCCAAAGAGGTCACTATTCTGACTGCCCAAAATATTTTTAATTTGAAGCAAGTCTTATTCTTTAGGGTATCTGATCTTGAGCTACCATTCTGTTCTGGGCATGTGGAGACAAGGATGACAATCTTTTTTCTATCAAAGGTCATTGACTCACCAGGTGGCCAGTCAATTACCAGAGACCCCAGTTGATTTTTTTCTTGTGAATTAATGACCTGTGGGGGTCTTTTTAAAGTCTGTCTCCCTCCCTCCCTCCCTCCCTCCCAACTCCAAGATTTCTTAATGCTGCAGGCTAGAGTAGAACTGTGGCAGTCTTCATGTCTTTGCTGGTGCTCATACTTGCCCAAACAGGGCAGATGAAATCCTTCATGCACTGCCTCCTTCTTGCTAGTCACGGAGAAAAGAGGGAACAGCTTTCTTGTCCCAGCTGCTTGCAAAAGCAGTAGAAACACCAAGTGCATGTGATCCTGCTGATAAGGGGAAGGGAATGCAAGAACCATTACAGTATCTTCTCACTGCTGCTGTCGCTGTCGTGGCTTCCTTGCTGGGCCTAGCACTTGCTTGTGCAATTGGGCACTGTGCCTCTGCCTGCTCAGGGAGGCTAGAGCAGGCTGTGGTGTCTGATAAAGCCTGGAGAGCCCTTTGGACTGGTTGCAACCTGGCTGCAAGTTTCCCAGACATGGCCTGGAGGAAAGCTGGGTTCAGCATCTATTCACTCATTCATTCTAAAATTCTGCCCTGCATAATTTCCTAAAGGAACCCAAGCTAGCTAAGAGATCAAATGACAAGACAAATAACAAATAAAATAATTCCATGCTTTTAGCATAAAGCTCCCCCATGTGACCTTGAACAGCATATCCTGCTCTCAGCCTAGCCTACGTTACATGCAGAATCGAAAATATTAATAAAGAATAAATACTATTTTGCTTGCAAAGTGGACCTAATAAGAGAAGTATTATTATTAATTTATTATATTATGTATTATCTTATTTATTTATTATCTGGGTCACTGGTGGTCTCAGCCCAGCCAGAATTAGGTGTGAAAATTTGGGTGCTTTGTTCCTCTGGTGGGCACACAGCTGTTCCACTTGTGCAATTTGTGACAGCCCTTTCACAAGCTGTGTTAAAGCTTTGTGGGTTTGGCTCGAATCTATCATTCTGTGTGTTCTGAATTCTGTGTGGCATACTCTCATTGGATGAGAGTATTTATATGTAATACTTTTAAAACTTGATGTAGGCATGTAGCCCTCTGTTTCAAAGAAAGCAGGTGGATGGAAGATTATGTATAGCCTATTGTAAGATGACTCGTTTGCCTTGATGTCTCTGGTTCACAGGGAAGCACCACAGCCCTGTGTGCTACAGGCCTTCGGAATCTGGGTAACACATGTTTCATGAATGCGATTCTTCAGTCACTCAGGTACTCATTGCTTTATTTTTAAAAATCCCACTTCTGTAATTGGCTTCTAGGCTAAGTGTTGTTGTGCACCCTGTGATGTATTGAGAGAGTAGGACATTTCACTGAGGCTAAAATATGTGCATCTGAAGGGTCTCTCTACACCCATAAGAGCAAGTTTTGCAGCTCCATTTATGTCAGTTTGCATTCCCACCAGTGGCATATCTAAAACTGACAAAACCCTGTAATATATTTGCAAATAAAACTTCCTGTGATGTTTGAAAAGAGGATCCGTAAGACCGACCTCTTACTGCGCAGTTTAATTTCAAGTGTGTTAACATGCAGGTATTTGAGAGGCAATTGTAGAATGTTCAAGTTACATCTGTGTGTGCGCTTTATAGCTGCCCTACAGCTATTCATTGCTGGGTTACAAAGAAAACAGTTAAATCCTTTGGTTTCTTTTCTGTCCCTCTTGGTACATATTTCTGGTTCACATCTCTTTCTTTCAACAGTAACATTCAGCAGTTCTGTTGCTACTTCAAAGAATTGCCGGCTGTGGAGCTTCGGAATGGGAAGACTGCAGGCCGGAGAACTTACCATACTCGAAGCCAAGGGGATAACAGCATGTAAGTCTAAACACAGCATGTATGCCTATATACATATATATACAAACAGCACACATAGTTTATCTGTATCCTTCCATAAAACTATAGAGTTGGAAGGGACCCCGGGTCATCTAGCTCAACCACCCAGCACACAAGAATATGTGCTGGGGATCAAAATGGGGATCAAAACCTGCAGCCTGGTATTAATAGCAGCACGCCCTAACTACTAAGCTATTTCCACCTGTAGCACAGGAAGTGAGACATTATACTATGTGGGTATCAGTAATACCCTGTGTATTGGCATAATAAGTACCATGCTCTAACCACTGAGCTATCCAGCCTGTAATGCTGGGGTGTGTGGTTGTTCCATATGGTTGTTCCATCTGCATCTTGCAAAGGATCCTAGAATTGTAGAGTTGGAAGGGACCACAAGGGTCATCTGGTCTAATCCCCTGCTATGCAGGAAACAATGTTCGGTAGATTTATTGCTTTACTGTTCGGCGCCCAGCCACGCTTCCCCTGCGAGCCTCTGTAGCTTCTGTTTACGCAGTGTGGCTTTCGAGCGGTCGTAAAGCAATTAGCAGAATTACACAGCGGTGTGTGTCGAAAGAGCAGTAAACAAGTCCCACACGTTTCTTCTGTCCTAATATCCCTTTATTTGCTCAAAAGTAGCATATTTACAATCAATAACAGCCATTAGATTCAAGCTGCATCTTCTCCCTCTGTTTGCAGCTACGCAACAAACTGCTTCCGCTTTTCACTCAGCTCACAGCATTCCAAGCTGCTTTTGTCACGTCCTGGCGTACTTCCCTTGTACGCGCCTCCTCTCAGGCTTGAGGCACAGAAGGTTAACCCTTCACTACACCCAACAAACAACTTTTTGCTCAATGTGGGACTTGAACCCACAACCCTGAGACTAAGAGTCTCATACGATGCTGACTGAGCTATCCAGCCACACGTGCTATCACCATCCGGGGATCCGCCACTGCTCCAAGTCCCAAGCCCCATGCAGGGAATAAATCAGCACACCTGGCTTTGTCCAGTGAGCTATGCTGACTAAAGGGAGCGCCTTCTATACCAGCGCATAAACTCATGCAGGCCCTATTCACGCTTAAATGCAAACGTTTTAACTACGCATGCATCCCATGTCTTAAAGGCCCCAGCATTTCTTAAAAGGCTCACGTGAACTTCACCTATAGACCCAATATACTAATAAATACATGCAAACTCCACTCATGCTGAGAATCAGACGTTACCAACCATACGTGCATCCAGGGCCTTAAGAGTCCCATGAGATGCTGCTTCAAAACATGGCAGACAAAATGTAAACCCTGAAATTCCAAATCTGAGATCTACAGGCAGCCACACAGATGGAGCATTTTGAGAATCGGGCACAAGTGCTTCCACAACTAGGGCAGACCTACTGCTGGCATTACAGAAAGCACTAGTCATAATATGGTTCTGTACTTACCCCCCCCCCAACCAAGATCCAGCAGTGTGGCCACATGCACGCAAAATGGCGCCTGCCACGTGCGAGCAGCAAAGCTTGAGAGGGGCAACTCCAGCGATCGGGCCCGTTGCCTGGGCGCTCCTCCGAAAATGTGACCAACTGCGGGCTAAAGCGCTGGCGTGTCCCTGTGCACTTCCAACCCTTCCAAGGGTTAAAGGACTCCGGTGCTCCGCCACACCTGGGAACTTCAGCTGACTCCAGTGCTTGGCTCGGATGAGCTGTGCCTTGCTGCCAGTGCTCCTCTGCACTTGGGGGTCTCCTCTGACTCCAGTGCTTTTACCCAATTGTCCCATGACGCTCCTCTCGCTGTGTCTTCTTAGTCTTCTTCCGATGACGCTCTGGGGACAACTGCGCTGCTGGTATCAGTTCCAATCCCCTTTTCTACTTTTGGACTGCTCAGATGCAGTCCTCTCCTCCTCCCCTGCCCCCCAAGCCGCTGCAGATAGGGCAAATTTGAATTTGGCGGAAACCCAGCAAGTACCGTGGTGACCAAGGGGTGGGGCGGTGGGGCTTTGAGAGGATGGCGGGGCCGGGCGCCAGGCCCCAAACCTTGCCCACCTCTAGACCCAGTGAGCAGTCTGTATCCTCATCAGTTATTTATACTCTTGGTTGTTAATATTTTCTGGTGTATAGAATACAGTTCATGGTGTTGCTGCCCTGTGAAATTGGCACTGTTAATTCTGCATGATTTCACTCAAGAGCCAAAAACTTGTATCAGCATCTAATTTGAATTTGGGACACATGACAAGCCATTTATGTGGAGTTTCAAAAAAGAACATAGAGATCTTCTAGATGGTGGACTTCTCAGAGAACATATGGGATTGGGTGGCTAGTTAAATATAGGAAAAAACAAAACACATAACATGGAGCAAGGGGGAGCAACAGAGGTGCCAACTTGTGAGGGAGGTGGTGGGCCAAGGTTGTGTGTGGGATCGATTCATGATGCTGGAGGAGGTAGGAATGCGGCGGCAGCACGGCATCAATGGCTGCTGACTCCTCCTCCTTCTGCCACCACTGTCTCGGAGCTGCTTCTCCTCTCCTTCCCCTCTGTGGCAGCAGGAGGAGAAGGAGCTGGCCACTGAAGGTACGCCGTGCTTGGCCTTGATTTTTCAGAACATTGGGGGGCACCCCCAAAAATATTGGGGTGTCCAAAAGGATTGGGTCCCCAGGAGTTGGCACCCTTGGAGAGGAAGATGGTTCACTGTGTATTCCTGGCACTGGAAATTCAACCCAAACCAGCAAAAAGAGAACCCTTCTCATGCAGATTAATCTAGCTGTGGTGGAAAGATTTAAGGGCAAATTACAAGAAGAACGGTACGCTTCTTCTATCTGGGATGATCATCCTCTTCCACTGGGTGTGCAGTTTCGGGAGGGACGCACATGGAGTGGTGAGGGACACCTGCCTAGCCAACCAGAACAACCGAGTCAACCCTGGCAATCAATGGGGTGACAGATGTCTTAGCCAGATCACCCTCACATCCGATATAAATGGACCCTTGAGCACCATGAACTAGAGAAAACCTGTGTTTTCAAATATATTGGAGTCTTTTTCAGTGAAACAGTGACTTGGAGGTGGCACACCAAGGTGATGAAAATCAGAATGTAGAGAGTGACCAGGGCTCTGAAGAAGTTTTACTTCATAAAGGGCAGGAAACAGTTTGATCCCACGCTGAAAGTATTTGGCAGTAAAGTGATCCCTCAAATGCTTTATGGAGTCAAAAACTGGGGTGAGGATGAGAGTGCTATTAAGGGGTTAGAAACGGTACAAAACCAATTTCTCAAGAGATTATTTTCCCTGCTCAAGGGAACAGCAGTTGCACTCTTATGTACAGAAGCTGGATGGACAACGTTAAGTGCAAGAGCGGACTGTACCAGATTTAATTACCTGAAAAAACTCCTCCATGCCATGCGAGTGCTTGCCAGCCTTGTACTATGTGGAATTGGAGAACAGCCAATGGTGGAAATCTAACAACCAATGTAACTTGAATTCTTATTATTTCCATGAGCTAGAGGAGATTATATCCACAGACAAACGTCAATTAAGGGATTGGTGTCATTGGACAGAATCACTACGCAATCTGCAAGTGATCAAATCCTCTAAATGTTCTCCCTGATTCCCCCTTCTAAAAACAGTCCCTTTTAGAGCCAGTCCCCTGCTGAATCTCCGGCCAGCCTCACTAAGAATCACTTTTATCGAGCTGCATTTTCAAGCTATGCCCTTCACCATCTTGGATGGACAATACCACAGGGTATACTGTACAAAGACAGACTCTATATGTGGGCAACTGCAGGTGGACAACATCTTGCACTATTTACTATATTGCCCGCTATACACTGGTCCTAGGAGGTGATTTCTCACCCAACCACCTGTACAAGAAAGCTGTCTCCCCCTTCTACAGCTTCTTAGTGATGCAAACACTTCAGTGACTTGCAAAGTTGCCCTTTTTGCTCTGGTGGCCAAAAAGAGCAGAAAGAAGACCCTGGACAATATAGCATTGAACTGTAAGGGTGACAGAGAGATCTAAGCAGAGACTATTATTTGTGGTGAATCATCCTTTTATTTGTGTATTTATTTTTGATTCAGATTTGTTATGGCCAATGCTAGAACGATAAAGTTATTTGGATTGGATTACAAGAAGAATTTCATGTAATCCACAGCTATCATGAATGGTCTTAGAGGAGTCTAATAATCTCTGTGGGGTTAGGAATGTCTTCCCACAGTGCCAGGAAATGTGAGCTGCTGCCCTCACCACTGAGGAGCAGAAAGTGGTGTCTATAGATGTGGTCTCTCTCTCTCTTGCCACCTGATTGAAAATTCCCCATTCTACCCAGTAACCTGAGATGGTCAGGAAAGCCCTACATTCAGCTAAACATGATACAGCCTGGTTTGTTAGCTAACTTTCTCTCCAGAAGAGATTCGAGCCCTGAAAAGCCTCAGGCAAATCACATTCGTAGTCTCATTTTTCCATCTGTGAATTGAGAATAACACTACTTTGTTTGTAGGTCATGACTTAAAATTCGGCTGGCATGCATGTTTTTAGTATGGGAAGGTGAAAATTTATAAAAGTTTTATGAACCATATTCTTAGGAAGAATCTGTATAGAGTTTGGGAGAAATATAAAAATCTGCTGGAAAGGAAAACACTTTTATGGCCATCTCCTATCGAGTCTATTAAAATTAAGAGAATTAATATGGATAGACAGTGCACACTTTACAGGGGGGGAATGACCTAATCAATAGAAAATGTAAGGAGCCATGTTACAGATTGATTACAATACCATCAGGTATTTTTTAACCCATTTAAAACATTTTTATTAAAGATTTCTTGGTTTACAAAAGTATGTGCAATGTCTCTTTTTTCAAGTTACCTTTTCTACAGATCAGTTTCATTTGTTGAGACATTAGTGTTACATTAGGAAGAAAAGGGGGAAAGGGGGAGGGGGCCATGGTGAGTGGGGGTGGGGTTGAGTGGCAATGCATCTATTAAAAACTTTTCAATTTTCTTCCACAGTTCATTGGTAGAAGAGTTTCGGAAGACTCTGTGTGCTTTGTGGCAAGGGAGTCAAACAGCGTTCAGCCCTGAATCATTGTTTTATGTTGTTTGGAAAATCATGCCAAACTTTAGGTAAGTCCTATAAGAAAAGGAGGAGTGCTGTTAGCAACTCAGTGACTCTCCAGAACGATGGCATTTTGTTGTCCCTGAATGCAGTGTTACCTTGCTCTTGAGAGCTTCTAGCTCTGTAGGAATGATGCCCACCGTGTGCCAGCAGGCTCTTATTCTTCCAGTATACAGAGGAAGCAGTGTTAGTGGTTTTTGAGTGTTTTTGTTGTATTTGAGGTCTAGCAGGGCTAAGTCATTCCAAGTTCTTAGTCTGTGCAACATGGCTTAAGTACCTGACAGAACCCAAACCTTTGCTTTTGGCAAGGACTGTGCTTAAAAATGTACAGCTCTAGCAGGTTCAAGCAAACATACTGGGCAAAACTTCCTTGATTCTCTCAATATTGAATTCGTTTCTGTCATTGTAGTTATAAATAAGTGCTGCAAAGAGAATAAATCTATGTGCAATAGGCATTTTGCACCCAGGCTGTCAAAAAGAACAGTTCACACAAGTAAATCCAAGTGTCATTCCTCTCCAAGGTCTCCCTGTCCTGGCCCCTGAACCTCTTTCAAAGGAGCACTGAACCCTATTAGGATTAATTGTGCAGAAGGTAAGTTGCTCCATATTTTCAGGTAGTAAAGATGTTCTGTTGATGTATTAATGCCTCTAGCAGTGCTGAAAAGATGCTCTGAATGCACAACCAGAGCCTGTGAAGTGAGAAGCCCAGGCCATTCCTTTCCCTCTTCCAGTAACTGTCTGTCTATCCCTGGCTGATGAGAATCAAGGAAGTTTAGCACCAGTAGTTTCAGGCAATGGGCAAAAGTCATAATCGTGCTTCCTACAATACTTTTGGCCAGTTATCCTCCTCAACAGTTGTTTGAAGTCAAAGCAAGAGCTCTGCTCCCTAAGTTGGCTCCAGCAGATTTTCAGCACTGTGGGTTTGTTTGCTTTTAACAGAAAGGGATGTTAATGACAATAAATATATTATGGCACTCGAATGCATTTCATCAGATGGAGGAAATGTTATCCTTGGTTGGCATTGCAGGTATATGTATACCTAAGGGAATCAGAGAGTGAAAAAAGTAGACAGTGAGATCAGAGGGGAAAGAATTTGAAAAAATACATACATGGACAATTACATAAAGTTTAAATGTGTGAAAAATAACCAATATTCATAAAGCATTTTGGCATTGCTAAGCTAATATAATATGGGGGGGGGGGGACACCCTGCCATAGTCTGTCTTTTTTGCATCTTGTTTCCCTCCGGTCTCTTGTTTGTTCTTTGCACTCATTGCCAACTGAGACTATTACTTCACGCATCTGAGGAGCTGGACTCTCACGTCTGTTACATCTTTAAGGCGCCATGAGACTTCATTTTTGCTCTGATAGACTAACATAGCTCCCCCTTTCTAAAAGAGTGTTGCTGTTGCTCCAGCCCTATGCTGATTCAAGCATGTGACTGCACTGAAGAGTCTTGTTTCTGAAGCAATCTCAGAGAAGGGCTCTGCTTGTATAGTGATGGATCTACAATTCTGTCTCTTCCTCCCGCCCCCAACAGTATTCTTAACATGTGCAAGTCATCATTAGATGCTCTGTGCTTGAACCCGCCTTGAGTTAGGCTGAGAGAAAGGCTGTTTCTTTCTTGGAGACTTTACAAATATTTCCCTGTTGAGAAAATATGAACAATATGGACCAAACCTTTTCAGGTGGCTTTGTTTGGCATACTCATTTGAGAAAGTGTATGCTTGGAAGGCTTTTCGTGAACAGTTTTAAGTTTGTTTCCCATTTTTCAAACTGTGGGTGGATCCAGCTCGGGCCCAGGTTTCACTGTCCTCTAGCCTCGCTTCCCAGTCTGAAAAAAAGAACTCGGAGGAAAACTATAAAATCCTTAGTGAGATTGTCTTGATTAGGAATGTTATCGATTCCAGATAATTTTGTGTACTTAATAGCACATATAATACCTTCTTTGCCAAGAAATATAATTGTATAAAATCCTGTAGTGGACTGTAAACACTGACATTGCTTAGAAGCTTTGGTTTTGTACAAATTTCAGGCGAATCTGGTGTGCCATTTGTTTGTTTAACCAATTTATAGACTGTCTAATATATATATTTAAAAGCTTCTAAGTAGTTTTACAAAGTAGAAGTTATAAAATCAAAAGACTACAAAAGAAAGTAAAATGAAATACATGCTGTCAATAAAAATCCAGTCAAAACCCTGAAATAAAATGCTGAGCAATGCAGTCTAAAAATGTAATTATATATTTGCTGTGATTAGAAAGCTAAACGGTAATTTTTTTGTTTTCTCTATTGGTTTCTTGTATCCCTGGGTAAATTTAAAAATGGATTCATATTGTGCACCAGGAAATGACCCATCTAGACAATGAGAGGCTTCTCTACACATTTTTATCAACACATTTATTTTATTTTCCATTCCTTCTCCTACCTAGGTTTCAGTGTCTTTTTCTCCTTCCCCCAAGTCAGTCCTCATTTTGCTGTTCTGTTTTTTGTTTTGTTTTGTTTTGTGGTACTTCTGCCAACCTTGGGGATACTCCAAAATGTACTGATACGTCCCTGTTTTGTGTCTGGTGGTGCTGTTCTGACTCCATAAGTGCATTAATTTTCCCACTGAATGCTGGGAATGGGACACACAATAAGTAGCAAGCATTCTCTGGAATTGGGTGGATGCACTGGATACTGTGCTGAAAGCATAACCCCAGTTTTGCTGCATGATTACAGCAGCAGCCATGAAATGGCATCCAGTTGTAGTTAGAGCACACAAGAGGCAAGAGAGCAGTAAGGATATTACTATTATAGGCAGGTAGATGCCACAGCAAATGTCCACATACAGGGGATGTACACCATTCAGTTGATTATTTTTTGTTTTGTTTTCCTATATCTCAGTCGGGCAACCCACAGGCCCCATAGCACACCCACTGAACCGCTCTCCCTATTTCTTCCTGTCAGTCCTTTTTCGGCTCATGCTGGTTATGGGTGCTACAGAGCTGGCTGCCATGTTTTCTTACATTAATGTGCATGGGCACAGGGGTGTAGGAAGGGGAGCAGGGGGCGGTCTGCCCCGGGTGCCATCTCTGAGGGAGGTGACAAAAAGGCACCCTGTGTGGGCACACTTGTCAGCCTGGGCACTTTCATGAAGAAACATTGCTGTTGGTCCTGGAGAAGCAGGCAGGAGATCCATGAATAGGTGGATTCCTAAAGTGGCAGCTGTTGCGATGGGGTGCTGGTGGTAGCCAGATCTCATTCCCCAACTTCAGTGTGTGCTTGGTTTACTTTTGAAATAAAATACGTTCCCATGTGTTAGGGCTACAGTACAATATAAGTTCATATTGCAGAACATTTGCAATGCCTGCAGTGTGTTCATTTTAGAGTTGTTTTCACAGGGTTTTTAAAATATATAAATGTCCCTTCCTCTGTCTTGAAAATAAACCATCTAGGTAAAGTAAATTGCACTACAAGTACAAAACTCCCACCGCCTTCACAACCTTACCACATTGGCATATTTCAAAATGTGTTTCGCGTTGCTGGATTTTCTTTCAGCTCCGAATAAGTTTTGCATTTGAGCTATTGTAGGGAAGCTTGTTGGCCTTTTGTTTGGTTGTAGAACTACAGGGCCATATATCTGTTGTCACAGTGGCAAGAATGATCACTCTGAGCCTTTTTTTATTATAAAGTGATACATCCAATGTAATTGAAATTTCCTGATTTGTAAGCCATGCCATGTAATGTGAATTATGTACCAATGTAAGTAAGCAGTCTGTATATTCATTGATATGTTTGTGTTAAGGGGCTACCAGCAGCAAGATGCCCATGAATTCATGCGTTACCTTTTGGACCATCTGCACTTGGAACTCCAAGGAGGCTTCAATGGTGTTTCCCGCTCAGTCATCTTGCAAGAGAATTCGGGTCTTTCTGGTGGCAGTAGATGCTGCATGTAAGAAGAGAGGTTTTTAATCTGGTTTCCTCAAACCATAAGATCTGAATTGTAGGGCAGAAAATGCAAATTATGTAGTTTCTAGACAACAAAGATTGGGAGTGGCCTTTGGCAGAAGTTTGTCAGAAAAATGCTCACAGAGGTTGGGAGCCAGCATGTTAGCAGCTGGCTTTGGCTTGCAGCCTCTGATCATGCTGAAGGCAGACTCCTGGGAGCTGACATGTTATCTTCAATGGATAATTATTTCCCATCACAGCTGATGCCTCCTGCCAACCTAGCAGTTCAAAAGCACGTCAAAGTGCAAGTAGATAAATAGGTACCGCTCCAGCGGGAAGGTAAACTGTGTTTCCGTACGCTGCTCTGGTTCGCCAGAAGCGGCTTAGTCATGCTGGCCACATGACCTGGAAGCTGTACACCGGCTCCCTTGGCCAGTAAAGTGAGATGAGAGCTGCAACCCCAGAGTCGGCCATGACTGGACCTAATGGTTAGGGGTCTATTTACCTTTTACAGCTGATGCACTTTATTGGTGGGGCAAGCAGAAATTCCTGGAGAGTAGCCTGGCATCCCAACTCCCCCCCCCCCCCAATAACCATGTGGCATTTTTCTGCGTCATGTCCAGTTCCCTCACATTGCCCTTTGTATGCCAGGAAGTGAGGTGACACATGGGGAGTATGTCCCTTGGAAACATGGACCTCTTATGCCAAGTAGATGAAGTGGGAGAGTGGCCAGTTAAATGGAAGCATCCTCATCTGCTGAAGTGGTGCTTCCATGCCTCAGCAATGTGTCTGCCTTTGAGGGATAGGTGAAGGGAAGTATAAAGGCTGAGCTTTAGGGTTCAGCCTTTTGAAAGTATAGGACATGGGTGCAGTAGCCCTCTCCAGCCCTCTCCTGATCCTAGAGGTAGAACAGAGCCATCATCAATAACTAGTTGCCATTCGTAGCCTTATGTCCTTCCACAAATTTCTTTAATCATCCTTTAAATTCATCCAAGTTGGTAGCCATCACCACATCTTGCTGGAGTTAATTCCATAGCGTAACTATGCATTCTGTGTGTGGAAAAAGTACTTTTCTTTTTTCTGTCCTGAATCTCCCAGCATTCAACTTCATCGGGTGTTCCTGGGTTCTGCTGTTATGAGAGAGGGAGAAAAATGTTTTTGTACAGTATACTCCTTCTCAACCACAACTGGTGCTTCTTCATTTATTTATCTGGGGATACTTTTTGCCACTTGGACAGAGCATAACATTTATGTTGTATTTGGGGCAATATTAGTAGCTCCATTTCTGAATGTAAGCACCTCTCCATATCCGTTCTAAGAAACTTAGATGACCTAAAGGATGTTTTCAGCATGGCTAGGGGCTCTTGGTGGTAGTTGAATGTGACCAGCTGTGCAGTGCTGACCCTTTTCTCCTTGTAATGTTATCTTCAGAAATGGCACGTCTACTGTTGTCACAGCCATCTTTGGAGGCATTCTGCAGAATGAAGTCAACTGCTTGATATGTGGGACTGAATCCAGAAAGTTTGATCCATTCCTAGGTAAATCAAGCATCTTGAAAAGTTTTATGAGCAGATGTTATGTTTTTGACATTAGAAACTAATTTTGAAATTGCCTGTGTCTTCTTTAGACCTTTCGCTAGATATTCCAAGTCACTTCCGAAATAAACGTAAGAACCAAGAAAATGGACCAATGTGTACATTACCAGGTAGGTGGTGGTGTTTTTTTAAACCCTTGCCATCTGCATATATCAATTGCCTTTTTTGCCTCTTTCATCAGTATTTTTATTTAGATCATTAGAGGGATGGGTCAAAAAGCAGAGGAAATGACTTTAATCATGTCAATTCAATTGTTCTAGATTGTCTTCGCAGTTTTACAGACCTGGAAGAACTTGATGAAACAGAGCTCTATATGTGCCACAAATGTAAAAAGAAGCAAAAGTCCACCAAGAAATTTTGGATTCAGAAACTACCAAAGGTGAGATCTAGGAGTTGAAATTTGTAAAAGATTATGGATCTCAGCCTTCTGCAAACTGGTGCCTCCCATATAATTTGGACTACAGCTCCCTATTTGCCTCAGCCAGCACAGCTGGGTTTAGAGATGAGCAGAAACGACTTACCTGATAATAAGCAACACTCAAGATAGAACAGACTCAGACAAGAGGAATTATTTAAAAATTAGGATTCAAGGGACTGGAGTTTTAAAGGAAGGGTCTTAGTGAGAGAGTGATTTTGATTGGCATAAGGAGATATTCATATCACAAGCAAACCCCCCCCCCCAAAAAAAAACCCAGCCACCACTCTTCCAGTGTTACTGCTGCTAAGAGAATGAACTAGCACAGGGAAATGGAAAACAGTGGCACAGGTCTGTCATATTACTTTATCATCCTTCCTATATGATTGAAGACATTCCTTCTAAAGTCATTCTTTGGTTGGAAGTTAGAGCTGTCAGTCACAAAATGAACTTCTCTTTCATGCCTGGCCTTTTCTATTGTGGAGAGCTTGTAGAGAAAAGTTTAAACTTGTTGCCTGTCCCTTGGAAGCCTTGGAAGAAGCGTCAGAGATTCTGATTTGCGTCAGAGAAGGGCCAAATCTTTTCAAAACAAGCCACTTTGAAAGTGCACGCTTTGACCAAAGTGAATGCACACCCCAAACCTGAAGTGGGATGTTGCTTCAGTGTTCATTCTGCGGTAAAATAGCTTGTATCTCAGAGCTGCAGTACTTTGTCGTTTTTGCTACTACATATGGGCCTTTTGGGGGGAGGAGGGGAAATGTTTTATTTCTGGAATTTTATCTTTAAGCAAACTTGGAAGTTTCTGCTAGGATCATGTGGGTATAAATGTGACAGCTACTTTGCTATGATATGCTCTTGACATGCAGAGGAGGTGGCAGGTCTGTTGTTTTTAAAGTACTCCTCCATTAAGGAATTTGTGGCATGTCCTTCGGCTTATGTGCCATTTTTAATTCCACAGGTGCTGTGCTTACATCTAAAACGCTTTCACTGGACAGCTTATCTGAGGAACAAAGTGGACACGTATGTTGAGTTTCCCCTGAGAGGCCTAGACATGAAATGTTACTTGCTAGAGGTACAGTGACTTGTCATGGGGAGCTGCTAGTCAGGGGCCCTGGAATGCTGCTGGGAAATTCTCAATTCCTCTTCTCTCTTGTCTCTCTTCCTTGTCCCCCTCCCAATTGCAGCCAGAAAACAGTGGTCCAGAAAGCTGTCTGTATGACCTTGCAGCTGTGGTGGTGCACCACGGTTCAGGGTGAGTATGATTGGACCCTGAAGGCTCTTTTGCCTTTCTGAGTTGATGATTGAAAGGCTTCTCTGCTGTAAAACCTGCATCACTCCATTGGGAACCAGGCATTAATTGAAAAAGAATGCATGGGAACAACTGGAAATGGTGACTAGAGAGGGAGCCTTGCTATGTCAACCTAATCTATGCAGAATGACCTTGTTAGCTTTGCTTATCTTGTTAATTCCCCTTTTAAGTTTAATAAATCAATAAAGAGATGCAACGCTTTGCCTGAAAATATTGTCTGTGGTCCTGATAGAAATTTTATACTTCACAATCTTATTTGAGTTACTTAAATGAAATGGAAATACATTTAATTCCTACATGAGAGGTAGCTGGTCACATTTGATTTTTTGTTTAAAAGTGCAGTCATCCAGGTGAGAAGCAGCTTGTTGTCAGAGGAGCTGTTATTTTTTTTCAAAAGGAGAGCTCTCATATCTAGAAGACAAATGCCTCTTGATCTAGATTGGAGTCAACATAAATTAACACACAAAAAGATAATTCAGAATTAGAACTATTTAAATGTGGGATCTTGGTTCTTTCCCAAAACCCTGAATGGATTACAATCCAGCTGGCTTCACATTATATGGTCTGACTGTAACTGACCAGGCTACACTCTCAAAAATGATGTAGGCTGATTAGTGGCTGGTCTGTTAGACTTGGGCCTGAGATGTGGGTTCCACTGTTCCACTTGTTATGTGGCCCTGGGCAAGTCCCATGACCCCAAAAGGGCTCCTGCTTGTAGCAACAGAAAAAGAAAATGCAGTGCTGAATAGCTTCTGGCAAAAACAGGGCCTGAGGTTCTTCCTGAATAAGCCAACAGCACCAACTAAATAAGTCATATTTATTTTCTCTATGACATGGGGAGGGGTAGCCACTCTTGCTTCATGCACCAGGCATTGTGGGGACCCTGGCTGGTTGATTATGGGTTAAACTGCTGGCACATTTAAGGAGACGGGTCATTTTCCGCCTTGGCTAAGTAAATGCTGGGAATAGAAGTAGAGAAGTATTCCAGTCAAAAAGTAAGGCAGTGAAGACCAAACTAATGGAGAGCACGCCCAATGGATGCTGCCCCAGCCCTTGAGCAGGCAGGACTGAAGGGGTGCAGACTTTTCCCAGTGGATGCTTCAGCCTTGCATAAGCCCAGCCTTGAGAGTGAGCAGGAGGAGAGAACCTCTTCCACTAACAGGCTGCGTTTATCTTTGCATGGCTATGTGCCTAAGGCTCCTGAACATTAGAAGGCATTCTGGAAATGTTTCATATCAGTGTTTGCGTTGGATGTATCCAATGAAGGAAAAGGCAGCTGAGGCATGGCAAGTATTTTAAGGTGAAGGAAATAGCTAAAACCAGGATCCTTCCCCATGACCTCTTAGCCTTATTTTTAAAATAGAAAGCAGTGAGTTAATTTCCCTCATGCTATGTTTCTTGATGTTCTCAGGGTTGGCTCTGGACATTATACAGCCTATGCGACTCATGAAGGCCGATGGTTCCATTTCAATGACAGCACCGTGACGCTGACTGATGAGGAGACGGTGGTGAAAGCCAAGGCTTACATCCTCTTCTATGTAGACCGGCAGGCCAAATCAGCATCTGATAAACTTTAATACCTCTTCCTGCCCTGTGCATATCAAGTCCATCAGACAAAACATTTCCAATCCTCCACAGATACTTGATCCAAGACTCTTGATTTCATTGTGCACTTTTCATTTTTTTTCTTGTGGGTTCTGGTTTTATTTTGTCAGTAGTAGAGTATTTGATTTGTTAACATGGACACAAGCTAACTGTTGTTAGTCATACCAGGAAAAAAACAACACCTCATTTGCTACTTCAACCCAATTTATATATATTGTTTCAAGAGCTACTTTAGTTGTTTGACTTTGTATATCATTGTATATCAATGTTGGAGTTTGCTTTCTGAAGGCACATTTACATCAAAGAAACTTGAATCTTTCTAATAAGCACATTTGTGTACCTAATTATGAAATAGTCTGGAGGCTTTCAGCTGTTTGGGAAGGCTTTTTTTCTTAAGATCAAGGACTTGTACCAAACACTTTATGTGTGGACAGTTGTTTGGCTGCCTGTAAAAAGAAAAGGAGTGTATGAATTGTGGCCTCATTCAACAGGCCATGTAATCGCTGCTACTCTTTGTCTTTGGAGGCTGCTTTCTTTCAAAATTCTCTGTACTTTAGTAGCTGGCTTCATTGTTTATAATAGGAATTTGCTCCATTTTTTCATTTCTCCTTTAAAGCAAGAGGAAAGATTAGTGTTCTACAGCAATTAAGCTATAAAAAAGCTGAGAAAATTCAGGATTTGCTAGTCTTTCCATTAAGATTAGAACTGTGTGTATAATCCATCTTGTAATACTATCATGCATCCTTTTGTCTTGTGATGCCTTGAAGGTAGAATGGAATAGGTAAAATTGCCATCCCTGTATCATGGAAGCAGCAGTCTTGGGTGACTGCAAATGTAGAGACTATAGTCTTCACTAGTATTAATAATCCCTGTTGCAGCATTGCAATGCTGGGTTCCTTGTTGGCATTTCTTTGCTCTGCATCTTGTGGTTTGTTGCTGCAGATTTGGTTTACAGTTGTAAGGAGCCCAGCCCAGCAGGGATTTTGGCTCTCACCGACTAGTTCAAATGGACAGAAGGATGCTCTCTTGCAACTCTGGCTATTTTGAGGAGAGGCTGGCCCCCTCAGATTGTGCCCATGTGGTTTACACATACTTGATTGCTTTTTCACACACCCAATAGGAAATTATAGCACCATTTTGTGGTGCTATGTTCACCCCAGGGTTTCAAAGTAGAGAAGAGAATCAGGTCGCTGGAGTTTGTAATGAACCTCAGTGATGCCCAAAGGGTCCATGGTAGGGTTATGATCAAGTTCCCTGGGGTTGTAACCCTGAATTAGCATCTGCTTAAGTGAGGAGGCAGAGCGAAAACATCAGGTCACACTATGTGCTATATTTCCTCAGCACCAGCTCCTGCTGGAATTAAGGAGGAAGCTTCAGAAAGTAATGTAAATGTGCCTTTCTTAAAAATTGGCTATGTTAAATAGCTGGGTCTGGTTCTCATTTCTCCCCTTTCTCTTCCACCTTTTGCCTCCCTCTTCCCCTCCTCCTTTTTTGTCATGGTATCTTTCCCCTGTGTGAAGACCTTCTTTCTTTTTGGAATGTGGCAGTTGAAATGCAATGCACTTACTTGTTCCTGTTTTTGAAGCCGGCTGTGTGGTGGCTCAGGCACGTCAGTTTGGACAAAGAAGCCTTTTCCTAATTTAGCTCCACCCACCCCTGCAAACGCAAATGTCTAATCAGTGAGTTGTGGCAACACAAGTTATTTCTCTTCCTGGTGGAGATTTCCTTATCCGCTGGATTATACTCAGTGAGTCGTGTCAAAGTGACAGATTTGAAGCAGTCAAAGTGTGTACTGCGCATGGATTAGTATTTTATTTTTACCCTTGTTTGTATAACCTGAGTCTAAAGGGGAGGGTGGGGGGACTTTTTCAGTTCTGCCCCCTCAGCTGCCAGGTGTAGCACTGCCAGCCAGTGACAGTTATGGGCAGGAATGTGCAGCTGGTAATATAGGTAAGCACTAGAGATGCTCTCTGAAAAAGCACTGGCTTAGTTCACGCTAGTTATCAACACTTCCCAATTAAAGGTTGCTCCCCTGTGTAGTTGTTGGGAACCATGCCCTGTCTTACCCCCCCTCCACCCACCCCATTTCCTGCAAGATGAAGCCTGTCTGCTTCACAAATGGTCCACCACCCCAAAGGTGCTCTGCCTAGGAAGTTCTGTTGATGGACCAGAGTGTTTCCATTCCACAGACAAAAGGATTAGGCAACTAAGACCCAACTACAAAGGTAAGAGGCAGTCAGACTTTCAGGCACTTGTGGTGACTGGTTGGAAATGGCAGTGTGGTGCTTTTCTCTCTCCCCCCCCCCCCCCCGTTCTCTCTCTTTCACTCTCTCGCTCTCACTGGAGTGGTGATCTGCATCTTGAATACCCTTTGGTGCCTGCGTGCCTGAGAGGGGCCTCGGGGTTCTAGTGCCATAGCTGTGATTGTTTGCCATTAAAATATTGTGTGTAATCCTCGGTGAGGACTGTTGAGCATTTCGGAAGGGGATTGTTGGCCACAATTCAAATTCCTTCATAGAACATATTCCTCTGAAAGATTTGCCATTAAAGTCTTTTCTCTCTGTGCTCATTGTGTGAGAATCAGTTTTCCTGAGCTTCTGGAAGAAGAGCCCTTTAATGAACTAGATTTACATTTTTGATCAGGGCAAGTAAGAATCGACAGAAGTTCCTGGAAAAGCTCCAGGAAAGCTGGCAGGGAACTTTTTGTAAAAGCTGATGGAACAGGTTTTTTTCAAGGCCGGAACTGGATCATACTTGTATACCAGGATTGCCATACTTTGAAGAGCAAAAAAAGAGGACACATTCCTTAGGTTATCCTCCTAAGGAAACCTGCATACATTTAAGTGGTTAACATTTTATTATAGCACAATCACGTATCAAAATATGTACAATTACTCAAAGAAAAATAATATCCTAGTAATGCTTTGAAACGGTTGGAATATAACATTTAAACCACATTAAGTAAGCTTTCTTTATTTTTTAATCCTAAATATTATTTCTAATACTTTTAGGTTATTGGGAAATCTTCCAATGTTTGTGTTCATTATGCAGAACATGACATACTTCAGATGTGTATCTGAAGAAGTGTGCATGCACACGAAAGCTTATACCAAGAACTAACTTAGTTGGTCTTTAAGGTGCTACAGGAAGGAATTTTTTTATTTCGACTATGGCAGACCAACACGGCTACCCATCTGTAAATGACATACTTCAGTTTTGTTTCCTAAATGTAAGCCAAAAATGTTAGATTCCAATCAGTTTAAAGCACTGATAATTTTCCAGAAAACTCTTCACCACTGCTAAGTTAAGGAGGGAGACTGGAGGGACCGAAAGGCCACATGCCCAGGGCCCGATGCAGCCAAGGGGGCAGGGGAGAGGCCAAACTACAGGAGCTGCGCTCCAGCGGAAGATCCTTTCCAGCCTCAGAACCTGGCTTCTCCTCCCTCTTCTCCCCCAGGGATATGCCTGCCTCCCCATGCTCCACACACACAACCGATGTTTCCTCTGCCCTAAGTCTGACCGGTGGAGGGTGGTGTGGAAGAGGAGGAGGAGGAGGAGGAAGTGGCTTTGGCGTTGCAGCTCTAGCCTGCCAGCCAAGTCCCGGCAAAGCACACCAGCTCCAGCAGGAGCCCGGATTTGACAGCTCCTTTTTGCTGCCGCTTCTCCCCTGCTGCGTGCACAACTCCTTGCTCCAGTCAGCCAGCCGCCAAACCCAGACATTTTGCCAAATTTATAAATTCTGCCTGGAGAGAAATTTTGACCATGAAAAAGAGGTCGTGTCCAGGAAAAACCAGACATATGGCATTTCTATGTACGCAGAGTATGTTTGGCTAAATATTTCTTGTAAGTTCCTCCCCTTTGCAGACTCGATACAAAGATTGCATTATTTCTTTTAGTCAGCTGTTGTGTGTTTGCATCCTTGATCATTTAGAACAGCTGTGTGGAGCCTTTCTGTAGAACAGCCCCTGTCCAGTCAATGACGGCCTCTCATTCCCCCAGCAGGGGAGCTTGGAAGGGGCTCCAAGAGGAACAGCTTCCTTTCATTTCCTTTCTCTTGTACCTCCACTGAACTTTCTGTTCCTTTTTAAGGGAATAAGTTTCACTTGGAGCTATGGGTTGTGCTTCATGAAGAGCCCAGATGGGCATTTGCAGAGCAAGTGTGGTCAGTGTGTCAGACTAGCCCTTGAGTGACCAGGGTTCAAATCCCCACTCATTAAGAAGCTCCCTGGGTGACTGGGCTAGTCACCGTCCCATGGCTTCACCTACATCACCATACGATAATCTTTATTGCCATTGTCCCATACAGCACAACAAAATTGAAAAAATCTACATCAGACATTCAAAAACCAACAAGCCAGCGATCCCAGCCTGGTTAACCCCCTAAAAACTCTGATACCCCATAATTAAATACAATATACTCCCATAGAGACTACCTTACACTGCGTTTAAAACCAAAATCATATTTGGATAGAAACAGGGTGCTTGTGAGGATAAAAAGAGGGCAAGACAGTTTCTTGAAGGAAATGTGAGATACAGATGCAATAATGAATCAAAAGAGGACACGGGGAACGATACGACTGCCTCCCCTCAAGATGCAAAGGAGCTGAATGGATTAATTTTTGCCCAGATCTTTTCTTCTCACAGGCTGGGTCTGTCTGTCCTTGGAGATGTTTAAATATAACAAAGGCCAAGCTGGAGCCTTTGGTGCTGGAGCAGGTGCCTTAAAGCAGCTTCTGGCTGGCAGTAGCTCGTCACACCCAAGCAATGGGAAGGTGGGCTTCAGTTCTGTAGTTTTTCATCCAGGCAGGCAGCAAGGTAGGAGGGCAGAACTACTTCACAAATGACTGGGTGAACCTTTTAACTCATAACCAAGCTCAGAGCTCTCATCATTTCTTGGAAGTCTCTGGAAAGTTCCTCTACTTCTCATCTCTGTTTAACCAAATACGTGAACTATGTAGCTGAAGTGTCCCATTCTGCAACATGATGAGACCTTCACAACAAAAAATAACAGAACCTTCCCCCCCGCACCAAGCTAGCAATAACCACTCCATCATTTGAGAGCTACTGACTTTTAAGTAATGACTGCATCCAGCTGTTGTCCAGCAAACTAGGTGCTGCTCATCCAGGGCTTTGAAGCAGAGAGTCTTAAACTTGCATTGTAGAATCTCAGTGGATTTATATAGTGTGTAAATCTTGGCTGTCTCCCCCATGTGGGCTGCCTTTGGTGCACAGCCATTCTTTGAAATCAGGAGCTGTCCTGGTATGATGTGAACCCAGCTTCAGACCTTTTACAGGGGAAGTAGTGGCTTTATCCATCATGTGACATAAACAGATGGGTGGGCTGGGAAGCGCTCTAAACAAGCAGAAACCACCTCCTAAACATGAATAGTCTCGGAGGCAAATAAATCCTTTTAAGGCAAGATTTGACTAAACTAAGCCATTTTGCTCCTGCTCTAGCCATTCCACGGGGAGAAGAGACTGAGTCTGCAGCCAGCCTCCCCTTGATCCTTGCCCTTTTTTGAAACGCCTTTGCCAGCTGGCAGCCAAAAATAGCTTCCATTCCACACCATATTTGTGCAAGAGACCAGAAGTGACTTGGAAGCCGTTCAGGCCTCCTGTCTTGCTGCTGAAACATACCATACCTTCTCCCTACAGCCACTCAGTGGCAATGCATATCACACAGATGAATTGGGAATGCCTTCTGCACATCTTCTCCTTTTTGGATAAAAAGAGCAGGAAAAATTTAGCCCAGACTTGTGTTAAGTTGTTCAGGGTCTTTCAGGATCCCTCGTTATGGCCTCTGCTGCATTTTCATTCTCCTGCAGAACTGACCAAGAACAACTTTGTTCTGGGACCAGCCTTGCGCCACCTCTCCATCTGCTGGCATTCCAGCCAAGTCAAAGTGTGCAACGTTGAGAACTGGATGAAGAGCACCTTGCAGCAGAACATCTGCAAGACCCACGAGCACATAGTCAATAACTTTTTACAACAGGTTTGCAACAGGTAAGTTCTTGGGCTGTGAAATGCTTCATAAAACGGGTGGCTTCTGTGATAGATGGGAGTTGCATAGGCTGCAGTTGTACGATCTGATTCGGTTTCGCATCAGAATCACAGTACTTTTGTTTACATGCATTTCTTGAGTACTCTTCAATCAACACAATACTTCTAGTAGGGTTCTTCCTATTCTTATCCCTTATTTCCTCCCCATGGGACCATTCCAACATCTTTTAAGGTGTAAAAAATCAAATCAAGCATAGCAGCCTTCTATGCTTTGGAATTTCCAGCATGTGCTTTACCTTGGCCAGCTATTCCAAGCAGTTTTCAAATGGATGTTATTGCCCTCCAGCTAAAGCAAACAAATTTTGGGCCCCTCCTTCATTTCATTGTAGGAAGATTAACTATTGATAGCCTAAGACAAGGTACAACTAATTCCACAGCTTCCAGAGTGTGGGAAAAATACAAAAACCTGCTGGAAAGGAAAACACCCTATGGCTTTCACCCATAGAAGCAACCTCCTTGAAAAAAACAAAATATGGACTGAGACTTGGCAACACAAAGTTTTTGAACTTTACAGAGGCAAAGCTTAAGAAATATGAGGACATTACAGAAGCAGGAAGGGACTAGTTAAAATTGAATGAAATGTTCAAAATAAAAAAAATGGTTTTATGAATCAAAGCTCACAATTTGAAAGGGAGCTTATAGAGAACACAGAAAAATTGATTTCTAGAATGTATAAGTTGTTATTAGACTGGGAAACAAAATATGTGCTGGTAAAACCAGGAATGATACATAAGGCAAGGGATATATGATATAATAGTGAACTGAGTGCATGGGATAAACTATGGAACTAAAATTTACTGCATGTTATACATTAAAAGAGAATTATATGGGGAAACCCAGCCGGATGGTGGGCTAATAATAATAATAAATAATTTAAAAAGTATGAAAATGATATATAGGTGGTATCTAGCACCCAGTAAGTAGCCGAAGATGTATAAGTCAGAACTAGATACTGCTGGAAGTGTAAGGAAAATTGAGGTACCTTCTGCCATATGTGGTGGACATGTAAAGTAGTGAAAGGCTTCTGAGAGATGATTTATAATGAAATTATTTTTTGGGTGAAAAGGTCTTTTATAAAAATACCAGACGCTGTTATTTTAGGAATAATTGGTTCAGATATACCCAGTGATCTGAAAAATATTTTAATGTATGCAACAACGGAAGCCTGAATGGTGTACGCTAAAAAATGAAAGGAGGGCACAATACCAACAAAGGAGGAATGACAGATGAAATTAATGCTAGCCTAACTGATAGAATAACAGCAGGAACAAAAAGTCTTTAAAGAAGATTAGAAAAAAATTGTGGAGTATTTGAAAAATTATTGTAAGCAACTTAAAATGTTAGCAGGATTAGAATATATTTAGCAGTAAAATTATAAATGGAGGAAAAACTGGAAGAGAAAGAATAAGGAGTAATTAAAATATGCAACAGTAAAGGAGAAATTGGAATGAGCCATGGAAGGGGAGGAAGGGAAGTTGACGTTTAATGTAGGGTTTGTTGATAGATTCGATAGATACACATTCGCGCAGTAGTTATTGCATACATGAATACAGTTTGGTATTTCCTAGGTATTTGTTCTAAGAAGGCTTCTGGTTTCTTTTGAAATGTGAGCTTAGATTTTTTTTGAGTTCGTTATATGCCATCTCCCCCCTTTTTGGACACATTTACAATTCACACATATAAATTAGCATATCCTCTATTTCTGAACACTTCCAACACAAGTTGGATCTTTTCTTGTACATTCTAGCAATTTTACTGGACGGCAGAAACCATCTGTAAGGTCATTTTTTGGATATTCTCTTTAATTGTGAAACATGCCAAAAAAATTATTGTCTTCCAGTTTTTCCCATGCAGATAGCTCGATATTATGTCCAATATCCAACACCCAGTGTATCATTGCTGCCTTCACTAACTCATCTTTGGTTTCCCATTCTAATAGGATTTGGTATATTCTTGGTAAGTTTCTTGTTGCTTCCTAATAGTGTTTTTTTCAAACTCTGACCCGCCTTCCACAAACCCTCTTTCTTTATCTCTCCTATATATCTTGCTTGAGTATACTGAAACCAGTGTGTGACTACTCCTGTTAGTAGCTCTCAATTTTTTAGTCTGGTAGTGTCATCCTTAAATTCCAGTAAGTCCTTATATGTCCCCCATTTTTCCTCCAGATTGATCTTTTATTGCTACCACCTCTATTGGGGATACCCAGCATGGGTTCTTTCTTTCTAACAGGTCTCTGTACCTACTCCATACATGTGTAGACTTCCTAATCATATGGTTGAAGCAGCCTTTATGTACTTCATAGTTGTTGTTTAGTTGTTTAGTCATGTCCGACTCTTTGTGACCCCCTGGACCAGAGCACGCCAGGCACTCCTGTCTTCCACTGCCTCCCGCAGTTTGGTCAAACTCATGCTGGTAGCTTCGAGAACACTGCCCAACCATCTCGTCCTCTGTCGTCCCCTTCTCCTTGTGCCCTCCATCTTTCCCAACATCAGGGTCTTTTCCAGGGAGTCTTCTCTTCTCATGAGGTGGCCAAAGTCTTGGAGCCTCAGCTTCAGGATCTGTCCTTCCAGTGAGCACTCAGGGCTGATTTCTTTAAGAATGGTTAGGTTTGATCTTCTTGCAGTCCATGGGACTCTCAAGAGTCTCCTCCAGCACCATAATTCAAAAGCATCAATTCTTCAGCGATCAGCCTTCTTGATGGTCCAGCTCTCACTTCCATACATCATTACTGGGAAAACCATAGCTTTAACTATATGGACCTTTGTTGGCAAGGTGATGTCTCTGCTTTTTAAGATGCTGTCTAGGTTTGTCACTGCTTTTCTCCCAAGGAGCAGGCGTCTTTTAATTTCGTGGCTGCTGTCACCATCTGCAGTGATCATGGAGCCCAAGAAAGTGAAATCTCTCACTGCCTCCATTTCTTCCCCTTCTATTTGCCAGGAGGTGATGGGACCAGTGGCCATGATCTTTGTTTTTTTGATGTTGAGCTTCAGACCATATTTTGCGCTCTCCTCTTTCACCTTCATTAAAAGGTTCTTTAATTCCTCCTCACTTTCTGCCGTTAAGGTTGTGTCATCTGCATATCTGAGGTTGTTGATATTTCTTCTGGCAATCTTAATTCCAGTTTGGGATTCATCCAGCCCAGCCTTTCACATGATGAATTCTGCATATAAGTTAAATAAGCAGGGAGACAATATACAGCCTTGCCGTACTCCTTTCCCAATTTTGAACCAATCAGTTGTTCCATATCCAGTTCTAACTGTAGCTTCTTGTCCCATATAGAGATTTCTCAGGAGACAGATGAGGTGATCAGGCACTCCCATTTCTTCAAGAACTTGCCATTGTTTGCTGTGGTCGACACAGTCAAATGCTTCTGCGTAGTCAATGAAGCAGAAGTAGGTGTTTTTCTGGAACTCTCTAGCTTTCTCCATAATCCAGTGCACATTTGCAATTTGGTCTCTGGTTCCTCTGCCCCTTCAAAATCCAGCTTGCACTTCTGGGAGTTCTCAGTCCACATACTGCTTAAGCCTGCCTTGTAGAATTTTAAGCATAACCTTGCTAGCGTGTGAAATGAGTGCAATTGTGTGGTAGTTGGAGCATTCTTTGGCACTGCCCTTCTTTGGGTTTGGGGTTCTACACAGGATGGATTGTTCTACACAGCCAGTCTGAGGTCTATCAAGCAATTCTCCCAACTCCTGGAGCAGCTGAAAGACTAACAAATATTAGGGCATAAGATGCCCTTACATTAACAGGGTCCATTCACACAGATTGGTATTGAACAGCAGAAAAGCTTCAGTAGCCTCCTCTTAGGTTGCTGAATGGTGAAGTCTTCCTAAGACTGCAAGGCAGAGAAGTAGCCTCCATGCACTTGTGATGGCTATGTTCTGCCTCTAGCTACCAGTTATCAGGAAACATCAGGAGGGCTTCTGCTCTCTTGCTGGGCAGAATGCAAGCAGGGAATGCAGTAAGATGATAGGTCTCTGGTCTGATCCAGCAGGTTCACTTTGCATGACTTTCCCTCACTTAAGTTGGAATAACCTTCCCAGTATGTTTAACTAGCTTATATTTGATATGTTCTAAATAATTTGAGGTTAGCTAGATTATAATATTGGGAGATGCTGCAGAGGGATATTCCCTATTGGTCTGATGCTGCAAACGCAACAGTTTTGTGGAAGCTAATGGATTAAAATTTATTCTGGCATGAGCTTTCTGGAGCAGGGAAAGGGAATTCATGGCTCTCTAGCTGTTAGTATAAATAAAAAATTATCATCATCATCATCATCATCATAGCCAAACTGAAGCTCCCAAATTAGCCACCCTGGAATTAGAAAGTCCACTTGATTAGATGCTTGAAGCATTATCCTAAGTTATATCCATAGCTATACATACATGGTTTGGAGAGGGTTTTGTAATAATAATAATAATAATAATAATAATAATAATAATAATAATGAAATTATTTATACCCTGCCCATCTGGCTGAGTTTCCCCGGCCACTCTGGGCGGCTTCCAATCATGTGTTAAAAACTTCCCTAAACAGGGAAGTTGTACGTTAGAGGGAAATTAATGGTCATTGTTAATGCAATTTATTACTGTATTCTATGGGCTGTTTGCTCCTAGAGAACATGGTCAGTATAAAGTCTCATTTGAAATAGTGCTATGTTTTCTGCTTCATATAGATATGGGCCAGAGTTTGAATTGGCTTCAGTGGAGTGAGGGGTAGAGGACTTTAGCACTGTGTGGCTTACGTTTTACTTTGCTAACCTATAGCATTCATTCTTTCAGATGCCCAAACTTGCTGTCTTTGATGCTGTCTGGATGTGGCCATGTCACAGATGACTGTATCACACTGCTTCTGATGAGCTGCTCCTGTCTGAACACACTCCAACTTGAAAACTGTGTCCAGATAACTGACCGGACTTTGGAAGCTGTAATCTTCTATGCTACATCTTTAGAAATTTTACATGTGGACTTCTGCAGGAATATAACTGAGGCTGGTTTGCAGCAAGTCCGTAAAAATCGGCCATTGCTCTCTCTAAAAGCAGAGAGAAGTGCAGACATGATCCCAGACAAAAAGCCAGGCAGCAACTCGCCTGCAGAAAGAGCGTTCAAGAAGCTGCTGTGGCACTAAGCCAAGAGAGAAGCTGCCGGGCTCTGTGCTCTTTCTGTTGTGAGATGGTGACCATGCATATACAGGCACCTAGCTGTTCTCATGCACAAACTCACTAAATTGTGAGAATGGCAAAGCCCTGGAGTTAGGTACTCAGAACTAGCAACCTCACAGCTGACTGAAAAGTTTGCAGAGCCAGAGGAATTTGTGAAGTGGGGTGTGGGGTGTGTGGAACAGTTCCTGATGGTTTGGGAACATTAAGTGTTCAATTTCATAAAGTGCTTTGGCTTTTGTGCTTTTTTTTATTTTTTAAGATTACTTAGTAAGATCCAGAAAGAACCCGCTTTTGATGTTGTAAGAATGCATTTTTTCCTCCATTTGGGCAGGGAACAACTGGGTCCCTCCAGCTGTTTGACACCAAGCTCTTCCCTGACCATTACTATAGTGCCTTGGGCTGGTGTGAGTTGGAGGGTCACAGCTGCTTTATTTACTGGAATCTCAAAAATACCTCAAAAACTGACAAAGGAAATTGCTACCTTACAATGGCTTAAAGTCTACCGTGTCTCTTAGTGCAAATGATGTAAATCTATTAACTGCAATTCTTCACTACTCTCTACTTTTATACTACCTTTCTTTGGAAGCCCTCTCAGATTACCACTCCTCTGGGACTGCAACAAAAAGTAGCATTACATCCACAGCTGCACAATTAGGACTAATTGTTGAGCCATAGACAAAAGTGAGCGAACAACGCACATGTCCTGTTTTGATGTTCCAGCTCTCATTGGAAGTCCTGTAGTTTTTCATGTGCCAGTTTACAGAAGCCTCCATCCCGGTTTCGGCTGTCAACCTCATTTAAGGAAATTAATATACTGTGGAAGATTAGTTTTTAAAGACTTCTTACGACAAACTGGAGACCCAAATGGCAAGCCACGGTTCTGGGTCAGCACCATGTCAAATATTGACAAAACCACAATTCAGTTCTTGAATTTGCTTTATTTTCTCTGCATAAGGAACCCTGGACAGGCATTTGAAATTAAAACAAAAATAAATATATGAATATTCATGTAAAACTGTCCTTTCTAATGAACAATTATACACAATGTACAACTCTTCATGTTCACTGGGAGGGTTTACAAAATGTACCATTCCCAACAAAAATGCACAAGAAAGGCTCCATGCAAACTTATCAAAAGTGAACAAAAATATGGGGGGAGGCGGAGGGGGAGAAAACCCTTACTGATCTCACTTTTTGCATTTTTTTTTGTTTACAGTCACAAAAAAATAAACACATCTAAGTTTTGTTACATTTAGAGTAACTAAAAAGGTGGCAGCTGTTTATGTTCCTAAAACATCTATTGTTACCATAAAATGGTGTCAACATTGAAATCTGACATGGGCGAAAAAGGCAGATGATTTTTGTCCACAGAGTTAATAATCTGTGTCTGAGCCCTCAGCGTTGTCCACGTTTCGGGACAGCATGTAATTGTCCATATCTATAGACCTGCAATTGTTGATTGCATAGCGCAAACGCTCGGCCATGATTAGCTGACTGGAATAGGGTGGGAGCCTCAGTTGAAAGAAACAAGTCTGTGAGGTAGGCAAGCTGTCGTAAGGCTGTGGAGAGGAAGAGAAAGGAAGAAGATGGTTAAGCAGAAAAGGAAGCAGCACACTTTAGGGCTGGGTCTGTTCACACTTGTAGAGAGAGCAGTCTAGGCTGTTTGTTTTTTTAAGAACCCTCTTAAGAGTCAGAAAGGCCCAGCCAGGCAGGCTCCAAGGTCCCTCTTTCCCAATAATAAGTGGCAAGGTGAAAGGACATAGCAAGTAACACTGTATTTCCAGTTTTGTGCAATGAAGACTTCCAAACATACTTGGATCCTCCACTGCTGACAGTAACTTTGGGGACCCAATATTTTTTATTCTTCCTGGTGTTAATGGTATGTTGTTGTTGATATTGATATTAATATTCAAGGGGGGAAATACCTTCCCTTGAACAACCCCAAAGCTCGGGATTCTTCTGCTCAAGATTCTCCGAATCCAGTGTTCACTTCTAAAAACCACCCTTCTCAGAGTTTGCATTGGCAATGCAGGGACAGCTCAGGCAGGTATCTGCCTCACATCCTTTCCTCCCAACTCCCTCACTTTGCAATACGTACTGGAGGATGGAAGCTGGCAGAGGAGTGGGGGGGGGGACCAAGATACTACGAGCCAGCCTGAAACTCATTGGGGGGGGGGGAGATGTTGAGTGTGGGATTTCCAAACTGGCATTATGATTTGTACTACCTCGCCCCCATTTCAAAAAAATACACCCTAAGAGAGATGCCTACAGCCCAGCTTCTAAAGATCACTTTCTATTCTATGGAGAGATCAAGATCCATCCTATACAGGCTAGAAAAGAAGATTTAAAAACAACTAGCTGTCATTGTGATAGGATGACGGGAAAGACACCCCCCCCACACACACATTCTGTAGATCCCCATCAGAGGCCTTTCACCACACCACACATCTCTCACCTCCCCAGTGGTTCCACAAACAGAACACAGGAGGAAAAAATCCCAATGGAACCAATAGGGGCACTGCCACTTAAAAAAAAGAGCTCCCAAGTCCAACCTTCCTTGTGGGCTGGCGTTTGCTGCCCCATTCCTCTGCTGGGCAACTTCATTAGTCCTTTGAATAGCTAAGTTTGGCACGTTGCCCCATCTAGTTGTGCTTCACCACAACTGGTTTTTCCCAAGGGAGCCTTGTTTCAAGCGAGAATTGAATGCCTTCATCTGCAGCAAGGAGGAGGGAACCTGTGAGGGCCTCCCAAATGTTGCTGGGCTCCAAGTCCCAGCAGCCGCAGTCAGTATGGCCAGTAGCTCGGGGCGGTGGAGACAGACAACATCCAAAGGACCGCAGGTTCCCTGACCCTGATCTAGAGGAAGTTCTTCACTCCCCTGCACAGGCTTTGTCAGTTCCAGATTAGCATATACATAAACATTCTAAGTCAGTGGGGCCAGATCTATTAGGCTACCTTCAGTTTCAATATTACTTGTTCAAAAGTTTCAGTGTCCAGTGATTACTAGCTTTCTGTTGCCAGACTGAGGCAGGACAGCAATAAAGAGGAGGACAAGTTGGACCTTACCCGATCGACCTTCATTATTTGGAAACGCTGAGAGATATCCGCTGTGTTAGCTGGCAGGCGAGATCTTCCTGACACAAACCTCATGAAAAGGACACGCTCCTCATTCGAAAACTCTTCCAGGGTGTGCCAGAACCACTGAACCAGCTGGTGCTGCTCATCAACCTCCCTGTACCGTACAACCTTCTTGAGAACTTCCACAGAAATTTCTGGCATTCCGCAGACCATCTGCTCCAACTGCTTAGCAGTCAGAAGAGAAAGCAAGGGGACCGGGACGATCCACGACATCCCTTCTCGCACTGCAGCCACCTGCAGCCCAGAGAGATGGATTTCATTAGCGGCACACATATCTCTACTTTGCAGCTACACAATCCGAAGTACAGTCAGTGAAAACACATTTTGGGAAGCGTAGCTGGTAGCTAATGTAACTAAAATAAATCTTCAAAAAGGGAATGCTAGGCCAGAAATGGTGTGACCTTGTGTGCAACTACTGCAGTGTTGTTAAAAGGCTCGCCCCCTTTTTTTGCTGTTCTAGCTTTTGAGGGGGGGGGTTGTATCTATTTTAGATCTTTTTGTGATTTGTGTGCAAGTTGTTCAGTTTGGTTGTCTATTTTTTAATATTTCTTTTTGACTTATGTTGCAGCTATGTATTTCAAGTTGTAAGCTGCCTTGAGCATGGTTTGAACAGTGTAAAGGTGGCATATAAATAGAATTATGTATGTACGTACATACTACTTGAGAAAAACAGCAACACTAGATTCACTGTCAATGATCAAGTGATATTCTGAAAAAGGATATGCATTGAGTTCCGCATGTGTTTGGTAAGAAACAGGTTTTATGGAGTACTTCCCTAAGAGAGAACTATAGTCTTGCAATCATAGACTAAAAACACTTTTGGTTGGCTCAAGTAACGTTAATGAAGTAGCATAGTGTGTTGTTGCTGTTGTTGTTGTTAATTTCATATAGTATGCTTTTGAGCTTCAAAGAGCTCACTGACAGGAAGAACTAGTCTTGATGTGGAACTTAAGAGCTTGCATACGCCAGCAGCACAGATTGGACTAACCGTGAGGTATCTTGCTAAATCTCTTTCTCCACTCTACTGTATCATTTAAAAATATTTTTCAAAACTATATTCTGGATGCATCCAGATGAGAACCTATTTGACTATAAAATTTTAAATTATAAACAGCTATTGAAATAAATGAAAACCTTATAAATACATCTGAGATTCTCACCTGACGGTCAATTTCATGGAGTCTGTACTCGATGGCCCTTTCCACGTACTCCTTTCGGTTTGAAAAAGTAAGTGGGATACTGTTCCCACCAGGGATTATGGGAACCATTTTTCCATCAGCACTCTGGCCAACAAATGAATCTAAAGGAATCATCTAATTGGAAAGAAGAACACTTTTAACACTGGAGTTGTGGCCAACCTTCCAAAATGTCCATATTTATCATTTCACTACTATGCATGAACTGATTTCCACCTTAGCCTAGATTTCAACTATGCATTCTTTTTACTTCTCATTCTAAAAGTGCCCCCAAACTAAGTATATGACTTTCAACTCCAGGGCCATGATCTTGCATGGCAGCATCTAGCATGCTGACTTCAGGAGGCGGAAACAGTTGGACAGAGGCTTACTGCTTATTTTACCTCATGGAAATTCTCTTCCGTAATCCCACTGTCTTCAATGTGAAGAATGCTGTTGAGGGTTTGCACATAGAGAAGATCCACCTCCTCCAAGTCCTCCAGAGTGAGGGGGATACAGCACAATTGCTTCCAGACCATGGGAGCCAAATGAAGATCTAAAGGCTTCTTGGTACGAATGGCCACACCCATCAGAATGCCCAGGAACTTGAACTGCATCAGATGTTCATCTGAGCAGGCAGAAGGGTTGAAGAGGAACCTTGAAAAGATACAAGGCACAGGAGTGATGTCAATACAGAGGCTTCACTAGAATGGTTACCCAAAGAGTCAGGATCCGAGGGTGTATCACAGGACTCAAGGGACTCTGCATCACTTAAGTGCAGTTTTGTGCCCAGAGATAAATACAGCACCTGCTTGCCCACCAGCTCAAATCCTTGAGGCTGTCATGGGCCAATCTGGTGGGGAATCTTATACGTTGCAGTAAAAACTCCAAACACAAACTTGTTCAAATTATTTTTGAAGCTATTTGTGGAATATGCCCAGAAATCTGGCACAAAATAATATGAATAACCATTTTTAATATGCTGAAGTTGACATAAGTTTACTTTATTTTCAATATTTTTATGCCATTCCATAAACACAAGATCACAGTGTCCTTTGATTCTGCCATGTTGAGCTGATCATGTGACTGCCTCAATACGTGGGAGCATTTTACTGCATTATGTTCTATGAATAAGGGTTAGTTTTGTTTAAGACAACCCAGTCTCTTCTGGTTCAGTGGTGGAGTAATTTTCATGCAAACACCTTTTAAATTGTTTAAATGAACTTTTATCCCAACAGCATACATAGCCGCTTTGCATGGCATGGGTTTGATCTACAAGCTGCTGTATACTGTATTTTTCGCTCTATAACACGCACCCGACCATAACACGCATGTCGTTTTTAGAGGAGGAAAACAAGAAAAAAAATATTCTAAACGAAACAGTGGATGTATGATTTTTGTGGTTCATGCTGTGGCCACAGACATGTGATCTGACAGTGAGTTTGGAGTAGCCCAATGCAATAATCCTGAGGATCCATGTGGATCCATGCTTTGTAACCACGTTTTTGCACCACTGCGGCCCCAGGCAACAGTGGGTGCGTGTTTTTTTTGGTGCAAGATGTAGCCATGGACATGCTATGTGATCTGATGGTGAATTTGGGGTGACCCAGTGCAAAAATCCTGAGGATCCATGTGGATCCGTGCTTTGTAACCACGTTTTAAGTGGGGAGGGAAGGAAAAGCACTCAAGGGACAAGGAGTATGCGTGGGGTGGGTGGAGAAGGATGCTGCTAATAATGCAGAAGAGGGGTTTAAGGGGAGAAGGCTCCTCTCCTCTCCCGCTTTGCTCCTTTAAAGAAGCAGGCTCTCTGTCCCTCTCTCCTCCCCACTCAGCGGCTCTTCTCCCACTTTGCTGTTTCAAAGCGAGCCACGGAGGAGGGAAGGAAGGGGAACCATGGATCCTCTGCTCACCACTGCAGCAGGTCCCCCCGCCACCCGTAGGCATTCCCTCCATAACACGCACAGACATTTCCCCTTACTTTCTAGGAGGAAAAAAGTGAGTGTTATGGTGCAAAAAGTACGGTAGTTCAGAGTCTGGGTTCTCTGTCAATGGGTTGCAAATATATCACTAGAGGGCAGCTGCAGATCCAACTCAGGCAATTAAGTTCAGAATCCTGATTGCAATTAGCTGGCCTTCATCCAGTTGTCTACCTTTTACAGTCCAGAGCCAACATCCAACATTTTACTCCCCTTAATACCTATGTGATTTTACTAAGATCACAGGGGCTTCCCTCACTCATTTCAACAGGGCCTGCCTTGAATTCAGAGACTAGCAGCCTTTAAAGAAGAGAACACCTTGCCACTTACCGATCTCTGTTGTAGCCGACTTCAGCTGTTGCGTTTGGGGAAGGAATTAGGAGGTCTACCACACCAGTTTCAAGTTCCTTATAAATTAAGAAAGAGGGATGGAACGAGAGAGAGCATTTAAGGCATTATCAAATCTGCCCAAGCATATAAAACTACATGTTTCCATACTAGCTACAAGAAAAAGGGTCTTTGTAGACCTCATGCGCACAAAATTTGTGGTGATTTGATTTAGAGAAACTCAGTCTCAGTGCTTCCAAACTGAATCATGGGACAGACTTCATTTTCATTAAAAAATATTATAAAACTCTAATTCCATGCTAATGTATGGCATGCTGTAACTATGGAGCAGTAATAGCAGGTAACTAAGATCCACAATAGACAGGGTTAGCACAAAGTATTTTGCTGGCTGGGAAAACGCTTGCTACACCCACAAGAAGCCATAATTTACAAGGAGCAAAATGCAACAAGGAAGTTCTCATGGATGTGAGCCAGAGCTGCAGACGCACACTTCTCTGGGGTGGGGCAATGTGGTCTCCCCAAGTAAGATCTCTCTGTGTCTCTCTTAGCTGCCTTTAACAATATTGATTATTCTGTAGGAATATTGGATCCCACATGGTGTTGGTGCACCCCACCTGACCTTTTTAAAACCTCATTTTAACTACGTTAAAATTGGGCTTAAAATCCTTTTTAAAATCATTGGCCTGCCCCCTTTCAGGGACAGATTTGGGGTGGGTGGCCCCCAAGGTGGCCCTGAGCTAATCAGCTTGTTCCAGGGAGCAACAGGGCAGATCTGGGAATCTGTGCATAGCCCTGTTGAACAGTCACCTAATTTCTGGTAAACAAACAGGGCAGGGAGCCTCTATACCCAAATGGCCAGTTGCAGAGATTATGGAGTTTCTAGAAACACCTTATTTGAATAAGTGCAGGTGTCCCTGCTTATGAGGAGGGCAGATCCCACGGAGAAGCAAGCCATACCTGCCCCCTCGTGGGGATGCCACAGAGTGGCATGCAAGGACATGGGAGACACATTTCTGCTACCTGACTGGCCAACATTATCTCAGCCTGGCTGCTTTCAGCTGCTTTCCCAAGGAAGGTCCTCTTATCATAGACTGCCACACTTTTTATTAGATCTATATAGCTATACAAAACTACCGATTTGTTAACCTGCAAAATACCCTCACTTCACACATTTCAGAATCCTGCCTTAAGTAAAAAAATGCTGGACTATAATATCACCTTCCAACTCAACAATCCCATTTCCATTCCAAAACAGGCTGGCATTTAATTCAGAATTTTCATCAGGCCAAGAACACATGCACAGGAGATAAGATTTTGAGGAAGAAACTGAAACCATTTAAAACTATATTGAAAATCAAATACCTGGCACATTTCAGTAATTGTGTCATCGAAGACACCGCCTGCATCATCAGCACCTTCCCCCACTAATTTCACTTTCCAGGCACGAGAGGGCAGGCGAAGGTCCGATGCATTCAGCTTCACAACTTGCCTTGCGATTTGAACAAAAATAGGCTTACATTTCCGACCTCTATGGGGAGGAAAAAGAATCTGTTAACTTCAACCAAACTTGCTTGGAGGAAAACAAACAACAAGCACTGATTCAGATATGAGGCTAAGCTAAACCATGACTTTGCTTGGGGTAGTGTAGCAGCAGGACTAGAGGGGAGAGAAGTAGCTGCCGTCTTTGCTCTGGGCACCCACACGTTTGCCCAGCTGCACTAAGCCATGGCTTTGCATAGTGTTCCATGCTGACTGGGTCCCTCCTCCAAAACCAGAAAGGAAGAAAAATGCATCCTGACCTTGTTGAGATCCTTTTGACGGTTATCTGTGGCCCATAGTTTTTCCCCTGAACCATGGTTTTTCCAATGGAGCGGACCATAGGGAGGGTGTAAACTCTCGGTGCAAGTAACGGCCTCAGTTGTCCTTGAACAATCCCCCATGTCCCAGCATTGTAATGAGATGTGCTGTTCTGTAAGAAAAGGAGGACCGCCTGCTTGAGGTCAACAGGCTCTCCAGCCCCAGTGCTTGCTTGCCTGCCTGCCTCCCTCAGAATAGCAGACTGGGCTGGAGTCCCTGCTGCTCCTGAAAGAGACACCACTGTAGGAGCCACACACAGCAAGCATCCCCTTCATATTACTGGCAAACCAAACAGCAAGTTGCAGGAAGGGGGCTCCCCCCCTCCCCAGCTTAGCCCCTTAGCTCAGCCTGCAGCCAGTTTTCCTCTATGGAGTATGAGGCAAAGTGCTTCTGGGACTGGGCAGACCAGCCTCTCTGGACAAGAATCCTGAGGGTGGAGGGGCTGAATTGCACTTGACTTCTCTCTCCCCCACCTTCCATTGTAATTATGGAGACCCCCTTAGCAACACTGCGTAGGTGTAATTTATTTCCAAGCCTCACTTTCCATTTATATATTTAAGCAAAAGCATTTAAAGATATTGACACTTCAAGACTTGGCTTTGACACCAAAGGGCACAATCCATAGAAGGTTTGCCTATATGAGCTTCCATTATGTGAGCTGAGGTTGTGCAAGAGACAACACAACTGTGCCCCTCCACAGCCCCCAATCACACTAAGCAGAGCTTGCAAGCTGCCCCATGGATTAGCTCGTTCTTTTAGGGAGGTGTGAGTGGGATGACTAGCTGCTAAAAAGATTACTATACACAAGAGATTATGAAGCAGTGTAACTAAGGTTTTATTGGAGTGAGATTTTATAAGCTTAAGAATACACCTGTGACAAGGTTATAAATTACGGAACTTTACCTGGTTATTGGGACTGAGATTCAGCAACCTCCATGAGGAGTACATGAGGTCTGAGAAATGGTACAGCAGCCTCAGTCTTGCCCTTACGGTGTGGATGCTCACTTCCTTCAGCGCCCCATACTGAGGCGGGATGGCATCTGGCAAGCCAAGCTGCAAAGGCACTGAGACACCTGCCATCGGAATTAAGAGAAGGGAAGTGTGTGATCCTGCAGCCTCAAAGGCCTTGTGCATATATAACCATTTCTGACAGGCCTGTAATGCCAACAAAATGGCACTGGTGGATCTTCAAAGGGGAAAGGACAACAAAGAGCATGAAAGCACCTTTTTGTCAAAATGACACAATATTGTTGCTCATAAATCATATTGGTTGTGTAAATTACCACTAATTGGGTGCTATCCCATCCTGCTCCTCTGTCAGCATCAAAAGCCTTAAGGACAGAAGAATCAGGACTCATGTAAATATTGCTTTGCCCCCCAACCTGGGATTGGCACTGCAGGGAAACGGCCAATACAGTCCTTGGCTGTCAGGTTCACTCCCAACCTCAGCACCCTTATTTACCTGGAGCTCGTGGTGGAACAGGTGGAGCTGTCCATGCGGCACTGTGGCATCGCCCCGCTGAAATCTGCCGGATGCTCTTCCCTTGCAAGAAGGTAATCAGAGTTGGCTCCCGGATGTGGTTGGTATGGCCCAGTCCAAGCTAGAAACCAGGAAGAGATTTGGAGAGAAGGAGGACTTATGTAACCCTCTAATGCATGCAGAAGAGCTGTCAAATACACAACTGGAGTTCTGGACTGGGAGCAGGTGGACAGGGAGATGCTACATTCAAATAAATGTGTCTCCTGGTTCAGGCATTAGATTGTGTGTTTGGTGAAAGATGGAGGAAGCAAAGGCTCATATACCTTGGACCGTTCCTTAATCTCACCATGCAGAAAGGTTTTGGGAATAAAGTAGGGACAGTAATCTAAAATGAAAGAATGTTTAACTGAACATAGACTGTTTTGTGTGTGTTCAATTGGTGCGTGACTGCTGGTACATGAGCAGTTTTGGGCCTCAAAAGGGGGAGGAATGGGGCAGTGGTGGAACGGCACTGGGGCAGGCTTAGGCGTGCTCCACCAATGCACACAATGACCCAGAACACAACCCCTGTGCAAATAGGGAGTTGCCTGTATTTTGCTCTTTTCATTCAAATGGCAGAAAAGGCAAACTTTTGGTGGTCAAAATTAGACTCTTCTCCTTCCACAGACCTGCCCTTCCGAGTTGCTTCCCCAGGCATAGACGTCCCCAGAGGCAGAGAGAGCGAGAGTGTGTTCTGCTCCAACAGCGACATCTTCAATGAAGACTCCTGACAAAGCTGGAACTTGCTGTGGACGGTTGTGGTTGCGGGCTCTCCCTTCTGGCAAGCCGATCAGCCGGTCTGGAACAGTACAAAATCTGGTCATGTGTCCCAGGAAACAAGAGGGACTTCAAAGGGCGAAAGCAGAAAGAGAGAACTGTGGGCCTCTGGTCAGATCTAGCCTGGAAAGTTTTTCAATCCCAGTCTGCGGCCTCTCCTCAACCCCACTATCCTTGCCCTGCCTCCCCCAAGTTTCTCCTACCTCACTGCAACTTCCACATCTGACGACCACCAGAGAAAGAGAGAGGAGAGAGGAACAGCAAGCAAGCTTGAAAGCAAATAAAGCTGATCACAGAATCCCCAGCAGCAGTGTCCCTCAGAAAGATGCTTTAGCCACCGAACTCTTTTGGACTCCAAACTGGTACATGCATCCTTGCCTGCCAGTCTTCTCCATGCTGTTTGATCAGGACTGGCCCTGCCATTAGGCAAAGTAAGACCACAGCCTGAAGCAATAGATGTCAAGGGAGGCAGCAGCCCCCATAATCACCCCTGGCTCCCCCAAGCTAACCTTCTCTGAGCCCCCTCAGCCAGCCTGCTGCCCTCAGGTACAATAAAGGAGGATATCCCATACCCACTGTTGATGTATGAGTGCCAGTGTGTATGTGGGATTCTGTATGTGTGGTGCGGGTAGGTCATATTGCCATTTCCCTCAGGCAGCAAAATGGTTTGCTGTGAGCTGAAGGAGCACATGGCCTTTTTATGGTAGGGGTGGGTGGGGTGGGGAGAGGAGGAATGGATCTTTGTGTGTTTGTGCATATACTGATGGAGGGAATAGGTGATAGAAACAGTGTGGGGTGACTCTGACCCTGTCCATCACCTGCACACTGCTGCCACCCATGAGAGAGCTAGATTACAGGGAAGGTCCTTTGCTTCTATCTTGAAAAAGCAGTGTGTGACATTGGCAGAGCAAATGCCTTCTGTGATCCAATGTGCATGTGCGGTAAGTGTCTCCAAAGAGACTGCAAATCCCACCCCAATTTGTGCTCAGATGATGTCCATAAGAATTTTCTGAATGCTTTATCATTAAGCGAGCCAGTTTAACACACAACACATTGTTTAATTTTGAGGCTAAAATCCATTTGAGAAGTTTTGACAATCACTTTCTTACAATGGCATAACATCTCTCTCCAGGCAGACCACCCTGTGACTTGTAAGCCCTGTGATCCTTGGATTAAGGGCAGTACAATCCATCCATCAATCAATCAATCAATGATGGGCTATGGGAGGATGGGTGCTCTGAAGTGCATGGAAAGTTTGCAGTATTGAGTAAGCGCCAACTAAGCTTACCTTGGCCAAATGTATAGACATGTCCGTCTTTCGTCAATGCAACTGAAAACTGGGTCCCACAGGCAACCTTTTTTATTCCAATTCCACAAAGAATATCTACTTTCTATGAAAAAACATTAAAAGGTAAATTACTGCCATACTTTAATAACACATCCACAGTGAAAAAACAAAACAAAAACCAGACAAACAGATAGTACTTCTCAAACAGAAATTTAATTTATTTATTACAACATTTATAAACCACCTTTCAGGGCACACTGCAATTCAATCTCAATTCATTTTAAAATTCCAGCATCATACTGAGGAGATTTCACCCCTCCCATATCCAAGAATCTCCTGAGGAGTCTGCTGATTCTCCAGAGAGGAGGAGGCGTGTTCTGCTCTCTACTTATTCTGCTCCAGCACCAAGTCAGTCAGTGTCGGAGAGAGAGAGAGAGACTGAGTGTTAGAGATCGTGTGTAGAGATAAGGTTGCTGCTAAGAGCAGCTGCAGACACTCAGTGCAGTGTAGCATTCATTTATGCTTAGACCTATTAAGCTCTGTATATAGTTTGTATAGTTGTAGATAGAATTAAAGAAGATATTCTACAGAGCTGCTCTCCGAGTTGTTTATATACTCTGCTAGAGTCTGCTGTACTCTGCTGTGCGACGACTGTCTTCTTGTGGAAGTGAATCCGGTGCTCACAACTCTAAGCTGTGAGTCCACAGCACTTTGACCTGTTCCTGTGCAGAAGGTGGTCTCTGGAAGTGCTACCCAGCTCGCCTAGCCCAGTCGGGGCTGAAGTGGATGAGTCCAGTTGGTGGCACTGGCTCTAGGGCGATGCTGACACATACAAGTATATCCTTCTGCCCAATGGAAAC
The DNA here is from genome assembly GCF_964106645.2 of Podarcis pityusensis. Classification (NCBI taxonomy): domain Eukaryota; kingdom Metazoa; phylum Chordata; class Lepidosauria; order Squamata; family Lacertidae; genus Podarcis; species Podarcis pityusensis. Next base: position 48,940,733 of record NC_138039.1, on the reverse strand, counting down.
AGAACTGCTCTGCATGCAAAAGTGATTAAGTTGCATTATCCTAATCTCAAAACTACTAAAACAAAAGCTGAATGCTCAAAAGACAGAGGTATTATGTGTGCCAAGGTCTGGAGACCCTGCTCTGGACAAGGCTGCACTCCCCTGAAATGAACAGGGGGAGAAGACTCTAGCTTGTGAGTACCTCATGGATGCTTTTATGTGGACCTTTGATACCTTAGATATGTGTTTTCAGAATCCATTCACCCTGTTCCTGTGACTAGTATATTTTAATTGTTTTAAATACTGAATTCTAAATTGTTGCAACTCCCCCTGGAACCTGCTAGAGAAGGGTGGGTAATAAATTTAATAACAATATAGCTTCAGTATTTGTTTTTGTTTGCATGATTAATCTGGGATGCATACACATTATTTGCATGACTCTGCAATGGCAGGCCGAGGTCTCAGATACTGAACTTGATTTTATAGTTCTGGGGTAAGAATTAATGGATGTTGCAGATATAAACTACTGTTAACCAACATTTTAGTTTTTGTTGTCTTATGTGCAGATTAATTTATCACTACCCTAAATGCCTTTTAACTGTGTACTTGTGTTTGTTAAATTAACTTTGTCAACTAAATGAGTTTTCTTTGGAAGCAAGCCCTGTTACATTCAGCAGATTGACTTCTGGGTCAACATAGAGAAGCTCAGATATTAGCCAGGGTTACTCATTTGAATGTTCCACTTTGAGATCCAAGGCAGGTAAATGCAAATCAACAAGTTCTATTGCTATAACAAAAAGACATACAGAAAGAAAAGTGTTGCTGTGTATTCAGAGCATGCTTTTAGAGATATTATGGGAGAAATTACACAGAGGATGCTAACCTGTGGTGAGGATTTTGCAGTTGAGTTTCCCAAGCCCAGCTTCCCGTAGTCACCATCACCAAAAGCCCAAACCATTGAGCCATCTGTGGACACTACTATGGTGTGGTTTAGCCCACAGGCAACCTAGTATTGAAGAGTTAAACTTGTAATTAGGTTTCTACAGAAAACAAAAACAAGAAGTTTCAACTAACAGCTGCTTTGGGAAGAGGCTTTAAGAATATCACTGTAGCAGGTTCTTCCCCAGCCTACTTTCAGCAGGAGTAGTAATGACGCCACAACCAGGGCCACAGGGGAGAATGAGCTGCAGCAGGCACCAAAGTGAGGACGTGGGAGGGCCTCCGTTCGACATCAATGGCCACAAGACATCAGGCACATAAGGCCTACCCCCAGGATGGTAGAGAGGGCTGCCTCAAAAGCTCCAGGGCAGTTGCTCTGCAACCTAGTCACTCTGTAAACAGCAGCATTTTTAAAACGCTAGGCAAATGCTGATGCTGCTGACCCTACAGATATTGGAATCCTCAGAGCAGCTAAGTATCTCAACCAAGACACACCAACATTCCTTCAGGGAGTGCTGGTGGCCATATTCTGATCTCAAAGCACCTTGTACACAAAGGTGGAGGTAGAAATGTGAGCTACTACACATGTAGAGTTTCTTTTGGGGTAGGCTAGTAGTGGATTGTTGCTGCCTGTACACGTGCTTTGAACTACCTAACATTAAAATATGGGAACATGGTTGGGCAGGAATTTCCTCCTTCAAATTCCAGCCTGTAAAGTAGAAGCGCCTGTGGGACTGTGACGCAATCTGAGAGTGCAGTTATACGCATGAATGCAAATCAAGCCTGACCTCTCCTATCTGATAGCCTTCTAGTGCTGTCACTCTTTCAGGAAGCTTCTTGTTGGATGTGTTTCCTAATCCAAGTCGGCCGTAATCCCCATTTCCAAAGGTAAACAGTTTGCCATCTGCAGTCACCACAGCTGAATGCTTGAAGCCACAGGACATCTAGGGGAAAGGGGAGGGGAGAGTGAATCAGAAGATCTTAGATAGATAGATAGATATCTTTATTGTCATTGTCCCATACAGAACAATGATATTGAAAACTACATAAAACATTCAAAAACCCCTAAAAACTCTAAAACCCCATTTTAAAATACACTATACTATACTATACTATAAATATGGTGAATGTCCTTTTTATTTATGAATATATCTAGAACTATTTAGAAACAGGGTCTGCAACAGTATATGAATATGTGATTTCCACCAGAACACATGGCCTCAGGGCTTCAAGAAAAGGAAGGTGATGGATTTGTAGCCCTCACCCAAGGCACTCATTGTCTTTAGCTGTAAAGCCTTTTCTCAGATTTAGAAAACGTCTTCTCTACTTACTGACTCAAACCTTTGGAGAATGTATCTTATGGATACATTTCTCAATTCCAGGACTGCATTTTAACTTTTGGCCCATCTGTTATAGTTTTTTTGGGGGGTGAGAGGCAGTAGCTCATTGGCATGGGAGTTGCATAAGGTGGCTTATGAACATATTGGAACAAAGTGGTTTCCACTCTCAGCAAGTGTGGGCTCAGGTTCTACATGCAGATATTCTGCCTTACTACAATGTAGCAGGCTTGATGTAGGCTTGATGTTTAGGCACGATTACCATGTTCTGACATAATCACATGGTGAATTTCTCTGTCCCAGCCCACTTACTGGCTGCCACCAACACGAAAACAGTAAGGGGACACAGAAGGAAAGAATTGCTGAGAGAAGATTGAGAAGTGGAGTGCAGCTTTCGGTTGTCAGCCTGTGGCAGGGATAACACACCTAGTTCTATCCCAACCAGGTAAAAGGAAAACTTGACTCATTACCCAATGGGCCTGAATTCAGATTAAAGACTCCATTAATGCCTAAAAGAGCAATTGAGTCGATGCGACATCTAATCTACTTTAAAACTAGGGAGAAATAACTGTTGCCTCAAACCTGCACCACTTCTTCCCCTTGCAAAGCCTCTATTTGTCTGGGTCGGCGCTGCCGGTCACTGTTTCCGTGGCCCAGTTTGCCATAATCTCCATCCCCCCAGCTGAAGACTTCACCACTCTCTGTCAAAGCCATGGAATGCCCATCAGATCCGCAAGATGTCACCAGCTGGGTCACAACAAAACCTACAGCACAAGAAGGAAAAAAGTGTCAGAATTATCCCAAAGCATAAGTAGCTTGTTGAGCCAAATGATCAAATAAGGCACAGCAGCATTCAGCAACCTGGTGCCCTTCTGATTGCACCGCAACTCCTATCAGCCCCAGCTAGGCCTGTGAGCCTATTTGCGTCCCCCGCCCCAGCCCATTTTCCCTACTGTGTAACATTAGGGGACTACCACCTAATGTTGTTGTAAAAGTGCATGAAAAATGCTTTGAGCACCTAAGAAAGTGATTATTATTATTTCAGCATTATACATAGTTTTACTTGATCTGTTGCTTTGGGAAGAGATTTTAGAAATATCAGCAATTAGGCCTTGTAAGGTATCCCAACAACAAGCAAAACAAAACTGATTTGTCAAATTTGTGAAACTGACAAAAAGTGCTCAATGATTTTTGTTAAAATAAACCTATAAATCATGCCAGGACATATTGCCTATTAAGCTCCCAAAATGAAATGCTGGTGTCCCAACGAAAAGTGAAACCATCTCAGTCTCATCAAATTAGTGAATAATGGGTTATGTCCCACATTCAATGGATATATTTTTTCCTACTCACCTTGCAGTGCTGAAATAACAGTGAGGACGTGAAGATCATCTGAGTTCCCTTGTCCCAGCCGGCCATAACTTCCTTCTCCACAAGCCAAGACTGTTCCATTAGCTTGAATCACAAACGTACAGTTCTGGCCACAAATGACCTAATGCAATTAAGGAAAATGGAAAGTACATAATTAAAAGAACAAAACAAACAAAACAAAAAAGATCCCATCCACCACTAAACAGGCACAAGCACAAAGACAGTAAGCTGATCTGTTCCTAATTCACACATTGACCATAAGCAGGGTTAAAATCATATTTGGAAAGGACCTCAGAGCACATCTAGTCCAACCCCCCGCTGCTGTTGCAGGATATAATAACCACATCTTGTAAACATGTGAGGGAACAGGGCAGCACTAAAGCATACTCTCAGAAACCTGAATTGTGCACCCAAGTAACTTTTTATTGGCTCTTACAGACTTAGGCATCAGCACAGCCTAGTCTCTAGAGCTTCCTTGTTTATGAAAAAGGTGGCTTGTATGCTTTGAGGTTATTTTGCCTTGCAGAACTTTCCTGCTGTTGTGTCAAATAGGCTCCAACAGCCACTCCAGCCATTTATGGAAAGCAAGGCAACCGCTGAACAGGCGGACACAACGCCTCCTCCCACTCTCCCTCAAAAAGTGGTAAGGAAAGGCTTCTGGTTTACCTGTTGAGCTTGTGAGAATGATGGTGCTGACACAGGCACCATGACATTTCGTCCAGCCTCAGCTAGCTGCCCGTGCCTCCCGGCTCCCCACAGGTACACATCACATTTTCCACCAAGGTGCCAGTCCTGAGGATCAACGTAAGACAGATTTTCAGAATGGATTACTGGTTACTTATTGTGAATGACCTTTCTTGGTTGACATGTGGATGTGACTAGGTGATTTGAATGGTTTCCTTGTCTTGGTTCTTCCTTCAGTTAAGTCTGTGGCCAAGCTTAGAGCATAATATGATTTCCACATTAGCAGAAGAGTCCTTAATAAAAACAGCAGTATCAATAAAACATGGTGATGTGAGTTTATACTGATCAAGACCCAGGGCAAGCCAACTTAGGACTGCCAAGGGCTGATCTGAGAAAGGGTTTTCAGAAGCTTCCCTATCATTCAATATCAGTATCATTTGCTGGACGGTTCGAAGTTTGTTTGCGTTTTCTGTCAAAGACAATGGAGGTGTCATCTTTTCATAGTCTGGCAGGAAAACATGCTCCAGCAAGAGTCTATTTTGCTTGGTGGGATTGTTCTTTGCCATATGTTAGGATCGATCAAAATGGCACCCCGCTCCCAACGATGGTAGGGTGTGGTAGGGGCAGCCTTATCTGCTTCTGATAAGAAACACTGAACTGGAGCTGCTTGATTTGACATGGAGTGGACACTCAGAGAAAGCTGATCCGGAACCTGAAGGCTGTTTGGAAGCCTTTTGATTAATGACATTGATGTACTGTGTTTTTTTTGGCATACAAGCTTACTAGACTGGCTGCCAGTCAGAGCCATTTCACTTATGCTGGGGAGGGGGCGGAGGAGAAAAAGAACGAACTATTTATTTTTGAGAGAGGCAGAAATACAACAGGGGGAGGGAGGTGGACATAGAAGCTAAAGCGGAAAAAGGCGGAAAGCAACCTGAGCACAAATGAAGAGAGGAGAGGAGTAACACTTACTTTGGGCAAAGGCAGGGACTGAACTAAAGGAGATGCCCAGAGAGGGAGACTGCATTCAGATGACTTGGTCACATGTTCCCACCTCAAAAAGTACAGGACATAAACCCTCAAATGGATGCCTATCAGAGAAAGGAATCACCACATTGGGCTGCTCTAAACACACCATTTACTATACTAACCTCAGGCCGTGATGTTGCCCAGGACATAATCTGCTCATCCATCCCATTGATCCATTTGCAGTTATCCTAAAAAACATTAAATTAATTATATTGAGGCTAAATGCATAAGCTGCTCTCCATCCTTCCAGGGCAGTTCTTCTCTCTCTGTCAGAGGAGTAATTTCTTTTTGTTTCAAAAGCCTACCAAATGGTGCTTCTCAAACTGTTATAGGCCCCAACGTATTCCTGGGTGGGCTGCACAATGATGAGCTTCTTTCTCTGCAAGAACTGGAAGCATCAGGGCATGCACAAATACTTTTGAACTTCCAGTCCAGGATGCTACTCGCTGAGACAGCCTCCCCCCCCCCCCCTCTCTCACACACACCAATTTACATTGAGCATGGGTGGGCTAGCTGAGGTAGCCATTGAGAGAGCTGCTAGACTTGGCTGTGGTGCAAGCCAATCAACCAGCCAATTTTGGGTCTGTAAATGTGGGATTAGCTTACAAGTGGATCCCAAAATGTTTATGCAAGTTTACAGTGGATTCCACTTCAATTGTTTGAGAAGCACTGCTATATAACTTGTTTTCTGGAATGGAGAGAGAGGAATATCTGAAAAGGAAGAATGAGTGAGTGAGTGAGTGAGTGAGCGAGCGAGTGAATAATATTAGCAGCAGGATCCCATCCTTCCTTCAGATCCTGACAGTTCATATACAAATTCCCAATAATCAAATTTCTCAAGCACCCTTATCGTCAACAGAGAAATAATAATACTGACCTGCCATAAAGGGCTCTTAAAAGCATCTCAATATGTCAAGCACTTGGATAATTAAAATATTTATTATTATTAGGCACAAAGCTGGGGTTGTTTTGGGTGATATTGCCCTGAAATTTTATTCTAAGGATAGGTGGGGAGGCAGGTGTGCTACTGTTTTGGTGCCACTGAAACAGTACTAACTCTCTCTGCCCAACCCTGGCAAGTGTCCACTGATATTTGTAATTTTAGTCACACCACCAACCTGCATCTCTTACCATAAGAAGGACTAGTTCATCCTCTGGTACAGGCTCCAGATCTGGGACCGTAAAAGACTCTGGAAAAGTGGCTCCTTTGGCCAGCGCCTCGGCAGCTTTAATTGTCGTCGAGAAGCACTCCAACCAGGCCCACTCCGTTGGGTTCCAGGTCAGAGGATCGGGGAGGCAGGTCTGGTGATGAGGTGGGACTGGTGGGCTGCACAGGAGCTGATCCAGGTGAAGCCCCACGGCCAGCGAAGCTAAGCATTGCATATATGGACTATGAACAAGCTGGTCTCCACAAACTACATGGGGCTATAAAAGAGGAAAGCCAACATTTACAAAGTCCTGGAGTGGGTTAGTCAATCTAATCCAACTGGTACTCCCTCCTTGGTTTTCTCCTGCTGCCAGCACCACCACTTCTGACTTTTAGGAGCTACTGTCCACTAGCAAAAACTCACAGCACAACAGATGGTACAATCCATTGTTCGACAAACTCACCAGCAACCTGCTTATGCCTTCTCTAGCACAACAATGTTTTGTCAGAGAACATTTTGCCAGCTATATTGCTCTATGACTTTAACTTAGGACTACATTGTATGCAACCCACATATTCATTTGAAAGGTGACTGTGTGAAGGTTGCTGGGGTCATTTAACCAGTTTTAAGTACATCTTTGTGTTCTCATTTCTCATTTCTGAGTCCAACAATGAACACAGGCTCAGTTCAATGAATTATCAGGCCTTCTTGGGGGGACACACACGCCACAACTAATATTACACCAATAATGAAGTTCCCTCACTCTCCATGTTCCCTCAATTCTTTCCAAACATCTTCTTAGGAAAAGGACTCAAATGGTCATAAGATGACATCTTACGGAGTGATACAATCAACCTACATCAGTACACACAATCTAACTTCCATCAGCTTAATGAAACTCTTACGAAATCAAAACGGTTATACAAAGGAAGTTATTCTGCCAAAAAGCAACAAAAAATTGGTCAAATACTTTGCCCGTATCCCAACAATGCCAGAGAATATTAATTTCAAGGCTCTCTTTTCATTTCTTAAACAAATACTGGAGAACCAGAAGTGTGTGGGACATATTATTTCATGCAAGGTAAGATAAGCATTTCTGCTCACATTTTGTGTTAAAAATGTTTTGTTAAGCACTATGCACAGTTAAACAGCACTTTGCAGCTTTCTTGAATTACTAACATGTCACCTTATTCAAGTCCTCCTCTTACCTTTTCATAAGCATACTGTTCCTGAAGCATTATGGGCAGACGCTCCAGGAAAGCCCTCATGCAGGGAGCCATGTTTAACCCAAGAATCCCCTGTTGTTTCAAAGCAGTCCTACAGGTTGCAAGGATATGGTTGGAAGAGATCCATTCTGATGTGCAATTCACCACCAACACATCCTGAACAAAATTCAAATATGTCCAATTCAGGAAAGAAAGGAGAAAAACAGCTTGCTTAGCTTTTACAAACAGATAGAAGCTTGATATAAATCTGGTTTTGTTTGCTATAATGATTTGTATTTCGTCACCGATTTTATGTTGCTAATTGCAAGCATTCCCCTCCCTTTTTTCCCTTCTTTAATGTATCTGTTATTTTTAATACACTCAGGGTAAACAACAAAGAGTCTTGCGGTATCTACCTTACAGACAAAACATTTATTCTGTAGCAGAGGTTTCATTGGCAACAGTCCATTTTGCCAGATGCACAAACTCTTAGTTTGAAACAGCAGAGTCCTCAGCATGTTGTCTCAGAAGTAAGGCCCACTGTGTTCAATGCAGCTTACACTCCCTAGTAAGTATGTTTAGGATTGCAGCCTTGCAGCACAATCCTATACATCTCCATTCTGAAGTGAGTCCCATGGAGTTCAATGGGGCTTATTCCCAAGTAAATGAGTGTAGAAATGCATCTTGATAAGTTTTTAAGGTAGCACAAGACTTCTTGTTGCATTTAAGTAACACAGATTCCCCCTCTAGTGCTTGCCAATAATATAGACTATGTTAACAATATGGAAAACATTAATTACTATGTTACTATTTCCAATTGTTCCACCAGTGGTCAGAAATTACAAATTTCATTATTTGTCAGGCAAGACAAAAGCAAGTCTCTGCAGGTGTTTTGGAGGAGGAGAAGGAGGATCAGCACTACAGCCAGATTCTTCATTACGTGCAAATTTAGACTAACTATTCCATGTAGCAAGCCTGAAATCAGCTGTCCATTACTATACACTGCCAATAATTCCTGTACAAACTGTTATGAGATACTGGCTGAGATACAAGTTTAGTTCACTGCTTGATTCAAGTTCACAGCTGTCAGTAGGATGGCACACTTGGTCACCCACAGGACCCACACACCCACACACAGTCAAGGCATGGATTAAAAACTTGGGCTAGCCCAAGCCCACAGAGGAGAGAAGATGGGCATTCAGAATTCCATTCAAACAAGATGAAAAATACCTTTGATCTACTAGAACAAGCAGCTACTCCAACCTCAGGGATCCATACGGTTGTCTGAATGGCTCCAGAACCTATCACAACACTCTGTAAAACAGATCCATCCTAAAGGAAAGACAGGATAAACCCACAAAAGCTGATTACTTAAGCTCAGCTAATTGTTCTCTCGTGGCTACATTCAGGTCATCAGTAAAATAACTTTTAAATATTTCCTAATCTTTAGGGTAAGTGCAAACTTGTGTGCCTATGCAGGAAGCCTAAAAGGGCAACAACATGATTACAATGAATGAAAACAAGCTTTACATTTCCTTAAATAATGTTTGCTTACCCGTAAAGACCAAATGTTCACAAGCCCACCAAGTCCACCTGATACCAAGGTTAGTCCATCAGAACTGAAGGCCACTGTCCGAACAGGCGTGATATGCCCTTTCAGCTGATAGATGCACTTTGTTTCAGCTACTTTCCTGTATGCATCCTAGAAATTAAATATCATCATCAGGGCATATTTTGTATTTAAAAATACATCAAACATTTTACTACTCTGCACTTACCTTCTGCAGCTCCATCCCTACCCACCCAAAAATATTTGGAAACACAACAGTTTCTTCAACAAACATAAATTAGGTAGACATAGTGGGTGTATTTATGGATACTTTGCTAGGAATAAATACTGAGAACATGCTGAGCAAATATTTTTAAATATTACAGACAAATAAGAGTGAATTGTTTGTTCACTCCCAATCATCAGCACAATCTAGGTCTATTTTGCCTCTGTCACCCCAAGACAGATGCCTTCCTAAATCAGATATTGTTGCTTTCAGGACCACACTCCTCCTAACAAGGAAGGGAAGGATCTAGATTCCTCTTGCTACCTAGGGTTCTCTTTACCTTGCCATTGGCTTCCTCATCCCACCATCCTTCTGAACAACGCAGACTGGATTGCAGTAAGACCAGCTCATCTTGAGGAACAGTCCAAACACAAAGCAAACCATTCTGGCATCCTCTAAATAAAAATTAAGAAAAGCAATATTGAAGGGCCACAATTTATCAGTCAACAAAGTAGGGCAAGTTGGTTAACAATATAATCATGTTTGTACTAAAGGTTTTGCTTTTCAGTCTCCGGAAATCTTGCAAACTGCCTTCTCAGAATTTTCCCTATATTAAACAGATGGCAGAAGACAGGAGTCCACAGCAGAGGGGAACAACGAGATGAAGCCTGTCTCTCCTTTCATCTGGTGCCTGTTTTGAGGATGTGGGGGGAAGGTACATCCAAAGGATGGGTTCTACTACAGAAACATGACACAGGTACTGGGAGATGATGATAAAACTGTGAACACTGTGTCCAAAATTCTGAAACTATGGTGCCATTTTGTACTTTTATATTTAACAGAAAGAATGCAGAACTATTTAGAATCACAGAATCATAGAACCATAGAGTGAAGGGGCCCCAAGGGTCATCTAGTCCAATGAAGGAATCTTAATATAGAATCATAGAGTTGGAAGGGACTCTATTTGGAATTTAAAAACAAAACAGAGGCAATACAGAGTTCATCCATTTGGGCTTAAATAATAACTATTTTTAAAACGAGTAAATGCAGGGGGAAATGTCCTATAAACCCATCAAAAAGGAGGCCTGTTTTTGTTTATGGATAAAACAAGCCTGAACTACTGAAAAGGATTACCAGCCAGTACAAAGATGAACCAAAGAATTAAAAGCAAAAGGTCAACTTACGTTGCCAGCAGGAGCTGTGGTTTGGGGCCTTTCCCTAGAAGGCTGCACCAGGCTATGGTATTCACAACAGCCTGGTGAGGAAGCAAGTACAGCTGTCGCCAGCAGCTCCCCATGTATCCCCAGAGCTTGACAGACTCTTCCTTGGCACAAGTCATGAGCATCTTGCCAGTTGGATCCCATTTCATGCTGACAATGGTGTCCTGAAGAATTGGAGGAGCAAGAAGGAAATACACAGTAGTAGGGCTTCCAAACTTCTGGGATTTCCCAGACATTACAAGGATTTGAAAGGAAGTGACGTCTGGGGGGAATTTCCGGAAGGCGGAGCCTTGTCCTGGATCTTTGGCAATCACGAGAAATCACTTTTTTGTAAACTTTGGGGTTTGTCTTAAAAAAGTTCAACAACTTTTGCGGTGTCCTGATTTTTACTTTTTGAAATATGGCATCTTTACATGGCACGAATGCTAATGAAATAAACCCATTTGGGGAAAAAACTCCCCCTGTTTAAATAGATAGATGGGGAAGCTAACTTCTAAGAAGCAAGAGCAATTGGAAATGCTTCTCTAGGGCGAAGGTATATGACAGACTCCAGATTGGTGAATTTGCCGCCTCCCCTGTGAAAACACTGCAAGGGCCCACAAATACAGAAATGGCATCTTTGCTCCTAAGATGATTCCCTATTCTTTCCCTGCTCTCTGGCCGCTAGCAGTTGTACTTAGGGGTACTTATACTTTGCTTCACAAAGATCATTTAAAAAGCCATCAAAAATTAAATGACAAATAATGCAAAGGACCACTACTTTAACTGGTGACCTTAATGACAGAGGAAGACATGACTTTATATCTGTGTCACTAAGTAATAAAGTAATTTTAATAACCTAACAGCAATTAGAATGCAATGCAATTTCAGAGTGAGCAATGATTTCCCTTAAGAGTACAGGCTGGCCTTTTGAAAGAGTTAGTTGTCTCAGACTTGTGCACATAAACTTAAAGTTTATTTCAATTCTCAAGAATTTTTCTGGGGGAAGCAGGGTGATGATAATGCCTGGCTTTACCTTGTGTGCATCCACTAAAACAATTCCTCCTTTCTCGAGTGGCTCTTTCGTGCCTATCAGCAACTTTCCATCCACATAGCCTATTGCAAAAGGTTTGTCTTCACTAAACCATGCAAGGCAAGTAACAGACACTAAGGAAACAAATAGGAAAATATGGATAAGCAAGTTATAATTTGCAGAATTTTAATTAAACTTCTTTGTACTGGAGAAAACAAGAGCAAAGCTGAATAAAGCGTAGGGGGAAGTGAGTGAGTGTGCATGCGCAGGAAAGGAAGCTCTTCTAATAATACCTATCACTTCCAATTGTGCTACACAATTTACTTGAAGACTACTAAGCGTCTAGAAATTTTCAAAATCAAGGACTAAGACTTACTAAGCACATCAGTTTTTTTCCCACAGATATGGAAACAAATGTCCACATTTTTCTTTAATAGGTAGTCATAAATGTTCAGAGCTGAGCATATTGCACACCATAGGGCATTAAAGAACATAAATCCATCAGGCGTGGCCTTCATGAATGACATGAGTGAGAAACAGAGATCAAGTTCAGGCTGGCTCCTTGCAAGTCATGATTTTCAGAACAGCAACTGGCCTTGAGGACATGTGCTCTATCCCTTTCGCCTATCGTAAGCAACTCATCCTTCCCAGCATTAACCTTGAAAAGGGCACCAATGCAAACCAGAGTTAACCACAAATCAGATTATTCCAAAACACTAGCTGGCATAACCATGGCTGGCGTCTGCGCTTAAGATTATGGTTTTAACTGAAGGTTAACTGAAGCTTGTGATTAACTCTCAAGACAAGACTTCCAAAGCATTCTAAGCTTCAAAAAGCAACATTTTTTAAAAATAACCACTTTATAACATATCAGCAGCAGCTACTTACCATCCTTTCTGTAGCAGTGTTCCAATTCAACTCTGTGCATGGCAGAAACATCTAAAACTTCAATAAGTCCAAGAGATCCATCCATACGACCTACAAGGAGTGATTCTGGAGCTTCTCCTGTCCATGTTGCAGCTGGTCCTTCTTCTGGCCATGCTAGAGCAGACACCCAATGTGGCTGAACATCCAAGAGTCCTTTTCCTCCTAAGAAAGTAACGTGCGCCTAATTTTTCTCTATATTTCAATACCCACTAATTTCCATAATCCCAAAAGATGAAAACACATCCAAGAGCAGCACTGTCACTTCTGTAGCATTCTCCCCAGCTAGGCACTGCCAAAGCACTCTGGCAATTTTAACCTGTGATTGTACAAGCTATCAGATAGCCCATTCAAAGGCTCTTTTACACAGCAGGAGGACAGACTTTGGTTTGCTGCTGGTTGAGGGTGCTTGTGGCTAGGAATCCCAAAAGCTTCCCCCTGCAGGTGTCTTGAAGGTTTCCCCCCCCACCCCGACGAGCCCAGCAGAAGTTCTAGCATGTTTCAATCCAACTGTGAACCCATCTTCAGTTATTTATCCTCTTTCTCTCAGCAAAGGTTAATTTTAAAAACCACTGTTGCTTAAGAAGCAGCTGCTGCCAATCCCAGGTTTTTTTATAAGACTTCAAAATCTTAGATTCAAAAGTGCAAAGTGTAAAGTGGCCCATGGATGCTGGGGGAGTTTAAAATTATTTGGATTTTTAAATGAATGATACCTATTAATCATGCGCTAGGTACCTAAATTAATCAGAAAGCAAGTGGTACTACACACCTGGTATTATTGACCCACAAAGTACACAGGATTATTACTTTGCTTTTAAAGACAAACTACTCTTACTATGTGATCAAGCAGGACCAGCCCTACCATTAGACAGAAGGAGGTGGTGGCTTTTATATTTATGATTGTATTTCTATTCCCAAGGAAGAGGCGCTTATGGATTTCAGCCCTCAGGCACCATAATAACTTGTTCAGCTTTGGGTAATATGCACCTTTGTTTTATTCCATTTGCTGTTCCACTCTGGCAGAAAAATGTATCAGGCCAGTTCTATAATCAAGTTACATTCTACCCCACCACAATAAGGCTGGCTCCTTCTGATGACAGGTATGCGACATTCAATTGCATGTGGCTCATACCATTAACTTGCCATATGTTCACCATCTTCTCCAGAGCTCCAGCCAGGTACTTGCCACTGACACTCCAACAGGCGAGTGATAAGCTAGGATCACTAGGTGACCCCAAGTTCTCCTCTTCGTCCCCTTCCCTGAAATATAATTTTAGCTTTCAGTTAGAGGAACGTAGAAGGTAAAGCATATTTGAAACAAGTCAGTTTCTCAAACAGATAGCTCTATGTAAGCCATACAATTAAGTTGCTCTCAATCATTGGTCCAGCTTTGATCATACCTTAACAGCAAAATCATTTGGAAAGGGTATAAATGAAGCCCCACTCCAGACACTATTATTCTTGCAAAACCTAAACCCATCTATTGTAAAAGCTACAGCAGGGATAATAAACTTATGGTTTAGGGACAATAAACTTGTACATATTTTGTCAGGCTGCAGCTCCCATCATACCTGACCACTGGTTATGTTGCTTGGGACTATTTTTCTAGAAAAAGAGGTGCTGGAACTCACCATTAATGCCTCCCTTGTTCTCTTAGAATGGCAATGCAGCCCACCTGGAAGTTGCCAGAACCCACCTGAGAGGTGCCAGAACTGAGTTCCAGTGAGCTCCAGCTGAAAAAAGCCCTGGTTGGGACTGGTGGGAATGCCCTATCACCTGCCTATGGGCTATTTTATGGCATGGTAGGGTATTCAATAAATCCTAAGGCAAGTACGGTCATCACTTCCCAAACTGAGATATAAATACTGTTCTAAGCTTGCATCCTGTTATTAAGGCTCCAGGAGCTTCAGTCTGTGATAAAGCCAAGCCAGTTTTCCTGTTTTACAATCACTTTTGCATAGGGACCCTCGTGCACTGTCACTGTGACTATTACACTGTTTCCTGTAGCTAGCAGCAGCTTTCCCAAGAAACACAGCTTCACTGAGGCTCCTTTGCAACACTTGGACATGATGCAAGATATGAGTACTTTTCTAAGCTGTTACACATTGATCACCATACATCCTGCAGCACCCACATCCAATTCTTAGCATAGCTAAAAAGAATAAAAATGGGATGTCAATGCTTTAATCAGTACGAACTTTTTGACAGTAAGAACTGTTCAACAGTGGAACAGACTCCCATGAGAAGTAGTGGACTCTCCTTTGAAGGTTTTTAAGCAGAGGTTGGATGGCCACCTCTTATGTATGACTCCTGCATTGCAGGGGGTTGGACTAGATGACCATCAGTGTCCCTTCCAACACTACAATGCAATGGTTCTATGCAAGACTTAACACCTTAGTCTCTAGGCAGTGTACAGTATGGCTTAAAAATACAATAAAAATAAAATCAGTTAAGGCTATCCATAAAATAAAATAAAAAAATAAAAAAAAAATATCTTCAGTAGGCACTGTTAAGTTCAACAGGGAGGAGTCCTATCTGAACTCAGCTGGGAGGGAGCTTTACTGAGCTGGGCCCACAATATTGGTTACAATGTCCCTTGTGGATATGAGCTGTGCATCCAAGTTATGAGTGATCAGGCAGAGATATGAGCAGTCCTTAAAGTATCCTGGACCAAGGACTTTGTAAATACATTTCTGTAAGTGTAGGGGAGAAGATGGTTGCAAGGAATATCCCATGCCTTTGGGAATCAGCAGGCAGACTTGAATGCATCTGAACAAGGCTGTTTGTCATGGTTACAATGAAATCAAAGCAAAATGGCTGCCATTAAAATAACACATGTTTAGCAAGCAATAGTATTAATATAGTTTAATAAAATGGGATAGAGGAAATGAAGTTGCATTAAGCATGTAGAAAATTGAACTTACAAAACATGCATTTGAGTAGGCCCTTGATAACTCTCCTAGCTAATATTTTACCTACAAAGCTGGCACATTAAGCTGACTGAATCTAACTTCTCAAAGGATCACTTACAATTTGTTGAACACACATGTTTGTTGCAATGAGTACTGCTTCTTCGTAACATTCCACACCCGAATTGTTCCATCATTGCCACTTGTTGCTAATAGCCCTTTTTTGTTGCACCACACACACGTCATTACCTACAGCAAACGACAATAATAATTGCAAAGTTACAAGGCAAGCATTTAAACATTTGTACTTCAAAATACAAGTAACATGCAATTCTCTAATGCAGCCTTTGTCAGCCTCCAGACTACAACTCCCATTAGCCCCCAGGCCATATGATGCTGGGGCCGATGGGAGCTCCGCTGTACCAATCTACAGCTGTGCCATGAGAACAAGTCCCATGCTTAATGCACAAGACAGTAGTTTAACAAGCACCTCTTGGAGAAATGCCGTTTAAAAAAACAGTGATGTAGATATTCTGAAAGGATTATTACCCTGTTCTGGTGAGCCTCCAGCTTGATGAAGGAGCATTTGCGCAGATCCCCACCCATATCTGCAAGGGTCTGTGGGCTGGTTTGATTATCTCGATCTTGAGCTGCAAGAGTTCGGACAAGCTGCTGAGCAGCCCACTGCCTATGTTGCGAGGACAACCTTGAAGAAAGGCAGCAAGCTGCTAGTGCATTAGCCAGCTCCAGAGGGCCTACAGTAGAAGGATCATAGGAAGGATGGGCATACAAATGGGCAATTATACCTGCTTAGACAAAACAATGAGATGATGTCTGGATGAGTGACAAGAACAGATAAGGTTGAACATTATTACCCACAAAACAAGAACGGAAGGAGGACCCAGCCCACACATCTGAAATCTCCAAGGAGCTGAAAAAAACTCAAGTTTTCATGTATCCCCACTCCTTCACTCAGCACAAAACTGGTATGCCTTCTCCACCTGTTTCCCCAAGAACGTTGCTAGAGCGCATTCAACACCATACACACTCCCCTTTAAAACATTTCTCTTAGTATGTTAGAGCACAGAGTGCTCAACACCATGTTGAATTGCAATGGCAATTTTGCACTGGAAGAGACCTGCTTAACCAGGCCCAAGGCCTTTCCCACAATGACCATTCTTATGGGCAGCCTACAAGCAGGCTATGAAGACAATAAATTTTCTCCTTCCAGCCTTGTCCCCCCACAAGGTATACAGAGGCATAGAAGTAATATACAAGCATCGTGACTAGCAACCATTGATAGCCTTCTCCTCCCTGAATTTGTCTAAACCACTTTTAAAGCCATCCAAGCTGCATCACTACAGCTTGAGGATGCAAATTCCACAGTTTAACTGTGCACTTTTGAAGAAGGAATTCCTTCTGCCTGTCCTGGATTCTAACAGTATGAGAATCTAAATTTTCCTAAACTGAAAATCCCCCAACATAACCTTCCCTCATAGGAGAGTTGTTCCAATCCCCAACCATTTTGGTTGCCACTCCATGGCTGTATAATATCCCTTTTGAGATGCAATGACCAGATTTGCAGGACCCAAATACAGCCAGTGCAGGTACAACACTGCCAATTGCTTAAGGTGCCTCTGCCATTTTTTGGAGACCCCCACCACTGCAGCACAACAGCTCACTCCACTTAATAGGGTCCTCCGCCCTTTATGGGAATTTTCCAAGAGGCAGGGTTCTATGGTGAGGAGTTTGGGAAGGCAGGTTTTAGTTATGCATGCTTAACTCTGGGTCCAACTAACTGATTTTTAAAGTTTTAGAAAATAAATCCATAGCCATTTTACCACTCATTTCAATAGGTCAAGAATGTTTCATTTCATGTGGCTGTAGCTTACTTTTCCTTCCAAAAAGGAAAGGCAAAGCAGCCAACAACAACAACAGAGGAAAGCAAATGCCATAATACAAAAACCAAAAAAATATTCTCAACCTTTGTCTACCCATGAAATGGTGAGAAACACTAGGGAGCTCTCAGTTTTGGTGCCTGTACTTAAAATGATGCCCTGTTAAGAATAAATACCTTTCTTTTCAACTTCTGTTTTATCATAATTTGGCCTCAGTTTGGCCCCCTTGTCTGCCAACAAGGCTACTAACGCTTGAGTCACAATAAAGTTGGGTGATGTTACAAGCTTATTCTCTTCTGCTATTCCTCGCAGAAAGCTTGGCAGGAATTTTCGTTGCACTGGATCATCCACTGTAGTCAAATTGACACCAGTTGCTGCGGAAATCAAGTTCTAAAAAACAAGAAATGAACAAAACACTGTAACAGCCAATATAAGTATTTTCAATTATACACATCATTTCAACTGTACAGAGTTTTTCAAATAAATGCAGATGCCTAAAAGGTAGGTATAATTCTAGTTACTAAGCTGTGTCTATTAAGGAGATGCTATTGCTACATATTAGGCCAAAGGCCATTAACAGTATCTGTTAATTTAGGGACAAAGTGTGTGTGGGGGGGGGAGTATTTACATGTCAGCATTCACATGCAACAAGTCAGACCTGGTTTATCTGCAATGAGTAGTGTGTTGATACATGTTGCCTGATCACATTGCTGGTGGTTGTTCATCGGTAGTTAGGGAGAAACCAACCATAGCCCTTGCTTTAGATACAGTGGGAAAACAAGGCTTCCAGGTGTGTTTATCCCACTCACAGAAGCAGGAGTAATGTGGAAGCAATCAGGCAGCATGCACCACTACAAGGCCTGTTCCAGATAAACCACGATTAGCCAGTAAGTCTTATTGTTATGTGTGAATACAGCAATGGATTGCTCTTCCATGTGTATCTTTGGAGGACAACTAGACTGGATGAACTTTCAAAGTTAAGAGAAGTGACTGCAAATGTTGGGGGAGGGGGGAACTAAGGCCTGTGCCACATGCTCTCCAGCCATATACTTCACTGGCACAGAAAGCAAGATTGTTCATTACCTTGTTGGTTCCAGAGTTTAAAGGTATTATGGACTCTGTGATTCAAATAATGTTCAATTTAAAAGTACTCACTCTGCAATGCATAAGCACACCATGTTCCTTTTATACCAGATGCCCATTTTCAAAATTCTCATTTTGTCTGGTGTTATGAGGTTATTGTTAAGTATGTTAGTTATCTAACATACTGCATGCTAGTTATCACTACTAATGTTACATAATGGTTAGTCCATGTACATTGCCAAGTAGAGAACACTGCATGAAAACTAAGCAAACTTGCTCAGAGTTTTATAACAACAGCACTCACTCAATGCCAAAGTCAGAGGAGTGGGAGAAACTGGGTATGGTGGTATACCAAAAGAGGATTGCACAGTTCTATGCCTTTAACCAAATCTCCTAAACCCCATTTCCCTTGGAAATACGCAATATTTCAGAGATTTTTCTTTTTAAAAAAGCAATTGTTATATGCCATTTCTTGGGATAACTTCAGGAAGAATAGATTTAGTACCAGAAAATAAAAACCCAGAGCAGAAGGATGGTTGATCCTACCTGGGTACACAGTTGAACCAGCAGTTTTGCAGCACTTGGGGTATTTGAAGCTAAACAACCAACAGCTGTGCTCAGATAGGCCAAGCAGGAAATGGGCTTGCTCATTTTGCTATGCACGCCTCGAGATCTCTCGGAGGAACCGGATACAGTACAGGGACTTGTGGAGAGGCCTGCTCTCCCTGCTGCAGCCAGGCACATCAGTCGGACCAAGGTTCGGATATCGGTTAAACCCAAGGACTCAAGCCCAGCTGCAAGACTGCAACTAGACCCACTGTTGAGGAAAAAAAGGCAAGTTTTTTTCTGCCTACTGACACCCCACACAAACACAGCATTCACATTTCAAGGCATCTATTATACATTGCAGTGGTCATAAAAAACCAAAGGACTGCAGCTCAGTGGTAGAGAATCAACCTCCAAGTTGGGCTAGAAATGTTCCCTGCCTCAAACCCTGGAGAACTGCTGCTAGTCAGGGTACACAATATTGATTGAGTTGGTCTGACACAGTACAAAGCAGCCCCTATGTCTCTAAACCGAGTATAGGATAAAGAGTACAAGTTATTGTTTTTCTGTCAAGGAGAATATTAAGTCAGTCCTCAGAAAGTCAGTGTCAGAGCAGCATACCATCATTATGTCCGCAATCAGGACCAGGGAAAAGGAAGGAAAGGACACTGGCAATCTACATCTGTTTGCTGTGGATGCAGGAGAACATGAGCCCTAGAAGTGGGAGGTGCCTCCTAGTAGCCCTGCCCCCTGGTCAAATTTTCCTTTGTTTCAATAGACTGTGAATGGAGAGTGTCCCCACATTTGGACCACTGGATAGAGCAATATGAGGGGTAGCCAATGTGGCACTTTCAAGACGTTTTGGACAACTCTCATCAGCCCCCGTCAGCTTGGCAAATTGTCAGGGATAATAGGAGTTATAGTTCACAACATTTGGGTGATACCATGCTAGGTATCCCTGAGACACAGAGAGATTGCCAGTGTTCAGAATTTTTTCTTGTTACTAACGAAAAGGAATTATCTAGGGGGGGGGGACTTGCTTTGAAATTAACACGTGGCTACTTTGGAAAGCTTGCACTAAGATGGGAATTAGCCCTATTCTCCTTGTGTTATCTAGCAGATTTTTTACCATATTCAAAAGTTGCTTAGTTTCTATTTTGCTTTGGATTTTGTTTCAGATAACACCACAAGCTAACAATCACAGGGTCATTGTTCAAATCAGGTCCTCTAGAGCTTGACAAACCTGACAGAAAGGAGTGAGAGGGCTCTCATGACCATTGTTCTTGCCAAGAGGACTTGAGCTGCCGCCGTCACCCTTCTTAAAGCCATAACACGGTCGTGTGGATTTACCAGAGCAGCAGCTTGTTCTCCCAGAGTAATTCTGCCAGAAGAACTTTTTTCTATGGAGCCATGGCAACCTTGAATTCAAGGAGTGACAAGAAAAGGAAGCATTGCAGCATGTGCAAATTTATACCCAAATAATTCTATGTTTTGCAAGTCACCTTGAACATTTTAAATAAAAAGTTAACTCATCAAAGTTTAAATGTTTTTTAAAAGTGACGGCAGTTGCAAGTGTGAGACCTAATTCAGGAGGTTAACCTGCACTTTCCCCAAGGACTCGAGTGACAGAAACTGCTCAAGATAAACACAATGGGTCATCTCTCATGCTGAAGTTAATGCTGGGCGGTTCAAAACCCTCTCTCACTCCCGTTTCCATCTACCTCACCTCAACTGATGGGAGCATTGCACTGATATCTCTATATCATTCATCATCCCACTGACTACAGTTGGAAACAAAACGGTGGACTAAGTGGTCCTTTGGTTGAAGCCAGCATTGTTCTTGCACGGAAGGGGTAGCTGAATAACTCCACTCACTGAGTCAACAACATACCTATGATTTCTTCAGAGGATGTCCCTTACATCATCTTATGTACCAAAAAAAGCCCTTCTGCTTTTACTCAACCCTACTCACATGCTTTCCTTTCCCAATACCACATTCCCTGCAGATCCTTAAAGGGAGGAGGGAGATGGGAATAAGTGGTTTTGAAGTTTTCCTAGCTTTTGATGACACAGGAGGAAGCTATGAAAAAACATCTATTCCAAAGTAATAGTACCACCACCTAAAAACAGATGAAGCCAATTAATTTGGCTGCAATTTCACAGTGAGTATGTTCTGGATAATGACCAAGAAAAAACAGTCCAAGACTTCAGGCAATTATTTCTCTATGTAAAGTTTACCTATTTGCATCAGTGTTTCCTCCATACTATTGGTGGCTGTGACCATGGCAACTGAGGCTCCCAGTGGATCACTATCCGGGAACTGAACAGGCTCAGGTACAATACGGCGATCATTCAACCCAAGGGGTCCAGCCAACAGTTCAAATTCCTCTTCACCCGTCAGCTTTTCATCCTCGTCAACATCCAACATGTCCCAGTCTTCTAGCATGAGAGAAGTAAATTGCAGTTAGGTATACTATTTTAAAGCAAAACTTGAACTATGCACTGGTGTCATCTGAAAAGACCTACATAAAGAAGTACCTTCATAGACACTGTCTTGCTTGCCTATCAGGTCGGGTGCCTGTCCTTTATATCTGCACCAAAAAGAGAACACAACAATCTGCTGTTAAATCGAACACCCCATCTTTTTGGTTTTTTTAAGTATTGTAGTCTTTTCTTGATTTTCTTGTTGTTGTTGTTTTGATGAAATATAGAGTCCTCTTCAATTTTTCAACAGTCTTATCAAAGATGCACCACAATATCTTTCGAGATGCACCCCAGAAACTTCTGACACTACCAGTTCCAAGTTCCAAGCAATAGCTGGGCCAAAGAACTGAGAGTCTGTATGTGATTTTGTGTCAGGCATTGAAACCCAAACTTTGTATAAAGCTTCAGAATGAAATGCTGATTTTGAAAACATTATCTTAACAGTCTAATATTTGATTTCATAAATTATTTTAAAATGTGACAATTTTATTCTTCTCCCTCATGCAAAGAAGTTACACAGGACTTCATTAGCAGCTCACATTTGAAAGTCTGGAGCAAACAGGACTGCCAATAAGTTTTGATGCTTGTGTATTTCTAACCTTCCTCCATATGGAGGCACCCTTATATCAAGTCAAACCACTGGCCCCACCTAGGTGAATAGTCTCTACTTCTGGACAGAAAATTCATGGCCCTCCAGATGTTTTGGACTCCAGTTCTGATCATTCCAGACCATCAGCCATGCTGACTGGGGCCGAAGGGATTTGGAGTCCAAAAATATTTCTCCATCTCTGCTCTAGCAAGGGTTAGATGCTATCTCCTCCAGATGTTGCTGGATTACAACTTCCATCATTCGACTGGGGCTGATGGGAGTTTGAGTCCAACAACAATCCTAATCTAATTGGCAGCAGCTATCCAAGGTCTTAGACAATTTGAAAACAATATTGGACTATTAGTCAGTGTAGACCAATACAGTCTACTGACTGGCAGCGGCTTTTGAAGATCTCACACTAGGGTTGCTGGGGATTGGACCCAGCACCTTTGCCATTCAGAGGATATGCTCTGCTTCTGAGCTGTACCCTTCTAATGATGTCAGGGGGACCCTGTGACAGGGGTTAGGATGAGACTTGACTTGCCCAAGGCTACCCAATGAAGCTTTCTGGCCATGCAAGGATTTTAAACCAAGCTTTCAGTATCCAACCCAACACTCTAGTTACTGTACCATATTGGCTCATGAAGTTCAGCTCTTTTATGAAAAGTGCTTCCTTTTTCCTTTCCTTTCTTTCTTTTTTCCAGCAAAGGGCATCACAGGCTACACAGTCTTTGGTACCTTTCCGAGGAAGATGTCTTAGACTTGCTCTTCAAGGTCAAGTATTTTTCTCGGCAGCTGCCACACAAGAGGTAATAGGGATTCCCACTTCCACATTCGCCACCAAACCATCCATCCACATAGGAGCCATTGCTGCGGTAGCCCTGCCGGTTTGCACTGCGCCCACAGCCAGGGTGGTTTCTTTTCATGTGTTGATTGAAGCTGACAACGCTGGATTCACACAACTCACATACTACCACTTCTTCTCTGTCTTCAGATTCGCAAACATGCTGCACAGTGTAATCATGCAGTTATAATCATGTACACACAGAAAAATCTAGTATTTCTATTGTATTTTAATGGACTGTCATAACCACAGCTGACTCAGCAGTTCTCAGTTGCAGCTTATTATGGAGGCAATAAAAAAAACTGGAAATACAGTGATTGTCATAGTCAACCTTTGAATAGGTGCCCTTCAGATGTTTTGGATTACAACTCCAATAAGTCCCAGCCAGGATGGCCAATAGTCAGGGATGGTGGAAGTTGTGGACCAAAAAAGCTAGAGGGCACTAGGCTGGCAAAGGCAGCTGTAGGTCAACAACTTCAAATATATTAAAGTTAGCAGTTCGTACTTTACTGGCAACCTAATGGCAGGAACCTTTCTTTGACAGGGTCAAAGAAAAATTCATGCCAAAAGTTCAGTCAAAGTCTAAAAATCAAGAGTCTTATTTTCTGCCTATAAATCCCAAGTTTCTTGAGTTTAAAAAAATGGCCTACAGATGCTTAATTCACATGCTCTGCATACTTTGCAAAGCTGTGCAAATAGGTCTTACAAATTGGTTTGCTTTCAGTTTATTTTATGAGGAACTCTTAAGGAAAAGGTGGGGGGAGAAAATAGGAAGGTTTGCTGGTTTTATTGAACAAACAAATTCACCCTAATATTAGCAGGAAAAATACTTTTTTTCTCTAGCTCTTGCAATCGAAAGGAAAAGCCTAAAGTAAGAACTGCTCAATACATTTAGGCAAAATGAGGATGTAGATGGTGGTAGAATTCTGGACTGTACCACTACAACTGCAGGGTCATATTTCTGGGGGAAGGGTGGTCCATAAAAAGCTTCCTTCACTTAGTAAATTAACTCACAAGGAAGAAAAGTTTAGCATCTTTCTTCCTGATGAACTAATTTACTATAAGCATAGAGCGTTCAAATACCTGAGGCCAGCTCCCTGAAATTTGAGGCAGCCTAGTTTGCCACCTCATTCTGTTTAATGTGCAGATTGGCTCAAAAGCCTCATCATTCTACAGACACTACTGCACTATTTACTTTTCCTTGAAAGTGATCAGAGAGCACCAGAACAGAGAAAGTCAGACCCCCTAGTCCATCTAGCTCAGTATTGTCTACACTGACTGGCAGTGGCTCTTTAGGGATTCAGGCAAGAGGTCTCTTCCCACCCTACCTGGGTATGTCAAGGATTGAACCTGGGACCTTCTGCATGCAAAGCAAGTGCTCTACCACTGAGCTACAGCCCAATAAATTTGGGTGCATTTGTTAGATCCTAATTCAAAATAAGGGCAATTATGTCTTCACTACTCAAGCATAGCACTAGACATCTTTAAAGCCTATGGTTTTCAGCACCTTCAGCAAGATGCTAAGCCAAAGACACCTGCTTACTTGAAGAGGCAGCAAAACATATATGAACACTGCTGTGAAAACATCAAAGCGCACAATGATCATCTCAATCTGAGAAGCACTTTAAGCAGCAACTGTTGCATTGAAACTATACAGGATATTGTAACTAGAAGCAATTTAGCATATTCCCAAAACATTAAACAAGGTACAATCTTCAATGAATTTCTCTCACACTGGAGAGCTCTTGCATAACCGTCATTCTGTTCAAAATAAAAGTTCTACAACAGCCTTCCCCAATGCTGGCCTCCAGTTGTTAAGGGTAACCACGCTGGATGAGTTCAGGGGGAGCTGTAGTCCAAACCACCTGGAGCATACCAGGTTGGATAAATGTTTTTTTTAAAAAAAGAAATGTACTGTTCCAATGTAGATAATTCCAGCTGATGTTTGGGGCTGCTCTTTGAGGCTGATTTTTGGCCGTGTTTGGATGACTTCAAGCCCTAATTTGTCCCAGCCATGACTTCACCCACCCCACAGCTGACATCAAACATGACATCAGGTGTGGGGTAGGTGTGCATGGCCAAACTGGCCTGCCTGGGGGCAGGGGTGCTACTTGGGCCTACAGGCCAGAGTTTTCCTACCCCTGATTTAGGGGAATATTAGCCACTCATCATCTCTGATGAATGAAATCATGCAACTGTCTAAAAAACTTTTTTACAGCTTGCCTGTTTTCCCTTTAAAATGTCAAGTGACTTAATTAGCAGAAAAGACAGCTGGCAAATGGGAAAGCAGTCAAAGTAAAGAGAAACTGTTTCACATGAAATGTACCAATGAGAACTACATGACGATATTCACTTGTGCTGTTAAGAGCCTGGAACCATCCAAATAAGGGTTAGCAGCAATAATGTTAATAAAACAATTGCTTAGGTAATGCATAATGTTATTTCATTTCCTAGAAAGCAAGTAATAAGCAAAGCAGCCCCAGCTGCAATCACACACACCCAGGTAGGCCAATCCAATACCTCCGGGATCCACATTCCTAGAATGTCATTATCACTGGCAAGATCCTGCCCAAACATGGCTTCCATGGCTTCATCATCCAAGTCAATTTCTAACTCCTCATCCAAGTTGAAGTCATACAACGCTCCAGGGTCTTGTGGCAAGGAGATCCCTTCTCTCCGGCTCTGATTCCTGTGCGCCTGTACAGAGCGGTACAATCCCGCTTAAATCAGAGAGAGAGAAAAGAAGCACACAGTTTGTTTTGCGGGTTAGTAGTAGCAGTACATGCTAGCTATGGTCAAAGCTGCAACTTAGCAAAATGGGTGCTGTGATGGATAAGGACACTTAAACTGCAGGACCTCTTAGGAGAGATGTCATTCACATTTCAAAGTGAGACACACTGTGCTACTCTCATTCACTGGCCAACACCAGCACCACCAGGCCCCAATGAATAGATGTCATTCACTTACATGGGGAAGCAGGGGCAAATATAAGGACTATACTTGGTCCCCTGACTCCAAAAGCAGGGCTTCCTTCCCTAGCCCCAACAGTTTGGGTTGATGGCACCTCAATTTACATTGTCACACGAAACTTATCAGCCACAAAAATCTTCATCATTTCTATGTAAGTCCCACTCTGGGTTCTGTTTCTTAACCACACCATTCTGACAAGATTAGAAACTGCTCTATTATACACACACATATGAAAAAGTTAACATACACACTGACACATACAAGGCTAGCAGAACACATTTAAAGTTCTGTGCTACAGAGTACGTGCCCTCTTCAGCAGGGATGAAAAGAAAAGGGTGTTGAAAAATATTTTCAAACACCTACCAGCACGGGCTAGCAGCGTCCGAGCAGCTAAGTCAAATTTGTGCCTCCTGGTCACTGCTGATCGACCCCTTGAGGTGGGTCCACTTCCAGATGCTGCATTTTCTACGTGTTCCATACTATCATGGCTGAAATGTACAAATAGTTTAGAAATATTGAAATGTGTCAAGTATTCATTAACATTAATCCAGATTGGACATCGGACCAAGAAGGGGGTAATGTTTATATTGCCTAAGCGCTTGTTGTAGATAGCCTAACTCTCATAAAGCATAGAGGCCTTGATTTCTACTAAATTAGGTCCCAATCGCCAGTTATTTGCTCCATTGTAGGACTGCTCTAACTAGAACTGGAGAAATGTATAGCTCTGCTTTTATTTCTAACTTCTGAATGTATAACTCATAATACGCTCAGTCACTTTTGCTTTACCACAGATTAGGGTCTTTATTTAGATCAGGAATGTGAATGCATTAGTTCTTCTACTGTGAAAATTGGATCTCCATATGCTTTCTTTCTTGTAATAAACAACTTGGTGTGATTATGTTTGTGGAGAGTAAGTATAAGTTAGGCACATGTTAGAACAGCACTTGATTGATCTCTCTCTCTCAAGTGACAGGTTTCTGGGGTTCTTATGTAGGGAAGAGACATATAATGCCTTTTGTGTCTTGCCTCTTAAGACAGATTTTTCAGGAAATATTTGAGAACAGAAGAGCCCTGCTGAGCTAGTCAGCACTCTATTTCTCACAGCAGTCAACAAGCCTGAGCTGGCTGTGGCTGACGAGGCTTGTAGTTCCAAACAGCTGGAGAAACCTGATTGGGCAACATTGCTCTGAACTATTGGTTAACAGACTTGGCCTCCATGGGTTTCTCTAATCCCATCCAAGATAGACTGATTTTAAAAAACTAGTGCATATTTTAAAAATAACCATATTGCATATTTTAATAGTAAACATGGATGAGAGCCAACAAACTGAAGCTCAATCTAGATAAGACTGAGGCACTGTTAGTGGGTGGTTCCCTAGACCAGATGGCTGGGAAGTTGCCTGCTCTTGAAGGAGTGGGTCCTTTGCTGTCACTTGAGGCTCAGGCGGCCTCAGTGGTGCAGAGTGTGTTCTATCAGCTTTGGCTGGTGGCCTAGCTGCGCCCCTATCTGGACAGGGATAGCCTAACTTTTGTTGTCTATGGTCTGGTATCCTCTAGGTTAGATTACTGCAATGCGTTATATGTAGGGGTGCCTCTGAAGACAGTTCAGAAATGGCAGCTGGTGCAGAATTCGGCGGCTAGGCTGCTCACCGGGGCAACATGGTTTGAGCATATTACACCAATCCTGGGCTGAGTGCACTGGCTGCCAAATAGTTTCTGGGCCCAATTCAAAGTGCTGGTTTTGACATATAAAGCCTTAAGCAGCTCAGGATTTCAATACCTCAAGGACCACCTCTCTCCATATGAACCTACCTGGACCCTGAGATCATCCTCTGAAGCACTTCCTTCCTGTGTCTGCTCCATGAGAGGTCTGGAAGGTGGCAGCATGAGAATGGGCTTTTCTTGCTCCCCCCAGGGAGATTTGGCTGACGGCTTTATTATACATCTTTAGGCACTAGGTGAAAATGTTCTTTAACCAGGCCTTTGGCTGATTGACATCTGATGCCCTTTTAAATGTGTTGTGGGAGGGACAATTATTGGTTTGCTTGTGTTCTATTTTTTATCATGTAATTTTATGTTGCCAGTCACCCTGAGATCTCTGGATAAAGGGTGGTATACAAAATGAATGAATGAATGTGCTGGGGAGTACTACTGTATGGAAAACTAATACTTACAGTCCCATTAAGGTTTGAAACCTGAAGAAACTAACATTTTACCTTTCACTAAAACCTTCCTCCATTTCAGTGGCATCAGCTGAAGGAATGTCACCGGGAGACTGCAAGTAACACTGATCACTTGACTTCCCGCTGCCCCCAGAAACTACAGTGCCATGGAGGGAATCGGCTGTTTCTTCTGACTGAGGGTCTTCGTCTTCCTCATTCCCAGGATGCTCTATCATCCACATTGCTAAGACTGTAATGTTTTGAGCATCTGCTTCTCCTCTTGCACCTAAGAAAGAAAAATCTTATGAAATGACACCCAATTATGAAAACAGGAATGCCCTCTGTTAGAAATGGATATGAATTCCAAAAGTTCATGACAGAAACTCTTTCCAAAGTTTTGTTACATGCAGCTTGATAGCTGATGCAACACCCAACATCCAGAGCATCTTGCCTTCACCTCTTTTAAGGGCAGTCCCTCCTTCTTACAACTGCAGAGAAAAGCTTGAGTGTGCTTGGAAATCCGAAGAAACCAAGAACTTTTGGTGGGTGGTTGTTCAGGACCTTCTACTATTTGATCGTGGGCTCTTATTCCTTGAGCAACTTCAAGGGAGTGCTTGTCCCCATCACACTTTACAGACTAATATTTGACAACAAAGAGCAAACCCTTTAATGAAAAAGAAAGCTATGACACTTCAGAGCCTAATTGGCTTGTTACTTGTGCTCACACTCACACATGCGCGCGCTCTCTCTCTCTCTGACAAAGCGGTGCAGTGCATATTCCTTGACAGCAGAAGGATTACCTGTGGCTTCCATTGCTTTCGCAATCTGCCGTAGGGAGAAGCCCATTTCTAACAAGGGCACAGCAATAGCTGGTGGAGGGGGGGAAGTTGAAAGGCGGCTGCTTGGGTCCGACAAAGCTGTGGATTGTGGAAAAAGAATGAATGGCAAATCAGCACCATCTCCTTCATAATTCATCCTGCAACTTATTCAGTCAGGCTACAAAAGCTCAAAATCATTTATTTTGGCTGCATTTCCCCAAACACATACATATTTGTATGCATTTTTCCCTAATATGCTTAGTCTTGTATATAATTGTACAAAGTACAGTTACATCTTTTTGTTACTACAAAAAGGGGGGGAGTAGTAATATCTTCCACGTATCTGCCAATGAATGTTTTAGTATTAAGAGGTTAAACCATTAGCATTCCCTGGCATTGATGCCTTGACCAGCTGAGGGCACATACAGTGATAGTAAACACACAAATTTCAGTACGGATATGAAAAGGACAAAACTGAGTTGCAATATATATATAAACCTTACTAAGGCAATGGACGAAACCTACCTGTCCGATTGGCAGGTCTTGCAGACTGAGAATCAGGAGAGGTCAGTGATTGTCTCCTGCCTACTTCATCAGAAGGAGATGTTGGCAAAGAGGATATGGGAGGCGTTTGTGCACGTCTTGTTGGGAGTACAGTAGTAGTTGGGTAACTGGAGAACATTTGCCTTTTAAAAATATATAAATAAAAAAGGTAAAGCAATGGATAGCAGTGCAAGGCATACCAACAAACAAGATAAATACCTGTATTTCTAATATTACATGGTGATAGCTGTAACCCACCAGTGGGATGCGTATGGATGTCAGCAAAAGTAGGATCCATTCCTCACCATCTCTCCTTCCTAAACAAGCCTCCTTCAAATTTAAAAGATTTGAAAACAGCCTGAGGGTTCAATAGGCACAACCTATTTTGTGAGTGATGACAACCCAACTCAACACTATTACGTCTGGCACCATTAGTCAGCAAGTAAAAAAACACACAGTTTTATTGTTGAAAGTAGGAAAGGAACAGCCTTTTATAAAAAGATATACTGCTTCTTGCTACTTTAGTTAAACAATTTGCAAACATTTTCAGAAAATGAAATCTATCTTTCGGTGAAAACTTATCAAGATAAAAAATGATTACAAACTTGGCTGGATTGTTTATGAAAAGCAAGATCAGACGTCAATCCATACCTAAGAAGGCTAAGAGGCAAAACACCAGGGGACTCAGAGGCAGGCACAGTTTCTGTATCTGTCACCGGAGTGGTGGCAGTTGTTGTATCTTCTAG
Source organism: Podarcis pityusensis (assembly GCF_964106645.2). NCBI lineage: Eukaryota > Metazoa > Chordata > Lepidosauria > Squamata > Lacertidae > Podarcis > Podarcis pityusensis. The sequence goes on along the minus strand of NC_138039.1, from coordinate 48,910,518 downwards.
AGAGCTGCTCATGAAAGATGTCGTACTAGAGGCTGAAGGACTCGTCGTCACAGGTGTCTGGGCCTGCTGAGCTTGGTCGTTTTCTTCTGCTTGCTGGTCCACTTCTGCAGAACAATTTAATGTTTTCCCATATCATTTAGCTTTTAAAAATTTAATTTATGACTTGCTCCCTATAAAGAACCTTGAAGCAATTTCACAATACAACAAACACATACTCAAAACAATGGCATTTACACAAAGTTTAAAATATTGTGTACATTAAAAAAAATGAAATCTAGTATAGACACTGATTGGAATAAAAATATAGCTATACAAATACACTTATTTTTACAGGCAACTGCAGCACACCTGGGACTGAATACATATGGGCCTCCTGAAGGCATCTTCTTAGCAAACATGGGAAATAGGCCACTTTGCCTTCTCCTGTAGAACTCTCCTTACATTCTTATATGTGGTTCTAAAGTTTTGATTGTTGAATGAAGGGTTGGGTGGCTGATATTTATTCTGTTAGAACATGCCATATCACAAGGAACGATCCCTTCAGACCTAAACTTTATGGAGCACCCTTCTTCCTAATATATGGGCTGGTGCTATCATTATTCATCATTCTGCACTAATTAAAGGCATGCTTATTTGCCCAAGCTTTCAGAGGGGGCCAGCTGAAAATGAATTGACTTTTTTTGGGGGGGGGGGGCTGTACATTGATATTGTACATTTTTATTTTAAATTTTAAATTGTTTTTATGTGAATTATGTTGCTGTAACCTGCCCTAGGATCATGAGCTGATGAAGAAGGGTCTAGGAACCAAAATAATAAATAAACAGTAAATGATAATCAAGTATTCCAGCAGTAGCCAGAAAGGTATCCTTGGGACACTCCAAAGCAGAATGTGAAGCCAATTGCCAATGCGCCCCCTGCCAACTCCCCACATGCTCTAGCACAATGCAGGCAAATGCTCCTCAACTGGAGACATGAGTGCTGAAAGGACAACTGCAACCTTAGCTCAGAACACAGACCAGGGGGATTCTTTGGCCCAGCCTTTCATTCACTGATGGGTTCTGTGTTCTGTGGAGACAGAAACATCTCCAGTCCATCACTGGAGAAGCCTGAAGACAGCAGCCATGTGAGAGGCCTTCAGGGGAAAACAATGATTCAGGGCAGAACAAGATGGAACAATACTGTGAGTACAGGAGATAATTGCTGGGTAGGAGGTGAGTACTTTTCCATATCCTGAACACATTTTCACAAGTTGTCATCCCCCCCCCCCAACCATGCATCAAAACCAGACCAGCTGGGGGGGGGGGGATTTGCAGAAGGCATTAAGTACCTTCCCTTCTGCCATTTCTAGAGGAGTACTGCCTATGACGACTGGCAGCAGCTCTCTAGGGTTTCATGAAGGGGTCTTTCCCAGCCTCCCCCTGGAGATGCCAGGGGCTGAACCTGGGGCACTCTGCATGCAAAAGCAAATGGCTTTACCACTGAGCTGCAACATTTCCCCAAGTGGTTGCAACCACTTTTAATCAGACAACTAGTTCCACCCACATGTCCTATGCTGAAACTGCTACTCAAGACTGGTAGCAGTTTTCCCAAATTCTCAGGCAAACAGATGTCTTTCACAGGTCCACTACCCAAGATCCTTACAAGTGGTGATGCCATGGGTTGACTATGGGGTTTTCTGCATGTAAAACATATGTCCTTGCACAATAGGAACCACCCTCTACCATATCGAATTGAATTCAAATAATCAAAGAACTTTGTGATGTACAGGTAAAAGGGGGAAATGTCATATGATTATTTGTGCAAGCACACTCAAATAATGCTATGGTAGTTCACACTATTGTTAAAACACTGGTGCTCATCTAGAGGAGCAGAGATCAAGGTAAGAAACTAGGGAGGGTCACAGGAGCTGCTTTCTCTCCACAAATCTTTGTCATGTGATGTGATCCTACCACTCCTAAGCTGCGCAAAGAGTCAAGTCATTGTTTGCAGACACCTCCTGCAGGCTAGCCAGAGTATGTTACACTAACTAGAAGAATTTTAGAAAGCTGTCATTTAATGCAACGGCCAAGCTTATAGTTTTTTTTAAAAAAATGACTCCTTAGTTTTCTTTAATTAAGCTAAAGGACATGGAAAGTGAATGAACAAGGTAAGGCTATTGGTCAGCATGATAGCAGCTACCTTTAGTTATGGCAGAGACCAACAAGACAGACTGACTAACACAAAGCAAAGTAAATGGCTAGGGCGCTGCACACCAACTGCTGTTCTTGTACCAGTGTAGCACCACAATACACAATATCACACTGGCTCTGCAGGAACAACATAACAGTATTGCTGGCTTTTCACAGGCACAAATATTAGGAAAAGGGTATGTTCAAATTAACATCTATACACTTGCATAATTAAAGTGTACCTTGCTTAATTTTGCTGCCACACTGGTCCTCCAACAGCCCGTGAACCACTAATTTGTAGATCATTGCTTGTGCCCGTTCCAAATCAGCCAGTCCTAGTGCCCTCTTGATAGGTGAGCGCATGACTGCCCGTTTCACCATATGGCGCATCAAGAACTGCAAGGCAGCACGCATTTCCACATCTTCGTGAACAATGGGCGAACTCGCACAATCAGAATTATGGCCACTCTCTGCCAGGACCTTTGGTATCAGTAACAATTCAGCATATTTACTACAACTAAGGAGAGTGCTAAGCGATTTCATAGCACCAAGGTAAAGATAAGACAACTGCACTGCTCTGATTTCTGATTGTACAGCATCATGATTCTTGGAGGCATGTTCATGAGTCTTCCTTTTGCCTTCGGCATTTGGATGCTGGCTCTCCACACCCAAGGAAACAGATTCTAAGGAAAACGAAGCAATTTCATTTTCGGATTTTGAACTTGTAGCTCCATGGCCTTTGATCTCCTCAGCGCTTGGCACCGACCGAGCATCCGATCCAGAGTCACCTTCTGTTCTCTGGTCAACATCTCCTTTGTCTTCTGCATCATGCTTGTGTTTCTTCTCATGTCGCTTGACGCTTTGCTTCCCCATGTCTTCATGGATGCCAGTCAGGAAGGTGAGGTCCAGCAACACAGTGGCTGTCAGTCCACGGAATCTTGCAACATCAAAAGGCAGCGGTTCGCAAGGTTCCAGATTATACAATGGCGTGTCACTAGGCGACCAAAAAGTTGGGAAGCTTTAATAAAGATCAGAATGACACAGGAAGAAGCAAGTGAGGGATAGACAGGAGGAAAGCACGGGAAATAATGTAGGCAAAATAAGACATAAAATATATTTAATCAAAATCTAAATGAATTGACAGTCTAAAAAAGTAAATGTAAACCGGGGGTGGGGGGTGGGAGGGAATGAGGGTTATGATCAGATAATGGGGAGAGATGATACTCAGTGCAGAAGGTAACAAAAAATGAGTGTGCTGTTTCAAACAAAACAGTTCATTCCAAATACCCAACAAAGGTAATCATAAAATACTGAGGAAGTTTTTGCTATATTAGACAAGTTTGTTTTGGAAAATGTTTCCTAATGGACGAAAGCACCCTGGGATCTCAACTGGGTTCTGGCACTAAGTAGGGAGGTGGCATGCCCCCTAAGATATTTTCACAAAATAAAAATGCAAAACATAAACTTAGCAGCACTTTAAAGTGTTAAAAAAAACCTATTCTGGCAGAAGTTTCTGAGGGCTCACAGAATATGCCACAAGAGATGTGTTACCTTCTAAGGTGCCACAAGGCACTTGATACCATCATTCAGACATTACTTATAGTCCAAATGTCATAAATAACACTCCCTAATGTTACAAAGCAATGGCCTCAAAACCCACAGTAGCAAAAGGTTACAAGAAATTTATTTCCAGGTTGAGCTGTCTGATATTTAACTGGCTACTAGTATTAGCAACTACTATCTCACATTTTAAAAGTCAGTGACATTTCCTAAGCACTAACAACTGGCCACTTGTCTAACACCAATACTGAAAACACTATACCTGATTGTAATCTCAGCTTCGTCCCACTGCACCTTGGCAGACGTGCTGCCTTCTTTGACCACTCCAAGCAAGGTGGCATGCCGCCCAGTTTGCCGGTGAACACAGCGGCCTCCAACTCTAAGCCCAGCATCCACTCCACCAATCACTGCCAGGACTGGCCACACCTCCACACACAAGGTCTTCAGCTGGAGCTCTGAGAGATCTGCCAACCCATGCCGACTGCCATGTCTGCCTTTCTCCTCCTCCTTGCTCTCCTTCTCCTCTCGTGCCTCATTCTCCTCTCGACTTTGAACAGAGCGGCTTTTCTTCAGTTTCTGACCTGCCTCTTTAAGGCATGCTTTGAGCTTGTGCAGCCGCTCCATCATTTTCTTATTGATGCAATGTGTCCACCGGTCTGTTCGATGGAGGATGCGGATAAGCTGAATTGTGGCCTCTGCAAGCACGGCAGCAACAGGGCTGCAAATGGGGTCTCCTGGCAGCAAATCCCTCGGGGTGCCACGCATCTGCATGTCACAGATTTTTACCTATGCACACAGACACACAAGGAAATTCACTGAGCTGGATTCTCAGGTTTTTGGTAAAATTTATTTGCAAATTAGAAATCTTCTAAACGAATCAGAAAGGGTTTATTTTTTGTAATGTTCACCAATATTGCAGGTCTGCTACAAAACAGACTTCTATGAGCTTTAGTGAGAGGTTGTAGCAATGAGGAAGAGTTTACCCAACTATATTGACAAGCACATGTGAGTCAATTTTTGACATCTCAGTGATTCTTCCATGCCGTTACAGATGATTTCAAAATATAGATATATTTACAAACATGTAACAAATTATTTAATTTTATATCCTGCCTTCTTTCATCATGGAAACCATGGCAGAATGCATATGGTTTCCAAGCACTGACCAGACCCAGATCTGCTTAGCTTCAGCAAAGGCCTTCAGACCATACCCTGGGACATTTAAGTTTGGAAGCCGGTTATGAAGGTGTGCTCCATCATGTCCCAGCACTCTGTCTTAGTAGAAGTGGAGCAGAGGGGAGGAGTATTGAGAAAGCTCTGTGGACACAACCTTCCCCCTAATTTGCTATTCCTGGCTATGTTGGACTTGCGAGTGCTCTCAGCTCAGCAAGGACAGTAAGACAAGTTGAGGGATGTCAGGACTGCCCAGGCCTTTTATTTTCCCTGACCTGCCAAGCTTGCTGTATCCAAATGTTGTCAGGAGTAGGGAAGAGAGAAGGAAGGGGCTAGAACAAGCTTGGCTGAGGGTGTTGGGGGGTGTTGTCTTCTTGCATGTAAAGGAATCCCTGATTCAGCCCTGGCAAAAGAATTTCAGATAGCAGGGCTGAAAAAGACTTCTGCCTGATACTCTGAAGAACATCTATCAGTAGCAACATAAAATACTGTTTAAATAGACCAATTCCATATAAACATGTATGTATGTACGCACACACGCACAAACACACACATACACAGCTAAAAATGCTCAATTTATTCCACATATTATACTCATAGGCCCTTACCAAAACAGCATATTAACCTTTACCACTATTGCTAAATATCCAGCTTACCTTTTCTCCAGGATTACTGCTATAAAACATCACACATGGGTATAATTCTGCAGCATCCACATCTTCAAAGGCCAGTTTTGGTTCCTGGGGGGAGGGGGGGAGATAGTAGACAGCAAAGTGATTATGGCAGTCACCAATTTTGCAAGGAGCACTTCCTTACTGATTACCATCAGGTCATGCTTCATTTAGCATCAATTTAAAAGTTTAGATAAGCCTTCCCCAACCTGGTGACCTCCAGCCGTTTTGAACACCATCACCTATCAAGCTCAGCTTGATGCTAGGACTGATGGGGGCTTGACGCTGGGGCTGATCTACGACATCTGGAGAGCACTAAGTTGCCAAAGGCTGGTTTACATTATCACCGGTGAAGAACGTGGTCTGTTCAGTTGTGGCACTTACACTATAGAATTTGTGTTCCCCCGAGGTCAAGTTGACACACTCTCTACCCTTCCTTTCAAAATTTAGAAAGATTTGTTTCATTGTGCCCTTTCATTTGATTTCAGTTCAAAAACTTAGAACTTTGTGGTAGTTTGTATTAATGCCTTTGTTTTGTCTGCTGTACTGCTTTTTTGTAACTGCTGATTGAATGTTGTTTTACTGTTGTGAACTGCTTTGAAAACCATTACAGGTTAAAAAATTTTAACAGTATACAAATATCATAAATAAGCAATAGAAGATTCATACTTCTCCATTTTTTCCAAAGGAGATAGTTCTTGCTTCCATATCCAACACACATGTTATGAAGTCCCCTTGGGTAAAACTGGTCAGTGTCAGCGTCTGCTCCCCATTATGGTAGAGATTGCCACTATATGCTCGGTACAGCCACATGTCTGAGGTAGTGCGGTGGTTAAAATCGTGAACTGGCCAACGAGACACTCCAACGCATGTCCCTTCATTGCCTCGATTTTCCTTCACGATATAGAACTAGAAGGTGAAGAAAAACCATCAATGCCCATGGGCTACTTAAAACATCATGAAGCACAAAGACATATAAAAGTAATGGGGATTTGAAGAGTCATTTCAACCCTCAAATTAATCACTATTGAACTGGAAAGGGGAGGGGAGAGGCTCAGTAGACCCACGGACATCCAATAGGCTATCTTGTCAAGGTGTACTTAGTAATTATTTAAAAACAGCAATAATCTTTTATCTCTATCATTTTGGGGAATAAAATATTATGAAGAAAAATGTATTCCACAGAATGATGGAAACAAAAGGATTGTTGTTTTAAGATCATTGTTAGGTGGAGCTTCTGATTATTCCCCCCCCCCCCAAAAAAAAAAATTAGATTTGACATATGATTTAGGTTTATATCTGGCAGAATATCCCATAAAATTTCAGAGTGTCCCGTGAGCCTCTCTCTTCCCCATACAGTTTACCTGGCCTCACAAGTCTTTGCAGAAAGATATAAAATCTAGTGCAGGCAAAAGTATGCCACTGATCTGTACTGATCAACCCACAGGCTTAGAGAAGCCCAGCAAATAATGAACAAGACCTAAAAACTGTGGACTCTGGAAGTCCAGCTTGCAAGGGCCAGAAATCCTGTGCAAATCTAGGGAACAAATTTAGGCAACCTGAAAAAAATGCCATTAGAACTAGTGTTCAAATACATTCCCCCGATTTTGAGCAGTACAGTTTGCGGGTTAAGAACACAATGGGTTTATCTATACACCTTGCTTCATCTCTATTTTTAAACTTGGTTTTCCACATACCTTCCACTGGTAACACCCAGAAGTGACTCCAGTGGATGCTAATCCATATCCCTTTCCGCCGCTCCCATGAGTTAGGATCTGACCATTCTCTACTAGGCAGCACTGAGCCTTCTCAGGGTCAAACGATACTTCCTGTATAGGGAGATTTTCATCTTCTTCTTCAGATTCACCCTGTTTCTTTCAAAAACAGAATATAAAAACCTCACATTGTGGTCAATTAAACAGATGGGGGGGGGGAGCACAATCTAGCAGTAAAAAAAGGGGGGGTAAAAGATGTATAAAAATACAAAATACATTTTTCAAAAATAACCATAGATACAAACACTCCAATATTAAAAACTTGATAAACCAAATCCCATATGAGACTGTAACGGACTCACCCCACTAACTGCCCCCAATTCAATACAGCAGGCCCACTGCACAGTACGCCAACAAATTTCTACCATTTACCACAGGCTATCTTGTGTGGGACTTGTGTGAGAAGAACTTTGTTTCAGGGAGTCTCAGGCAGGAGTTGATCAAACAAGGAAAGTTTTATTTACAAAAAGAGATTGGTGAAACAAAGTTGGGGTAGGAAGAAGTTAACTTTTACTTAAACTAAATATAAAGATGTCACAGGCTTAAACACAGTAGTATATGCACATCTTTTCTTAAACTTCAGTTGCTAAATATTGGTCGTAGCACTTCAAGTAGATGTTCCAGTTTCTAGAATAGGTGGTGAAATGCTTAACTCAGTTTCTCTTGTTCCTTTACTTAGTTATGACAGGTGTTTCAGTTAAATACTTTGGACACAGCACAGCTTCCTTCACAGCTTAATGCTCTGTTTCATGATCTGTTTCGGCATTTCCCCCCTCTCTTAGCAATCCCACTTCTGAGGTATAAGAGACTTTGGGATCCCCTCTTAACTGGCTTGGGAGTCTTCTTTTCCTAGAAGAGCTCTCCCCGCCTGACGGGAAGGAGACGCGAGAGAATTGTAGTCCCACAGCTTCTCCCTCCCCTGCTTAGACTCAGCCCTCCAGGCAACTCCTGTCTCCTCACACGGTCCTCCTCTCTTCAGTACGAGGCTCCTTCCTCTAGCTACAGATATTCTCCGCAGAGCGGATGCTAAACTCACATTTGAACCCACTCTCTTGGACAAACCCATTCCTAATCCCTTTCTCCCATCTCAAACCAAACTAAACCCTGTCTCGCTCCAGCTCTTTCCCTTCTCTATCCCCATCTCAAGGTTTCCTCAGAAGCTGCTCCTTTTATGTGCCCCCCCATTCTGCTCCTCCCCCTTCTATAGCCAGCTGACTTTGTAGCCAATCAGAGAGAGGCTCCAACCCCCTGGTGGAACTCTGAGGGACTGCATCACCAGGGCTCTGCTTTCCATCACAGGCCTTTCAACATGAGCCAAACATGTTTCAAGACAAAGGACTTCATCAGTGGCTGAAAAGAACATTATGAAATTGATCAGAATTAAAGCTAGTACCTGCAGCTTCATTTCTTTTTCTTTCTCCTTGATCTGAATTATGTGCTTGGCTTGTGCAACAGGACTTTCCCACATACAATCAGACAGAAGGGAGAACAACCGATCAATAACCTGTTTGGGAAACATGATTGAAGAACATTTAATTCCAAATAGTCACAGGTAATTTTTAAGACTGTATTTCCCGTCCTGTTCACACTACAGATAACAAAGCAACCAGGCGTTTGAAGCAGGCAACTGAAGACAGTTTTCTCTTATTTTTGAAAACACTTCTCTGAAAACCTGTGATTTGGTGCACTCCAGGTCTGATGAAGTGGCTATGGGGCCAGGAAGAAGACCTCTGCCTTGTTTCCTTTTTTATAATTATGGGGGGGGCGGGAATACTCCCTTTACCCAACCCAAAGGCATAGTTCATACAAGCACTGAAGTGGAGAGAAAGTTGCTAATATCAATATGAAGGAAAATGTTAACACAATCATATATTAAGGAATGTGGCAGAAACAGCTCGTCCTATAGCGTGTGTTTTTTCATGTGTTGAATGAATGGCCACCAGTCCACCATAAAAGTCTCTTGGGCATTTGATCCTCTAGCCACACAAAGGTTTTGCATCACTTTTCCAGAAAGTGCTACGTCCCAATTTACCTTATTCCACTGTTGTACATTTAAACCCTTTGGTTCTTTCCAATTTCTAGCTATCAATATTTTTTCTGCCATTAACAAGCAATCTATTGAAAGTTTAATTAATAACCATTGGGTTGTTTTAGGAGGACTTTTTTTTTTTACAGGTTTTCCCAGTATTTTTGTTTTTTCTACAAATATTTTATCCCAGAACTGGGCAACTTTGGCACAGTCCCACCACACATGGAGGATGTGAAGGAACTGTGAGCTGTACACCCCCCCCCCCTTTTCCAGGTGAGCATCAGTTATCCATTTTAGTTACTTCTGTAGGCATTAAGGATTATTTTGGTATTGTTTTCAAATAATTTTCTTTTAATCTAGCTAAAGTTGTTTTACTAGGACTTCTGGCCTTGTGACCTTAGGCAGCCATGGTCACTTAGAGGAGACTGTTGTTTGTTGGGCAGATCAGTGATCAGATTGTCAAAAAAGCAGCTTCATTATTTTCAGGCTGTTGCTGAGGGCTGAGAAGTAACTTTAAATATTTAATTACAATTTTCAATTATTAACAAAAAAGAAAATATTTCACCAATCAATCAACAATAATTCTGACTTTATAAATCTCGACTTCCCTCCCCATCTTTCTGTAGTCCTTAAAATAATTTTATCTTTCCCTGAATATCCCAAATCGTTTCAATCTATTATTTTTATTGTTATTATCTGTTATTACAATAGTCCTGCTAATGACTTGATCTGTTTGCAATATGTTTGTAAATATTCAATAAGCCATTTCCATTTCTTAATAAAAAATTGTTATCTTGATTTCTTATTCTTTCCATTTTGCCATTTCTTTCCAGTTTTGCCATTTCTTCATATTCCATTAGTTTCTGCAACCATTCTTCTCTCATCGGGACTTTTTCGTCTTTCCATTTTGGGCAATTGTTATTCTTGCAGCTATAGCTGCATAAATAAATAAGTTTCTATATTGTTTAGGTAGCTCTGATCCCATTATCCCCAAAAGAAAAACTTCTGGTTTTTAAACAAATGCTATCTTAAACATCTTTTTCAGTTTCTTATATATCATTTCCCAGTAAGCTTTAACCTTATTGCAAGACAGCCCACATATGGAAATGGGTACCTTCTTTCTCTTTACATTTACAACACTTATTTGACTTTGCTTTATACATTTTTGCCAATCTACTAGGTGTTAGGTAGCATCTATATAACATTTTCATATAGTTTTCTCTTAAACCATAGCATGCTGTAAATTTCATATCCATATGGGCTGAGAAGTAACTTAAACCGAACCACAGTTTATAAGATGCAAATGCCACCAAAGTAGTCACTGCTGCAAACACAAAAACTTAACATTTTACAATATTGTAAAGTATGAAGACCTGAGCCATCTGGTCATCCTCCACACCCGATTCACAAGCAGGCAGTACAGCTTCCAGAACATGTAGTGCAAGCAGCCTGGTCCTCAAGTTGCCAACCAAAGGTACACCTAGAAATGGGACCCAGAAGGAAAGTTGGTATTACCAACACATGCTAATAACATATCAAACAAAGTTAGAAACCAGTGGTGTGTCTATATTCATTTGATGGGCATGATGCAAGCTTGTATCTCCAAATGATAAACACACTCCCCACACATCAAAAACAAAGACCATAGGACCATACCTGAACAACATTTCTGAGAAGCTATGTTCAGGAGCACCTCTGTCCACTTTGGGGATGCCATTTTGGACTGAATGGCTTTTGAAGAAACCACCCTTCTAAGAAAGACTAAGAAATCGCCTAGATGCAACTCTGCAGCATGCTGTTTTCGAAGAGCCACTGTGGATTTAAAACAATAAAAATTATTATTGCAAAAAGGAAAGGGATTCATATTTTCAAAAGGCCTGATTTGCATATGCTCTGCCTAGAGAGTGCCTAGGAAAAGATAACCAGCTGTCTATCCTACCTTCTGCCAGCAGGTGTCATTGCTGTTTTGCAGCCAAATGATTAATCCGCTCTGCTTTTATTGTTCACTGTCTTTATTTTTTTATTGCTTTTATATAAGGTGCCCTGAAAGCTTTCTCAGCTGAAGAGCAGGGCAAAAGTATTTTTTTAAAAGTAAAAGAACAAATAATACACAACAATATCCTTTTGTTGTGCAACAAAATTCTTCTTACACTAACTTTATTTCTGCTCTCTTGGACCAAATTTAGATTTATTCCATTTCATGGGTGCCTTTTTCTGTACCAGAAGAGAAAAGGTAAGCAATGGTTTGTAAAATAGTTCAATAAGAAGCATCAATAGGGGCTGCGGATAAAGATTACAACAGAGGTGGAGAGATAAAATTCTCAGCAACACTTAAAGTCCCACCATTTTCTATAGTGTCAAAATGTAAACAATGCCCCCCCATTAATTCTGACACTGCTTGTGAAGATGTTTTCATGTTTACATTGTCCACTCTCATTTGTTCTTTCTCAAATAAGATCATTTGCCCTCAAATGATCTCATCTCATAGCTGTGTTGTTCTGTTCACCACATGATCTCTCATCCTCTGAGAACATAGATTGTGCAATTTGGATTTACGGGTGAAAGGTATAATAATAATAATAATAATGAAAATGAAACAAATAGACCATATAATATTTATATTTACTTGGAGAAACTTAATTGTGGTTACCTTTTCTGTACTTCTAACAACTAGGTCAATATTGTCAACATAGGTCAAGCTGTCATCTTTTTTTACCTCTGCCATTAGCATGCATGTACAAATCCCATTAATTGTTTACTGCAATAAGTTTCCAGTGCATAAAACAAAAATATAGAAGTCTCTGAGGAATAATTGGGGATGTGGGCTCTTTTCTATAGCACAAAGCATGGAAACAGAGAGTACATGCAGGTCTCGCTATCCAAATACAATACTTCCCAAGAAATCATTAGTTAGGTGAGTATTCACATAGCAATCTGATGATTTGCATTGTTTCCATTGTTTCCTGTGGGAACATTTCTAATCTGTGATTTGTCCGATCACACATCCTCCCTCCAAGGTTTCTGCCCAAAATGGCTGCTGCCATCCATCAAACACAAAAAAGTAAGGAAGTGGGCAAACTCCAGCCGTTCAGATATCTGAATCAGCCATTCATGTAGTGAGCTTTGGCTCTACATTCCTTCCTCCCCTATCCCCTGCCCCAGGAACTCTCTTTTCTTTAAAAAACAAACCAACAAAAAGCCAGAATGAGATTACCTCTGAAGTCTTTCTTCTCACTGTCTCCATTTGACTCTGCCTTTTTTTCTTCCTCCTCGCCATCTTCTTTTTCCTCAAATGATGCCATAAGCATTACACCAGCTTGGGACAACAGGTTTTTCAGCTGACTACACAGCAGATCCAGCAAAGACTGGACCACTTTGGGACTCAGTTTATCTGCGTAAGTTCTGGGGGATGGGAGTGTGAAGATCAATTAGCAACTATGTGAAAAAGCTTGGCATTATTAGAACAGCTTTGAATCTGCAGAACCCGGAGGGTTTTGCAGAAAAAGAGACAGATGTGTTTTGGTGGGCAGATTTCATGTTCTTGGGCCTGAATGATCCTTGTTACAGACTGGCAAAATAGTCGCTGGGCCAATGCTTTTCCCGATGGGACAGAGAGGAAGGACTGTATTTTCAATATGTGGTAAAGGGAGAAACAAAACAGCAATGGGGGAGAGGGAAAGGTGGGGGTGTGTGTTTGTGATAGAGAGAGATTTTAACAGGTAAATTATGTTCAACTAGAGTCCATCTAAGTACAGCAAACAAATATTAACACATCACACCAACAATTCAAGTTTATAGTCCCAGTGCTACTTTCTGAAATATTTAACTGTACAAATTTATTCTAATTGTTGTTAAGGTAATGCTGAACTGAGATGAAAAGTGAGTTATAAATGCTCGAAATAAATAAATAAAAACTGTTTCCCAACTGACTGAAGGTTTTATCATATCCAATTTACTACCAAGTTACACTGCAAGGACATAAAAGTGTCGATGAACTAGGTATGGGGAAAATACCGCTTTTAAAATATTTGGGAGAGCTGAGAAGATGAATGATGATTCAGAAAACAGACAGTTAATACTTACCCTGTGGTAATAGCTAGGATCTGAAGTAATCTAGTGCTGGCTACTTTTAAAGCTGTGCTGAGCTGGGAAATGCCACTTTTGGGCAAGAGCTGCAGTGGCTGACCAAGCATGGTGTCTGTTCCACATAATTGCGACAGGACATTTAACAAGCCAGTGGAAATGGCCAAGGAGACATCAACTGGCTGGTAGTGAACACTCAGGGCGAACACAGTTACCAACAGGAGACGCTGCTGTGCCTCTAATACACACATGTACACAAACACACACCAAAATATAAAGAAAATACTTAGAGACTGTCCCCATTTCAAGTCTGCTCAGGAATTGGAAAAAAATAATACAAGGAATATTTGACTTGTTTTCTGTCGGCAGCAAAAACACTTGCAAGATCGAATGTGATCCTCTTACCTATGTGATGTTTATTTGCTTGGAGGGCTCTTTCCAAAGTTGCAGACAATTGCTGATAGATCTTGTGCACAGCCACTTGGATTTCAGTCTGGATATTTCTCTTAGCTGCCCTGATGCCATCCTATGGAAAAATCAAATACTGTGAAACCCATCCATATGGATATGCACTGATGCCATGCTACTTTTTAAGGTATTTACCATGTATAATTCAGGAACTTTTCGAATTTTATGAAAGGTTGCTAATGGGTAGCATTGGCTAACTACATTTAACTCATTTCATGACTTGCCTACTATAGGAAACAACTGACTTTGCAATACACAGTTGTCAGCACAATGTGGTTCCTATCATATGGAATCTCACAACACTAAGAAAATGTTATATTTATAGGATATGCACATATTTTGCTTCCAGTTGTCTTCTACAGTGTCTATTTACATTAGTACACCCCATTCCAGACTTTAATCCACTATCATTCCCTCTATATCTGATATTCAGAAACTCTCCTTTATTTGAGGTTTTAAAACAGAGTTTGGATGGTCATCTGTCAGGGATTCTTTAGCTGTGATTCCTGCACTGCAGGGGGTTGGACTAGATGACCCCTGAGGTGCCTCCCAACTCTACAATTCTATGATTCAAAGATTCTAAGTGCTACTGCTTATGTGGCCAAATTGGCACCATCTATTTTGTATATATAAGCTATCATCAGGCTTGGTGGCAACCCCAAAGCTTGCAGAATGACACCCCCCCACACAATAGGAAAAGAACCCAGGGACCCAGAACAATACAGCACAATGAGAAGTTTTCAGTTTCAGACATGGTCTGCTTTAAACTCAGTTGACAGAATTCCAACGTTTGGCCAAAGCATCCCTTACCTGATAATGATGCAAACGGATACTCTCTCCTTTGGAGCCTGCATGTCCCACAGTACCCAGGCCAAAGCACCCAGCCAGGAACTGCAGCCTCACTGATGTGAGAAGCGAAGAGGACTGAAAGCCTGGGCCTTGCCGGCTTCCTATGGACAGAGTGCTGCCTTTTTCTTCCATCCCAGAAAGCAACACCAGGATCTGATGAAGTGCCTCCAGCCGCAACTAAAAAAAATGTTTAAAAATGGTTTGCATTTTACCCCTTGGAAGACAAAGGTCCCTTCAAGTGCACTGATACAAATACAGAGTATAGGCCTGTATGATCCCCACATACAACAGATGAAAGTATTTTAGGAACAGAAGAACAATCAAGGAAAATAAAGGAAGAGATGTGGGGAGACACTTCGCTTGCACAGCCAAAATTGCTTTCCATAAGCAACCCCTTCCTTCCTTCCTGGCTGCATATGCACAACCCCACATGTAATATGTGTGCATAAGGAACCCCATACAATCCAATTGACTGACTGCTATAGTCTGGCATGTTGCTCCTTTGATGCCCAAGCAGGAAGAAACAAACATGATGTGCTCTGGAGGTCACACCTACTTCCTCCAAGGCATGCAAGTGATGGCAGAGAGGCCATTACAGACTCATGCATCCTAGAACCTCCCTCTTGTTAAGTAACCTGAAATGATTGCCTCCCCACAAGTTACAGTTGGGCAAAGCATGTAAACTGAAAATTCAAAAGCATCTTTCATTCTACAATTATTAACTGGAACATAGGTAATTACAATACACACCTCTGCCCTCTGTTGCTGCTGCTCCATTGCGATAATATAGGCCTGGGGGCTCGTTGACATGCTTTCTTCAGGCTCCTTGAAGCCTGGAGAGCTTCCCACATCTCCGCTTACAAAGCTAATAACATTTTCAATCAGAGTATGAACTCCAACAGATTTTGTAAAATCAAAATCGGACTCCCCAAACAAACACATAGAGCTATACAGCCAATCTCTGTGCTTCAGTCGAGTCCATGAATCACTTAGTGCTTCAATTGGGCTGTGGACTGCTCCTAGAAACACACAACAGAACTTCATAAATTCCAATGAAGTGATTTTAAATAACACTGACAAGTAGTATTGAATGGGCAGCTTTGCAACAGATGGTAAAAGGTATTCCTATCATCTCATGCACACAGTTAGCAAAGTATACTATTATTGAAGGAAGATAACTTCAGCTATGTTTTTTTAGCAGTAAATCCTCAAGCAACATAAAGAAGAAAATTAAAGGAGAAGCCACTCAAACCGCTGAAAGCTTATATACTGAATAAGATGGTAACACAAATAAAATAAAACAGAGAGTGATTGAAGGAAAAGAACAGTCTGCCACAAAACAAACTGAGCACTCCATTTCTTCTTTAACATTCAATTGTAAAGCAAGGATTGTGACTGACCAGCATTATTAAACTATTAAGGGCAAAGCAGGGGGATGATACATAGCTTGCTTTGAATGAAAACTTTACGCAGGTACAGGAATGGGTAAAGGGCAAGTAAACTCACACAAATTATTTCTTTTCTGCCTTCCTTCCAAGCTATTTTCTATTCATTTGGTGTAATATAGCAAACCTCCTTTTGAAAGCATACCACCTGTGGAGAGTCCGATTTCAAGGACTCTCCCACACCCAAATTTCCAATGGGACTGCAAGCAGTTTCTGGTCCCACCCAAATTGCTGCATATGTTGATCAGTTAACTCATCTGGTAGCAGCATGCAGCAGCAATGCAGGGTGTGCATAGCTACTGACTGTTCAAAGGAGGAGGTGGCACAGGGATAGCCAAACAGATGATGAGAACTACTCCAATTATCAGATGGCAGCTATGCACACTCTGCATTGCTGCTGCATACTGGTACCAAATGAGTGAACTGTAAGCTTGCATGGAATTATAATTAAAACGGAAACAGTGCCTATGCAGTAGTATTCTGTGTATTCAAAATTTTCTGCCTGTTGCACTGTTCAGCTGAACTGCTGATAGGAAAAAGAAAAAAGCTTTGGTGTATTGGTGATTCCAAGGCCTGTAGCTTTTCTGTGGAAGTCCCCTTTTTAATGGATTGAATGTCCTAGATGTACCTCCTCATTTCTGATGCTATCATGAACCAATACAGCCACACACACCAAGGCAGCACCATCACCCAACAGATTCCTTTCTTCCTCTAGTTTGGTTTCTTTCTCAGAATGCCTCTTGGTACACTAAACTCTTGCATTCATGAAAATGTACACGAAAAACACTGTTTCACAAAGTTTAGTGTCTTTATTTAACTTTTAAGAATTGGCACAAAATGCAGCCAAAAGCAAGCTTCTGTCTTGAAAATATGAAAGCGAAAACATTTTTTTTTTTGGGGGGGGGGGGGATACCACCTTGGGTGTGAGTCCGGGAAAACTTGCTTGCTGTCTTGCAGACCTTTCCCACTTGGCCTGGGAGGGTGAGCATCTGACTGACTACAGTTACAAAAGCTGAGACTGCTGAACAGACTCTTGGGCTGGGATACTGTTTGGAATTTTGTTGGGGGAGGTTGTTGATGTTGGGTTTCTTGTATCTACATTTTAGGTTTTATTGTGATTTATGAGGAAATTGTTCAGTTTGGTTTTGTATTTTTTAATGTTCTATTTATTGTTTATGACTATTTTTGTTATGTTTAATTATATGGTTTTTCATGTCATAAGCTGTCTTGAGCATGGTTTGAACTATGGATAATGTAAATTAAATCACGTACGTATGTAGCGCACACAAGTGTTCAATTCTCTTACAATAATTTGGTTATGTTATTGCTCAAAGTACATATTGCTTCATATTTTTAAAGCCCATATTCTAATGAGTAACCAAAATCACTTAATATTTTTAAATTGTGGGTTGGAATTACTTTCTCTAAAATCTCAAAACCAACTACAGACCTCCATGCAAATTTAAAATGACTTTCTTCATTAAACCCTCCCCTTTAGATGGGATGTTGTATGATCAACACACTTCGGTTCTCCAAATTTATGATTATCCACGTGCTTTGAGAAACTCCCAACCATTAAAATCAAAGAGGCTACTACACAAAATGCAAGCATGTAAAAGAATTTGTGGTTTTTAAAAGTTTTCTTTAAAAGTGATCAAAAGAGTGTTATTGTGAAGTGGCTCTGAAAGGACAAGTGAAAGAGCTTATGCATTTTTTAAAAAGATGGTCTGAACACATCTAACAGTTATTCAAGGCATCCTGCATATGTGAGCAGAACAAAGCCACATACTAGCATGACCTACTCTTGGAAGCTTAAGCTCATCTGCATCAGCCAGCGTGCTACTGTGGTCAGAGCAGTGGTAGACAACATGGTGGTCAGGGATAATGGGAGTTGTACTCCCAACAATATCTGGAGGGCACCATATTGCGTAGCCCCAGGTTAGAAAGTTAGGCTAGGACAATTAAAACCCAGTTTCAAATCCCTACTAATCCATGATGTTTACTGAGTGACCCTAGGCTACCTGTTACCTTTTACTTTAACCCACCTTGGGCTGTTCCAGGGATAAAGGGGCACGGAACAGAAATCATGTATATTGTCCTGCACTCCTTGGGGAGAGTCGGATTTTTAAAACAAAATAAATTACAGGATTATCATACAGTGGGGGGGGGGAGTTTTACTATGACGTTACTGTGTTTGCTTTGCCTGGATTTTAAAAACTTGTTTACTCCTATTTTAAGCCTTCTTCACTAGGCCCTTAACAGCTCGGCGGAAATTATCCTGTGCAAAAATGAGTCATATAGAGGACTGAAAGTGGAGCAACAAAAGATAAAGTCAGAGAAGGAATGCTCCTTAATACCAATTGCTGGAAACTATAGGAGGGGAGAGTGTTCTTGTGCCTGGGTCCTGCTTCTTGTTTGCCACTGTGAGAACAGGATGTTGGACTAGATTGGCCTGATCCAGCACCACATTTCTTATGTTCAGATGAAGACCAGGTGAACTACTTCTGTACAAGGCAAAAAAATCCCAAGGAGCAGTATTTGACAAGCTTGGGATTGCAGAACAAGGTGGTGCAGCAGATAAGAGTATTAATGGTAGTATGGTCATACTTTTGGATTAAGTTAACAAGACTCAAGAAAGGTTAGGGGAAGCTGCCTGCTTTGGTTTAAACAAGCTATTGTATTACTTGTAAGTACAGTATATCAAATCAAACCCTGTAGTTTACCTTTCTCAGTATTAAACTGGCAATGGGGTTCTGGACTATAACTCCCATCAGTCCCAGCCAGCACAATGGTGCTGACTGGAGCTGATGTGAGTTATAGTCCACAAAACATCTGGAAGGCACCAGTTGATGAAGGCTGCTCTACAGTCACATACAGTGCCTTTTCGCAGCCCTTTCAGTGGAGATGCCAGCCAATGAACCTGGCTTCTGAAACATGCCAAGTACACAATTCATTGATCCTCTCAATGCTGATCCCCTGAACATAAACAGAAACATGCTAAATACATTCTTACAACTTGAATTTTTAGTGAGCCGTTATACCAATGTCTACCTGCCAACATTAGATGGAACAAAAACCCCACTGTTTACTTGTCCTTATATGCCAGCTTCTAGTAATGAAATTTTCAAAATGAATGTGGAACAACTGCTACACATATTTTATGTTTTATAAAGTATGTAGGCAAGCTAGAGAGAGAAAATAAAATCACAACATGCCGTCATGTACTTGCTTGGAGCTCTTCTTTTTTCTGGGGCTCAACTGGCCAAAAAGGAGTAAACACACTACCACACAAGAATCAGAAGACAAAGAGAGACATTGGGTACAGAAGACAACATTCAATCTGCATTCTGTCCATACATGGAAAACAGCTTTAAGAGTGGGAAATGTTTGAGCAACGTTCATGAATGTGCAGCTTCTCAAACTTCCTGCAGTGTAAGGAAGTGATGGGGTATTATTGCACCACTTCATATCCCCTTACCATGTGAATGCTAAAGAGGAGTTATGCAATAATTCATGAAGTGACTTCACATTTGAAAAATCGCAGTGTGTTCTAAAGATAGAGGGTCAGGCAGCAGGCTGAGCTTATCAGATAAGGTTAGAGCTGCCCCAAGAAGATGCCTCTCCACAGGAGTAATTAAAACTAGGAGTAACTAAGAGCTGGGAATAAACTCACTCATCCAGCCAAAGCCTTATGAAGGGTTCAAGTCCCAAAGATACTTTCCAAGGAAAGCAGAGCAGGGACAAGGGGAGCAGGCATGAGCAGAGAACTGAAACAATTTTTTGACCAACCTCCCTGCTGATTCTTCCGTCCTAGCTCTGTATTGTTTACACCCCATGGCAACGGTTCTCTGGATCTCAGTCAAGGGTACTGTCCAGCCCTACCTAGGATAAATCACCCTTGCAACCTGCCCACTCTTTTGGGCCCAGAAACAGGCAAATAGTGAAACTGCCTGCACTACATGGCATTTATTTGCTGGAGAAAGCTCTCATTGTTCTTTACCTTCTATTACAGGTATGTCAAAGTGTGGGTTTCCAAACTGTGTTCCAGAGTCATGGCAGACAAGATGCTCAAAAGGCGTCTTACCTACCATTACCAGTATTCTCCTGCAACACAGAACTGCAGACGCAACTTGACAACACTCTGGAGCACACACAGATTCCAGGGAGTGTGAACTGTGTGTATGTCCATAATTCCCTGCAGTATAGAGGGGCTCTGTAGCAGACCAATCAACACAGAAGGATTTTCTGAGGCTTAAAAGTTTCAAGACCACTGCTCTAGAAAAACTGGCTTTTCTACACAGACTATTACCTCTCTTTTTATGGGATGATGCCAAGTCCAAATCCACATTTCGTCTTCCACTCTATAGTGAATAAAAATAACCAAAAAGAGTGTTAGTGTTATACCTCATTTATTACATTTATACAATGTCTACCAATGTACTCAAGTTTGTTCATGTTGGCTTTCAATTTAACAGTCACAACACAGAAGGGACAGGCTTGGAAGAGGAAAGTAAGCAAAGGCAGATATCATTGGCTACTGTATGGGGAAGTTCTGGGAAGGCATGAGCCAAATGATCACAGAGAGGCCTTCACTGTCTTGCCTCTCTCTGATACTGTGAGATGGAATTCCACCTAACCAGCAAACAAAAAGACAACTCATTCATTTCTAAGTTATATGCAACAGCTTACCACCAGAGTAAACAATTCCAAATATAATATACTGAACACAAAACATAGTGGGCACTTCCGAAAGACAACCACCTCTATACTTCTGGAGGCATTCTGTGCTGAATTTGAACATGTTTTTGCACAGGTCTCTCAAATTTGAAAATCATACCATGGGCCAGTTCTCACATAATCCTAGACCACGGGTATCAAACACAAGGCCCGTGGGCCGAATCCGGCCCGCCAGACCTCGTCATGTGGCCCGTGTAGCCGCCGCTGGCCACCTGCCTTCACCTTTTATTATTCTTTTATTTAGACTCTAAAAGGATGGGAGAGAGAGGGAAAGCCTCCGGATACGGGATCAGCAAGCCCGCCAGGTGGCAGCGCCCGCCGGATCCCCGTCGCGGCCAATCCCAGGCAGCCCCAAACACGTGCGCCCACCCTGAGCGCACCAGGCGGCGAAGCAGCCCAGCCGTCTGCTGAGCGCAGCGCTGTGCGCCTTCGGGAAACTCAGGGAGAAGTGGGAGGGGAAAAGGAGAAGAGGAAAACACACACACAACACACACGCCCCCGAGCCAAGCAAGCGTGATTTGCAGGGTAAAAACCCTGCCAAGCCTCTTTACTATATCTTTACGCTCCGCTTTGTTCTTTTCCCGGGCGCACAGCCAGGTTAGGTGCAAAAGAAAACAGCGAGCTGCGGAAAAGCGAGGGTCTCTGCTGCTCCCACTGAACTAATCGCTCCAATTTTAATATGGGGGGGGATTCTAAACTCTTCACTTCTCGGAAGAGCTTCTGGAGGCTCGTTGGATTCAGCTGCATCTTGTCGATTATTTTTATAGCCACCTCCCTTCCTGTCAGGATGTGCCTGGCCAGCTTGGCGAAGTTTCCCTTCCCGATGGTCTTGAGGAGGTGGTAGTTACCAATGTGAAGCTGCTCGTCGACGCAGGAGGCGATGGAGTTGCGGCAGCGAGCGCCCAGAGAGCGGCTGGACCATGACGAGCCCTTTTCCGAGCCGCTGCTGGCCAGGGTGGAGGGCTGCGGGGACAGCGGAGGTGTCGCTTGGGCGGGGGGCGGGTCGAGGGTGACCACCGGGCAGCGCTGGTGCGTCTCAGCATTGCGCTCATTGCCCGTCGCCAGCGTGGTGCGCAAAGACATCGTCCTCCTCCTCTTCCTCCTCCCGGAGCCGGGCCGCCGCAGGGGCGAGGGGGGCTACCTTCCTGCTGGCCTCCCCCCAAGCGGACACTCATAGAAGCCTCCAAGCACCGGGCCGGTGGAGGGAGGGATGGATGGAGGGAGGGCGCTGGAAAGGGAGATGCGATGGGTGGGGGAAGAGGGCGAAAGGCGCTCCGTGCGCCCCCGAGGAAAGGGGGCTTATTTCCCCAAGGGGGGGCTCATGTTTGGAGCGGGGTGGGGGGCAGGCTGCTGCCGCCGGTGCTGCTGGTGCCGCCACCGCACCTGCTGCAAAGGCCACTGGTCAGTTGCTGGTGCTGAGGCTGCTTCTCAGAGCCTGCGCGCCCAGCCCGGCCGTCGGGTTCTCCCCGCAGGCAGGAAAGGGCAGAGGCGCTTCCTGCCACCCCCCATAAGGCTCCCGAGTGGGGAGGAGGGCTGCGGAGGGAGAGAGGTCCGCCTGGGATGCGGGCGTCCAAGGCGGGTGGGCGCAATCCGAGCCACCGGCAGGCCCCCTCCCGTCGTTGCCGCCGCCGCCGCCAGCACAAAGCTCAGTGGCTCTGCTGCCGCCGCTGCTCCTGCTCCTGCTCCTGCGCCGGCCAAGGCGGGGTTCACCTAAGGCTGCCGGGGCTCCGGGCGGGCGGAGAGGGAGCCATTGGGGCTCCCCACCATCGGCAGGCGGGCTGGAGGCGGTCGGTGCGGGGAGGAGGGCTTGGGGAGCGATTCTAAACTCAAGGGTGAACCACGACGTCATGGGCATAGCCAGGATTTATGTTGATGGCGGGCAGGACACCCACCTGCCATCATCCTCTGCCTGGCTCTGGCTAGCAGATTCAGAATGAAATGTCTCAACAAGAGTTGTTTAAAATTGTTTGGCAATATTTGTATGTTTAAAAAAAAAAAAATTACTGTCTGTTACCAAAAATCATTTTTCAATAAATTGTACAATAATTGTACATTTGAATATCTACTTGCCATTATTCTGACTATGTTTCTGCTTTCAGAGCTAGTTATTACTTACATTATTACAAAAAACAGTAATAATTGAATGCAGTGACAATAATTTATGATAATAAAGAGTGGACACATAGTCCTACAGATACAACCGGCCCTTTGAGGGTGACCAAACTGCTGATGCGGCCCTTGATGAATTTGAGTTTGACACCCCTGCTTCTCTTCTCCTACTCTTGCATAGCTGGAAGGGAGACTTCTGCTGAGTGTAGCATTGCCTTTAAAGAATCTTCGTCCCAGCATTGCATACAAACCAGGCATCCAATTTTAAAACAAATAAGCCAATTTACTTGACATCTGCTATTCAAACCTATGGTTTGAAGTTACTTTGTCATGAGACTGACCAGCTTGGGTTCATCATGCTGCCACTTACACAGCTTTAACACTGTCACATATTCTTCTGTAATCTGTGGGATTGACTACATTCTTGATTTGCCAAGTTCTTTTGAATGTCATGTCTTGTTTTCTCCCAACAAATTTTTAAGGTAAGCAAGGCAGTCCTTTGCACAATGTCATGAGTGCCTTTTCAAACTCCAAGGGAATTTTAAAGTCAACTTGTGATGAAACAGAGCAGGGAAAAGAGGGCTGAAATTAAGCAATGGCAATAATTAGATCCTACTGCATGTAAACTCCCCATGCACACTTTGGGGGTGATGGTTTGCCCCAACCTACCCATAAAGTCCTGAGCTGATGTGAAAGCAGATCCCACTGCAACACAGACTCACAACATTTTAAGTGCATCTTCAGCAGCTGAACCAGCAAGAGTAACATTATGCAAAGCTTTAAAGCATTTCACCTACCAGTGAATAACCTTCTTCATCCGATTCAGGCTGAGATAAATCAGATTCACTCCGTGATTTCATCAGTTTGTAACTTGAACTAGAGTGGACTGAGCGACTCTCTGCAGTAAGGCTTTCACTTCTGTTTCATGCAGATGCAAAAAAAAAAAGAAAGAAAAAAAAAGATAATAATTGAAGATGATAATTGGTCTGGAAACCAAGCCTTATGAGGAAGGAACAGTTGAGGGAATTGGGTATGTTTAGCCCAATTCAGGAGACTGAGAGGAGGTATGACAGCCATCTTCAGATATCTCAAGGGCCATCCCATGGAAGGTGGAGCAAGCTTGTCTTCTCCTGCTCCGGAGGACAGGACCAAAACCAATGGATTCAAGTTACAAGAAAGGAGATTCTGACTAAACATCTGACAGTGGAACAAACTCCTTGCAGGTTTTTAAGGAGAGGTTGGATGGTCATCTGTCATGGATGCTTTAGTTGAGATTCCTGCATAGCAGGGGGTTGGAACAGATAATCCTTGGGGTCTCTTCCAACCCTACAATTCTATGCTTCCATAAGAGCAGGCAAAGTGCAGCTCCTAGGGTTTAACAATATGCACAGGGAAGTCTGATGTGCCAACAGAATGCTCCCTCAAACAAGGACTTCCCCTTTCACCAGAGACAAAGCCTGGCATATTCCACCACCCCCACCCCCATCCCTTGGAGCTCATTGCACAAATTAGGCACTACCAAAGGAAAGGGCCTGACTCTAAGACTTGCCCAATGTACCACTAACTGCTCTGGAACAAACAGTAGGACCTCTGACGCCTATTGTTAGGATTTGGCAGGCTCACCCTACCTTAGCAGATTACTGCTAGGTTTCAAGCAGGTTTCTAGCAGATTACTTAGCAAGGTTTCAAGAGCTGCTGGCTGCTCTTGTGCACAGTTCATTAATCGCACCTGGTCATGAGTCCAATCCCTTCTGCGGTACCAGTTGATGGCTGTTGCAACTGCCCTTCCTCTCTTCGCTTCTGCAGCTCCTCAATAACGGGGCTGACTCCCAGAATCAGCAAAGCACACCTATGGATCACAGAGTTGCAGGCAGCTGTGTACACATCTTGTCCTTCAGGAAGGTCTCTGCTGACTCTGCGTTCTTGCTGGGACTGAGGGGCCTGGTCATCCATTCGAGCCCCTGCCCCACCATTTATTCTCTCTCGGTCTCGACTGCGAGCTACTTCACGGGCTGATAGGAAACATTGAAAGATTTCTGTAACATGCAACACAAAAACAAAGGTCTTAACTTCTAGGCAGAGCTCAAGGGCTGTAAAAATTATTCAGGTGACTTTTGTTCATCACAGATAAAACTCCTGTTGAAGGCCCCATTCATTTCAATGGGACTCTCTCTGAACAAGCTTCTGTGGAATCTTTTCCAAACTTTACTTACTGCCAGCTGTCATAACTTCATGCTCCCTTTCTTCCTCTTCCTCTTCTTGTTCTGGGTGCCCCTCTTCTCTTTCTCTTTCTGCCTGCTCTTCCATCTCTGCTTCTTCATCAATGGTCCGAGTAAAGGGGTGCTCTTGGGCATCAATGTCCAAAGAGTCTGGATTTTCTGACATCTGGGATAGGGGAGGAGAGAGGGTAAGGTTCAAAGATATGAAGAATTCATTGCTTAATAAGAAGTATGTTCTTAAATCAAACCAGGGGAGACGTTCCTCAGGCCTGGGGGCCAAATGCAGCCTTCTCTCTTCCTGGTCCCTAGGATTCTTCCTTAAGTCATACACCCTTTCCCGCAGCACAGCTGGAATGTGTCCTTGAACTATGATAGCACTTTGTTTGCCTGGAGGGTAAGTAGAAACCTGACTTTTGTATGGATGGAATACAGTGGTACCTCGGGTTACATACGCTTCAGGTTACAGACTCCGCTAACCCAGAAACAGTAGCTCCGGTTAAGAACTTTGCTTCAGGATGAGAACAGAAATCGTGCTCCAGCGGCGCAGTGGCAGCAGGAGGCCCCATTAGCTAAAGTGGTGCTTCACGTTAAGAACAGTTTCAATTCCTGGGTCCTGCTTTACTGCGCTTGGTTGGCAGGCCTGTTGAGTCACATGCCGCACTACTTTTGCAGGATACAGATCCTTCTGTAACTCTGCAGGTGGCGAGATTCCTGAATGCGGTTATCTCACACACAAAAACCACCAAAAACAACAACAACATCAAAAACTAATCGGACAGTTTTGAAGAGAGTGCATGTCGGATCTTGTCTTCAGTTTTCCTTTTTCTGGGATCCGTCCCCTGGAGCTCTCCGGGCCCCAAGCTATTATCTGGCTCTGCTCAATGACCCACCCCTGCATCATGGTGTTCACCTTCTGGTGCCGAATATATCGGTCTTTATGCCTCTGTGCTTTTATGTTTGTACATCCTTTATGGGCTAATAGCCGTAAATAAATAAATAAAAATAATAAAAAAGAACAGTTTCAGGTTAAGAACGGACCTCCGGAACGAATTAAGTTCGGAACCTGAGGTACCACTGTATAGTGTTCTGTACGGAGGTAAGAATCACATCCACCCACTTCTGCCTCTGACCCCATCCACCACTGGCACAAGGCCCCCGGAAGGTTGGCTTCAAGCTGGAAAACAATCTGCCCCTAAATTAAAACAGGAAACAGTAGTGATTGTGCTGAACAGCAGCTGACTCACACAGTCCTTTCAGGCTGTGGAGCTGAATTCAAAGTAAAATGGCAGTGGTAAAATTGCTTCACCATAAGCACAGGTCACAGGATGATTGCCCCTGCAAAAATTTATGAAGTGATGGAGTAATAATTCCACTATCTGTGCTTGTGTGAGTGGATGTAGACAACCATTTTATACTTGTGACAATAATGACAAGGCTTTTTGTGGAACCTTCTAAGGGGAGGGACAATGTAAGAGGAATGGCACCAACATGTCAAGTCTGTAACTGCTTTGGCAGGAGCAGAAGAACAGAAAAAGATCCATGATGAATCAAATCAGGAAACTTCAACTAGTCCAGCAACCTCCTTCTTAAGAACAAGGAAGATAGGAAAGTAGGCAAGAGATCCCTTTTCCTCCTTCTCAAAGCAGTTTGACCAGGAAGCAGAGAAGCGTCTCCCGAGTCCAGTTAAAGGAAGAAACAGCTACCAACATAAGCCTTATAAACCACTCCCCCACAATTCAAAGCAGTAGGCAAATTAATTTAAAAACACAGTGTTATTTGTGGTCCATAGAACCCACCCACCCCCGAAAAGTAAAACATGCTGTAAAACAAAGGAATGTTTTTTAAAAAACAAAACCCTAGCTACAGAGAAAACAGAACCAAGCAAAAATTTGAAACTGAAATAAATATACTGGGCACATCTAAATAGGATTGAAAGTGAGCAAAACTGTAGACAAAGGCTCACATAATTGTTGGCCTCAAAAAAAAATCAACTATGCAGTCTTTCATGTTAAACCAATTTTCCTGCACTACGTAAGAAAAAGGAGCAGAGCTGCCAGTCTTTAGTCTTACCCATCTATCCCTTGAAGACGACCTAGTCTGAATAAGTTCCATATTCTTGCAAGCAAGCAAACGACTCCGCACTTTATACACACACCGATATACTTCTACTAAGGCTTTGCCAGGCTGATACCTAAAAGACACAAAAGTTACATAAGGCTAAGAGTACAGGAAATCTCTCTAACACAAGGGGGAAAGGTCTCAAAATGCTTTTTGGGTACTTGCCTGCTCTCACCACTTGCTTGACTAAGCAAATTTGTATGTTTCAGGAGGGCAGCAAGAACAAATCTAGACACAGTATCCAAAAGCGACTCACTACTCAGGGTGGCACTATCCCAATCTGAAGAGGTAGGGGAAAAGGAACTGATCAGTTTCCTGAAATATTCACAGTTAAAACAGCATCAAATTATTCAGCCATATTTCAATAATTCAGCCTGCATTTTTGCCTTAAACCAGGAGTGGGGAATCTTTTTCACCCCAAGGGCTGCATTCCCTCAATGGAAAACCTTCTGGGGATGCATGCCAGTGGTGGGCGGAGCCAGAGGTAAGAGTGGGCCCTAAAGTCACTTGAAGCTCTGCTGTCTTGCCAGTGGGAAGTTCCTTTTTTCATTTTGCAATAGCCATGTGGCATGATCAGTGAGCAGAGCTTGCTAAAAGCCTCAATAAGGACTTCACTACTCTGACACTGGGCAGTATTCACCCCAAAATATTGCACCCCTACCCACCCACACCATGAAATAGCACCAAGTTCTATGAAGTGGGCTTTCAAATTGGGATGGGTTTTTCAGAGTAATGGCAGATACACTTCATTGCCATGAGGTGTGGTCAGCAGGCAGAAGGTTATGTAGTTCTATGCTAGTTGCTATTTATTATGTGTCTAAAACTGCTTTAAACAATATGGTTGCGCCAGAAGATGTCCAGTGTACAGTTATTTTAATAAGCAAGTTGACTACAATAGAAATGCAACTAATTTCAGAAAATACAAATCCTTCCTAAACTAAAATGGCCATGACAAAGTGGTTTCTCACATGGTGTGCCCCAACCCAAGGACTTCACTGAAATTTTAACAGTTCTAGGTGGATCCACACCCTGGTTTTTTGTTTTTGTTTTAACTAAACAGATAATGAAAGAGCCCCCCCTCCAAAATGAGCACAGATAAGATTAATTATTGTCACTGTGGGAGGTTGCTCTTTTGCTTCCAAGAACTTACCTTTACTCACTGCATAGTCCTGCATGCTGACCCAGAGGCTACGAGCAGGCTCCTTTGCACACCCCAAAGCCAAATCCACAAAGACAGAGATTTCTGGGCAAAGCTTGTAATCAAACGGCTTTTGTTCTTCATTTCCAGAAAGAGCTACCTCTAACAAGGAACTCATGGACTTGTCTAAAATGAGATGAAAATTCATGTCATTATTTATCTATTTAGGTACTTGCAAGTGGGGCCTGAATCAAAAGGGTTCCAACAAGCCAGCCATGTTGTTTTCCATTCTACTGCCACCCCCCCATACATATACATCACCCAGCAACCCAAATACATCAAGCATTTCATGGCCAGCGAGCATGCTCAGTCCTCAGGAGGTCATTCTGAGGGTTCCCCTCACTTTTTTTCTGAAGCCTTTTTTGTACTTTCCCCACGGCTACTGATACCTCCTCTCGTGTGTGGATGGTGTTTTGGCTACACAATGAACAGCACTCAGAGAATGCTATTAGTGTAGATCAGCCTTTGCCTACCTGGTGCCTTCCTGATCTTCTGGACTCCAGCAAGCATGGCCATATTGTGCTGGGCTGACAGGAGCATGGCTGTGCTAGCTGGGGCTGATGGAAGATGAAGCCCAAAACATCTGGAGGGCACTAGATTGGCAAATGATGTCTTTTCAATGCAAAAAGTATTTGTACAGCAGCAAGCAATACTACTAAGAAAGTATAAATGCAGTTTAAAAATCAGTAAAAAAATTCAATTCAAACAGCAGTAAGCTAGCAATTAAACAAAGCAATTGATAAATCTTCCTAAAAACTAATAAACACTTTTTTTCTTTTGAAGGAAGCAGCAGGTCTGGCAAATGTCCCACAAATATGGGGCCATAACTGAGAAAGTTCTGTTTCTGGTTCTCATCAACTGGAACGTCATTAATGACAGTGCAGGGAGAAGCATCACCAATGACAATCTCAAGATTGGGATAGGCTTGTGTATAGTCCCTAAAATAATCTGGTCTTAACCATTCTGTGCTTGCCACTTTAGAGAACACCATCAATGTGCTTGCCACTTTAGAGAACACAAGACAACAGGTCTGTGTCCCGAGAATCTTACAATCCAGAATTCAACATAGAGGAAAGGAGGGGATGGAGACAAGCAAGAGAAAGAACAGGCGTTTATATTGCAGTCACATATGCTTGAACATAGTTACAGTAGAACATGGTGGGGAAAGAGACAATACCGAAGTCTCCTGAAAAAAGTGGGTTTGGAGGAGGAATTTGAAGAAAGTCAACAAAGTGGCATTGTGCTGGTGTTCCAAAAGGAAATTTTAAGCATAAGTGCAGCAAGGAAAGACAGCTTTAAGTTAAGACAAACTCCACCTCATTGAGAAGAAAGTCATTGTCCTTTTGGGCACAAAAGCAAATTGCTCTCTCTGCTACTAGCAAAGTGGCTGCACTACTCCCGATATGCGAATGAAGTCTTCCCACTTTCTCAGTCTAGACTGAGAAAGGAAAAGAAAAAAGCACACCCAAAGTTTGAAATTTTGCAAGCCCATCACTTTCTCACCCACTGAACCATCCCTCTCATGTGGAACTCTCCCTAAAGCCCTGCCTTTTGGGGTTTTAAAGCCAGAAATTCCCTGGTCCTCTTGTGAGATTCTCAGATGCATCTGGCTGCCCACTCTGAAGAGACAGGATGCTGAACTAGATGGACTTTTGGACTGGGTCAGCAAGATAATTATTCTAACAAACCACAACGGTGCATCCACATGTGTGCCCACTTATTCACACATCAATAAAGCAGTTGAATAGATTACCTAACTGGGGAATGTCCATTTCAACTCCATCACTAAACAGTGGTGTTTTCAACCAATAAGCAGTATCTTGCTCTTCTGGTGACACAGGTGATCCTTGAAGCATTCCACCAAGACAGCGTCCAATAAGCAGAGCCACAGTTCTCTCAAGGTCAACTAGCCACACCCATGACTGTGCAGGCTGTGGTAAGGGCACCCCAGCTGGATCAACCAGTTCAGGTCCACCTAGAAATATTAATAGCTGAAATATTAATAGTCATTTTTTTCTGAATAGAATATGCAAGCCCACCCACCCATCCTGTGATCTGTACTGAGCATGCAAGTTCCAATGTCTACACAAGCTCCCAAAACAAATTCCTCACCCATTTCAGTGGCAGGAACCAACCTATGGATGTATATACATTTCACATACATTTACCTCCACTGAGCTGAATGAAGATCAGGATGAAAAACATTTGAAGGCACATGACCTAATTGAAGAATTCATTTCAGAGAAAACTCTTCAGGAAGGGAGGACCCCCTTGGGGATTTACACTCAGTGCAATTACCTTAGTAATGTCCGAAGTGGTTAAAAAATGCTCCTTAAAATGTCTACAGCAAAATGTACCAGGGGTCTGATTAGGAAGAAAAAAGGCTAATTCCTAAGGGGCTGGTGCTCACATTAACAAAGGTGGTAGGTATAGCAGCAGCAATTAGCCAACTGGGCCTCCAGATTACTTTAGAAGTCCTAGAGCTGAACCTCTGTGAAAGCATACTGTGAAATTGCTATCCTTTCTCTGTACTCACAAGTAACTGGTACACCAGAACTAGGAGGTGATGCTGTTTCTGGTGAGGGCTGACCATAGAAAAATGGGGGGGGGGGGGAGTGGGCACATAAACCAAGGTAAGTTCAGGTGAACAACACATTTTACCCAAAATTCATAAAGCATATTTGCATTCTACAATTCCTATCTTTCAGAAGGCAGAAGTACTGCACTGAATGCCTTACCATGAAGAGGCCACTGTAACTCCTGATCTTCTAAGAGAACAGCAGCTGGCAACAGTCTATTAAGGCGATCCAGAGGTGGCAACAGATCCAGCAGATAGCTCAATAAAGGTCGGGCTACTGATACAGGCAGTAAGAGCAAGGAATTGACAATTTGGCAAAGCATGCTTCCGGCTGCAGAGACATAAATTACATCTGCAATGGAGGGGAAAATGATAACTTCATTAATAAATTCCAAAAGGGTAACCATGGTTGGATTTTTCAACAGCAGCAAATGATGTGGCATCTTAAAGACTAACAACTGTATTGCAATATAAATCTTTGTGAGATTCTTATTGTTATTTGTCACCCCACTTTGTGGAAAAGGGATAATGAGGGTCTCCAAAACTAAATATAGTTTCCAAACAAGGGTAGGTTGATGGAGCCATTTTAATTTATACTGAATTGACAGGCTATATCCTGCCAATTCACTATGGCTAGCAGGAAAGACTCTTCTGTGTTCCCCACTGCCCCACAATCTGAGCCGCTGTTGGTGGGAATGAGGGCAAGGGCCTTTCTATAGAAGTGCCACAATGTGGAACTTCCTGCCAGAGAAATTCACCTCTTCCCCTCCTGGATAGTCTTAAGTCAACCTGTAAAGATCTTTTGGCTTGACCACTGCCCCCCCCCCCTTTTGGGGTGCACCCCCTATTCTGGTTTATTCACTGCTGCTTTATTCTGTTGCATTTTTACTGCCTTTAGGGTAACTGTATAACTTGCTTTTATGATGGAAGGCACCTAGAGAACTCCCAAAAAGGAGTGGAAAGGTGAGGAAGGGGTCTTGAAAGACATGTGCTGTTTTGTTGTATTTCCTTCTAAGAGTTGATACCTAAATTCTCAGATTGCAAAGACATCTAAATATACCAGTACAAGATCTGGCAAAAGAAGAGACAACTGGCAAAAAACCTGAGCAGCAAATGGACTCATTTAAAAAACAAACTTGTTCAGTTCTGCTGCTCACATTCCTTATATTACGCATGATCTAATAAGTAACACACACACCTCTTAGTTTTTCCCCAACACTACCATTCCAAGAACTCTCCTTCAGCAAAGTAGCAGAGCGGGAATAGATATCTGTAGCATGAGGCAGTAGAAGTTGAAGGTGCTTGTGCAGGAGCGACACACTACTTGAATTCTGGGAACAAAAGAAACATTCTAAATATGCTTTACAAATGGAAACCTGCAACAATATGTCGCAGCATGGAGTTTAGGGTTCAAGCCAACTATTTATGGCCCTATTCCTGGAGACTCCATTCCATTACTTTGCCTCCCACACAATTTCTCCATTTTCCCCTCTAAAAGCTAGGCACCATTCTCTTGCCACTGAGTCTGATCAGTTCTCCCTGGGATGATTTGGGCAGGGTTCTCCCCCTAGGCTTTTTTAAAAAAAGGTTTTTTGTACTGCAAATCTTGGGTTTTCCCTGCACTTGCTAATACTTCTCTCTTGCACATGAATTGTGTTGTTTTGGCTGCATAAGCACCACCACTTACCTCTGAACACTGAAAATAGGAGGGAATGATGAACTTCTGTTCACAGAATCAGATTTCTAAAAGTCAGAGCCAAATATCCTTATTGGTCCTTTTTGTTCCACCCATTATGGAGCAAGTATACTCATCAATACACATGAAAAGTCACAGCACTAACCTCACTAACACTGTTGATATGACAATATGCCAGAAGTTGTTTCTGCAGGGAACACAACAGTTCATGTAGATGAGCAGGCTGGCTGTTTTCTGATGATGATGTTCCAAGTAAAAATTTGTCACTGTTCTTCTCCAGCTCCCCAAATGCTTGATCCTAGACAGTTACAAGAATAATCATGTACATTTCCATATCATTCTCATCTTTCTTCATTTTATGCCTAGGCAACTTCAACCTGGCTCCTCTTACTCAGAATCTTATAAACTATGGGTTCAATTAAGTCCCAGTCAAAGTGAAAGATCCATGGACCTAAGTTAGTCATGTTTATTAACTTCAATGGGTCTAGGTCTAGCATTAGATACAACCCTATGCTTTTGTTAATGGAAAGCCACTGGTAGTTTCCAGTAATAACTAAAAGTTTCAGTTTTGCCCCCAAATAAGCTGAAGGAAGAAGAGTCTGAAAGAAATCCAACTAATATGCAACTTTAAAAAGGAGCTGACTAAAGAAAAAAAGGACCAAGCAGCTGGTAGCTTCTGCATATAAAAATGAGTTTTCAAGAACAACGCCAGGTTTGTGCCTCTCTTTACAACTGCTTCAACACAATTTTTAAAGAATACTGTCATATTTGTGCTGGCAACATGATCCTAGCCAATCAGGAATCATGTAGTCAGTGCAATGATACTGCAGAACTATATAGTTGGATATGACTACATGGCAATGTCAAAAAGCCAATTCAGAGTGAGGACAATTACTTGCACCCCTCACTCTGAATGGGTGATGGTTGTTGCATAGTTTATAGTCCCCACTGAACGTTGCTGTAAAGTGAGGGCGTTTTTGGGATGGGCAAATCCCTTTCCAATTCACCTCTGTCCTAGTTTGTTGTATTAAATCAAGTTTCCAATTGGTTAAGTACTGTAGACCCCCCATTTTTCAAAAGTCAAGCCATGGATCCCCTACTTTTGAAAAATTTGACATCACCATGGAAGTTTTTGTTATGTGAATGGTGCCACAGACCCCAGGAGGTCCGCAGAGCACCAATTGGGAACCACTGTATGAAACAATTCCAACTTAATTGGTATTCAGAAATAAAATTCAAATTCTAAGCTTACTGTATAAAATCCTAAATTTCGCAGGAGGGTCTTCATTAAAATTTCAGCCAGATGAGTATCTGGATGATTACTCTGGACATCATATGTTGGATCAGCAATAGTCCCATAGGCAATACAGAGTGAGGAAACATCTGGAGCATCAGATGGTGAGCTATAGCCAAGCAAGGAGGCTACATGAGTATGGTCCTGCAAACTCGTCAGAATAATATCCAATTGCATTCTCTGAAAAAATAAAAAATAGGCAATTTTCTTCATTTATAATTCTTGAGAGAAAAACCCAGTTAGAACATCAACATGAAAATGTTTTATTTTCATGAACATGAAACTTGTTCAGGATCGAAGGGCAAACTGGAATATAATGGGCAACCAGATAGCACTTAATTTATATATTGTCACTGTATGCAAGTAATATAATTTGTGTATCATATTTAGCAATGTTAGACCTAATGTTCTGAATGATTAGGACATAATACTGGTAAATGTAACTTGTTCTTACAATTGACTGAAAATAGCAAAATTAATTCTATAAATAGGAAAGTAACTATGCGCCTGAAGAAGAAATACAACTGTGCTTTCTTTCACAAGCTTCTTTGTTTCTATATCATTCAAACCATAGTTAGCAATTACATCTGAACTGCCAAACTATGGTTTAAGCGATTGTCCCAGAGTAGGATCTCATAATGGTTTAAGAAAAACCAAAGATACATTTCTCTGTATCGCAACTAGACGATGTTTGTATCAAACTTGTCCAGTAAAACTCTTTATTCACAAGCCCCACCTTGTTCCTAGTAGCGATGTAGAGAACAGCTTCAGAATGAGAGCACAGTTCCAATACTACCCCCCTCTCCCAGCCTCCTAGAGTCTTCAGTCCAGCATCCTGTTGTGTGATATCCCTGCAATTCAGTTGGCCACCAGCAAAGTCACCCATTGTCCCTCTGACCCACATAATTACATCTTACTCTGAAAACAAAACGAAGATTTTTTTTGCTTACTTATCCCCAACCTACACACTACACAGCAGCATAGAATTTATGTCCTCAGCCGAATAACACCATGTTATCCTCCATAGTGGCTACTATGGAAGCATGTTCA
The DNA here is from genome assembly GCF_964106645.2 of Podarcis pityusensis. Taxonomy (NCBI): domain Eukaryota; kingdom Metazoa; phylum Chordata; class Lepidosauria; order Squamata; family Lacertidae; genus Podarcis; species Podarcis pityusensis. Next base: position 48,875,298 of record NC_138039.1, on the reverse strand, counting down.
AGCAAATGCTAATTCCAAGAGACTTTTTACCTGCCCCTTTGACAGGCTCTCCCATCTGTCAGGACCTTGGGGTAGAAGGGAATGCAGCAATTCCATCCTCTCTCTCAATGGAGGCAGTAGCATTGTGGCTCCAACTGACAGAGTTTCAATTACAACCTAAGAAGTGGAATGAGAGGTTGCTGAGACTATTTCAACTTACCCTGGAAAGCATTTTTGAAACATTTCACCTTATGCATTTTGAAATTATAGCTCTGCAACCACTCTACACATTAGTTTCAATATATCAACTGAAAAGACTAGATGCCCATTAACTGCTATAAGCTGTGCAACATTTACTTCCTTCCTTATCTCCTGGAATCATAGAATTGAGGAGTTGGAAGAGACCTCAAGGATCATCTAGTCCAAACCCTACAATGCAGGAATCTCAACTAAAGCATCAATCACAGATGGCCATCCAACCTCTGCTTAAAGACATCCGATGGAGGACAGCCCACAACCTCCTGAGCGAGCCTCTTCCACTGTTGAACAGCTCTCCTGCACAAGAGTAAGCATTCAGTGTACAACGGGGTGCAGGAGCAGTTATGTGTAAGTATTTTTGTATTTTAACAAACTTTGGGAATTCCCTAAGTTGGAGGGTGATTGTGAGTGTGGTGTTGCTTTGGAACAAAGCTGTGGGGGGGACACACTTTAGTTTCAGCTTAACAGAGTGTGGTAAAACAGTCAGGTAAGTTAGAGAACTTGTGGCAGAATATTGATCTGAGTTTCTAAGTGTCAGATTTTTAGACTGCCTTCCCAACTTGAATTAATAGGGCACACAACCTAAAAACACAAGCGTGGTCCACTTTGGAGATTTACCTCCTGTATTTCATCAGGAACAGAAGAGTCCATCAATCTAAACAACAGATTCCGAAGCGGGCCAGCCTGCCTTCCAAGTATGCTTGTAGCTACTCCGCCAGCTAATGCAAGAGCAAGGTGGTTAGAGAGCAGCTTCAGACACAACTTCAGGAAATTGTGATGCTCCCTGAAAAACAAGGGATTGCCATTAACCCAGGCTTACCTGTGATCTCCAATTATTGCTATCAGGTACGTTTTCCCTTCTACAGTACTCATGCCCAGCATCTGAACAAAAAGTTTCACATATCACAATAGTCTTACAATGGTTTAGTTGGTGTAACTGTCACAATACAACCAAACAACATTCAGGGCTCAGCAACAGCACAGACAATGAGGAACACACCCCATGAAAACCCACCAGGCCCCTTTGCTTTTAGCATTCAGGAGAAACATAGCCTTTTTGTTTCAGTGTGCCTTTGGCTTGTGGCTTTTCTGCTGTTCTGCTGAGACTGGCTTTTCTTCTGCTGTTTATTTGGTTTTGTCCAGTTTTATCTGCTGCTGATTTCAACTGCTTTGCTTAAGAATGATTTTGCATTGGTTATTACTTTATTGTTATTTTAATTCTTTATCGTAGCAAACCTAACACCAGCTGGGCAGCAGTGGGATGTGACAGAGCAGTATAGCCACTGCTACACCCAGTGAAATATTGTTATGCATTATGCTTAGGTTTGATAATAATGTTTATCATAAAGAAAGAACACCTCTGATTAAATGTGTATATATATAGTTTCAACTGTATTTTCAGATTAATTTTCTTGAGTTGAGGTTTAAATGTTTTCCTACAAACATCAAAATGCCAATACCCTGAAAATGAGTTTTAAGAGGAGAGACACTTTACAGTTGAAGAAGTTTCTAAGACTTTGCACACAGAGCTGATCAAATGTTGTTAGTTTTTCCTCTTTCCCAGAAATAAGCTGACTCATTGGTCCTTCCATCCAGCCTGACGTAAAGAGCTACAGTAAAACTGAAAGAACCCTTCCAATTGCCATTGGCAACCAACACCATATTCCAAGTGAAGGAAAGATCCTGCTGGGTCCACACAGGCCGCATGCATTTGATGGCAAATCCCACCAAATGGGAGGTTTCAATTGCAGCACTGCTTCCAGAGGTAACTGAACCAATATATCATGATGTCTGAAATAAGGATGGCGTTATGCAGAAGCATTGGCTAGCTTCACAGTTTTTCCTGCATCATGATTTTTGCCGGTGTCTGCTCTTGTGATTTGATGACCCCTGCATAAGGCAGGGGAGAGTTGAGCTGGCAGTTAACAGGGGTTGCAGGAATCAAGAGAAGCACTGACTGCCTTCATGGTTTTCCCACAGTGTGGTTTTTGCACAGCACACACACGGACACGGACACACACGGACACACACATATCATGATCCGTGATATATTGTCATGTCAAAAATTATGAAACTGATAAAACTATACAGTGGTACCTCGGGTTACATACACTTCAGGTTACATACTGTCAGGGGTTCAGGAGCAGAGGCAAGGGCAAGGGAGGAAACAGAGAGCGAGGGAGAGGAGGCAGAAGAAAAGATGAGTGATGACGACGACCCGAGATCTCCGAGTCTTTCCAGTGAATCAGAAGATTCACAGAAAGGAGCACCAGTGGCCAGGGCAAGGGGGGAGCCTAGGGGGACACCCCAGGAAGATAGAGCCAGAGGGGACTCAGAGGGGAGCAGTTGGAAATCAGGACCAGCGTCACCGCCAGAGAGCAGGGAAGAGGAAGGGCGCCAGGGATCAAGCGCTGGCAGCTCACAACAGGGGGGAGGGCACGAGTCAGGAGTGGCCACACCTCCATCGGGGAGCGAAGAAACGGTCAGACGGAAGGTGGAAGGTTGGGCGCGCGTGCCAAGTTCAAATGCACAGGAAGGTGGCGCAGTAGGCAGCCCGGAAAGGGAGCCAGGTCCTAAAGCCCGCCGAAAGGAGGGAGAAGAGTCAGGGGGGTCAGCGTCAGCGTCAGAGGAATCCAGGAAGGAAGAGACCCCGGGGGGCAGAGGGACCCAGAGAAGAACAGTCAGGCGGAAAAGGTGGAGCAAGGCTAGGATATTAAGTTGGTGTACAAGGGGCGGAGACTCAGATGGGGCTTCGCCGATCTAACCATGAGACGTAGAGTTGCACGCAGCAGCTTGAGAATGGAAACTGTAACTCAATAAAGACTTTTATTTAATGATCGCTGGCTAGCGTGATCCTCTGTGAGCTAGGATCTGGAAGCAGCTCTGACAGTAAGCCCCATCTCTTAATTGTGGGCATCTACGTCCTCGCGGAGAGGAGAGAAAGAGGGTGCCTACTAGCGAGCTCACGAACGGCAGACAACATGACGGCCGAACAGCAGATAGTGGAACTCAGAGAAGCAGTGACACGACTGAATGCCGAGGCTCTTGCATCCAGGAAGAGAGAGGAGGACGCAGCTGCCGCCTACAGGGATCTCCAGGTCAGGTTGGAAGTGCTTACGAAGCAAGGGCAACTGACACCCAAACCGGAGGGGATTGGGTTGGGGAGACGAACAGGCGGTCTGGTCTCTCACTTCGATGGGAATTTGCAACAGTACCCCAACTTTAGAGCAGATGTAATGTGTGCACTGCAACTGCTGAACAAAGACTTTAGAGATGAGCAAGAGAAGGTGGGATTCATCATGTCCCATTTGCATGGAGATGCTAAAGCATGGCTGCGCAATTTGTGGAGAGATAAGGATCCGGCGCTCCAAAATGCGGATGCCTTTATTAAAGCGATGGATGGGTGCTTTTTATCAAGCATTGACGTGGATCTTGCTCGGCAGGAGATACATGGACTGAAGCAAGGGAGGGCCAGCGTAAGGCAGTACCATGCCCGCTTTTTCGCTTTGGTCAGTGCCCTGGAATGGGACAGAGATTCGGCTCCTGTAAGAGACCTGTTTTGGGAGGGATTGCACGGCTCGGTTAAAGATGAAATTGCGAGGGGGGAGAGACCCCGGACCACGCAGGAGATCGTTCAGAGGGCGCTGGCGGTGGGGGTGCGGCTGGAAGGACGTCCGTGGAGCAGGGACGAAGGGCGTGGAGGGCGCGAACCAGCCAGGGGCTCCTCCTTCCTTCCCAGAGAAGCAGCGCGTGCGCAATCCACGCCTCCGCCAGGAGGAGGAGAGGAACCTATGGAGGTTGGAGGTGCAAGGGCTCAGTCAGCAGCCAGAGCCCTAGCACCGGCAGCAGTGAAAGCGAAGCCTCCTAGAGGGAACAGGAAGTGTTACATCTGCGATGATCCACAGCATATGGCGAAAGAGTGTCCCCAGAGGCTCCACAAGCACACTGCAGCCTCAGCAATGGTAACTGCAGCAACGCAGCAAGGACAACCACAGCAGGGAAACGAAGGAGTCTGGTTGGAAGAAGAGGCACTGGGGCCCAGCCAGACGTGTCAGTGAAGCAGTCCCCAGAGATTTTACAGCCCATGGACCCCCTCCCGCCCAAACCGGTAGTGAAGCTCACCGCGTCGCTCCAGCTGCCCAATGGAATCACCATGGACGTGCCAATCACCATTGACTCCGGAAGCAATGCGGACTTTATAGGGCAGGACTTTGTCGACCGGCATGCTATACAGTTGCTGCCTGCCACGCTGCCCCTGCAGGTTGTCACGGTGGATGGCAGGGAGCTGCTAGGGGGGCAAGTGGTGAAGCAGACGCCACCAATGGTGATGCGACTTGGGAATCACAGGGAAATCATCAGCTTCAATGTCACTCAACTATCGGACACGCCCATTGTATTGGGCATGAGTTGGCTGGACAAGCACAGCCCGACGCTGGCTTGGTACCAGAGGCAGCTGACCTTCGGCTCTTCCTTTTGCGCTGAACACTGCATCGTGCCCAGGCAGGAAGGAGGGGAAGAGGAGTCACAGCTGCAGCTAGGCACGCTGCAAGCGGTTCCCCACAAGTACGCAGAATTTTTGGAGGTTTTCTGCGAGAAAGAGGCAGACAGGCTACCCCCCCACAGACCATATGACTGCAAAATTGACCTGCTGCCGGGGGCGGCGCTGCCCAAAGGGAAGCTGTATTCCATGTCTGAGGACGAACTGCAGGAACTCAAAGAGTTCATAGATCATAATTTGGAGCGCGGTTTCATCCGAGAGTCCAAGGCAGTGGGGGGCAGTCCGGTATTCTTTGTTAAGAAGCGGGACACGCCCCAAAAAAGACTTGTAGTGGACTTTCGCATCTTGAACAGTGTGACCAAGCCATCGGACTTCCCCATGCCCCGAATCGACGACCTCCTCGCAAAGGTACGGAAGGGCAGAGTGTTCACCAAGTTGGACCTGCGAGGGGCATACAACCTCATTCGCATGCGGGAGGGAGATGAGTGGAAGACAGCCATGTTCACGCCCCTGGGCACCTACGAATATAGAGTTATGCCTTTTGGATTGCAAAATGGCTCCCACGTTTTTCAAGCTTTCATGCATCACGTGTTGGCGGGGCTCCTCTACAAGACGTGCGTCTGTTTCTTGGATGACATCCTGATCTTTTCGGAATCGCAGCAGGAGCATGACAGACACGTCAAGGAAGTGCTGAGCAGGCTACAGCAACATAGGCTTTACGCCAAGCTGGAGAAGTGCCAATTCGACGTGACCGAGGTGGATTTCCTGGGCTACAAGTTGTCTGATAAAGGGCTCGCCATGGACAGCGCCAAGGTCCGAGCAGTGTTGGATTGGAAAAGCCCACGCAACCGGAAGGAGGTCCAACGGTTTGTCGGCTTCGCGAACTTCTATCGCAAGTTTATCAAAGGCTTTGCGATGCAGACAGCGGCCATCACGGACACGCTCAGCTCCAAGAAAAAGAAGTTCATCTGGACAGAGCAGGCGGAGCAGTCCTTTCAGGCACTCAAGCGTCTCTTCGCGTCGGAAGAGCAGCTGCTTCATGTCAACCCCAGCAGGCCGATGAGGGTGGAGACAGACGCTTCGGACAGAGCCGTGGGAGCAGTCCTGCTGCAGAAAGACCCGCAGGGGGTTTGGAGGCCGGGAGCGTTTTACTCAAGGAAGCTCAGCAAGTCCGAACAGAACTACACCATCTGGGACAGGGAGTTGCTGGCCATTCATGCAGCGTTCAAAGCGTGGAGGCACTTCCTGATCGGCGCCAAGCACACGGTGCAGGTCTGCACGGACCACAAGAATCTAGAGCACTGGCGCACGGCACAGTTCCTGAACCAGAGGCAGATACGTTGGGCTGAGTTCTTTGCGAATTTCGACTTCCGAATAGAGTATGTCCCGGGGGACACCAACATCATGGCGGATGCTCTCTCCCGTAAGCCACAGTATCTGGAGGAGGCAACGCCAGCGGCCGCCATGCACATCTTCGCACCGACAGTGTGGGCGTGCGCGGCGGCAACAGTTGACCTGGATGCGGTGCGACGAGCGTTGCAGGATGACTCCTTCGCGCAAGCAAAGATGGCAGAGGTGCACAGGGGCACGGCAGTGACCGACGAGTTCCAGCTGCGAGATGGTTTGCTCATCCGTAAAGGGGCCATCTACGTGCCGGGAGACGAACTTCGCGCCAAGGTACTGCAGCAGCTGCACGACGCGCCCACTGCCGGGCACTTTGGCAAGGAGAAGACGGTGGAATTAGTAGCCAGAGACTTCTGGTGGCCCGGAATGAGAGGGGAAGTCGCGGACTACGTGGCGAGGTGTGACACCTGCCAGAGGTCCAAACCAGTGCACAGACCGCCGGCCGGACTGCTGGAACCGCTGCAAACTCCGTTCGAGCCATGGGAGAGAGTGGCCCTGGACTTTGTCACGGATCTGCCCAGCTCGAGGGGCAAGACGGCTGTGCTGGTGGTGGTGGATTTGTTCTCCAAGATGGCACATTTCATTCCGTGTGCGAAGGTGGCCACGGCGGAACAAACCGCCAAGCTGTTCATAGACCACGTGTTCAAGGTTCATGGTCTGCCGCGGTCTATTCTGTCCGACCGAGGGCGACAGTTCATCTCGAACTTCTGGCAGAGGCTGATGGGCTTCCTGAACGTCAAGATCAACCTGGCGTCGGCTAGACACCCGCAGACCAACGGGCAAGCGGAGCGGGTCAATGCCATCATGCAGCAGTACCTGAGATGTTATGCGAATCAACAGCCTGCGACGTGGGTGGATTACCTGCCTCTCGCCGAGTTCGCCTACAACAACACGAAGCACGTGTCCACGGGGGTCACGCCGTTCTTCGCCAACAACGGGAGGCACCCTAGAACCTTCCCGGGACTGGAAAGAATGGGGGAGGGGGAGCCGCAGACAGCAGATGCGTTCGCGTCGGAGTTGCAGGAGGTCCACGATCAGCTGCGGCGGCACCTGGAGCTGGCTAAACACGCATACAAGGTACAAGCGGACAGACACAGAAGGGTTGGCGAAGAGATCCATGTGGGAGACTGGGTCTGGTTAGCAGCACACGCAGTGCCGGCCAGGTCGTTGGCGAAGAAGAAACTAGGGCATACACAACTGGGGCCCTACCAAGTCGACGAACAGGTCAACCCGGTGGCTTTCAGGCTGGCTCTTCCGGAGGGTTCCAGAATGCATCCGGTGTTCCACAGATCGGTGCTCACTCCCTACAAGGCACCTCACAGGTTTCAGGAACCAGGAACGGCACCGGGTCCGCTCCGAGAGAGAACCGGGCAAGGGGGAGTGGCACAGGAGGAGCGCATCAACGAAGTCACGGAGATTTTGGACTCCAGATGGGGGGAAGAGGGGGTAGAATACCTTCTCGCCAAGGAGGGCACCCCGGCCAGTGCCAACAGCTGGGTGCCGGGCTACGCTTTAGACGAACCTCTGCTCAAAGAAGAGTTTCATGCCCTCTTCCCACATAGGCCAATGCCAGCAGACTTTTTCGACGACTGGCTTTTCACGCCCACGCTTTCAGCCAGCACGTTCCGGGGGTTCGACTCGGACGAAGAACCGACACGAGACGCCCGTTCCCCAGAGGGGTCACCCTCGGGATCTGCTTCAGAACCCTCGTATTGGTGGGATGATCGACCAGAGGAGCAGTTCCGCAGAAGGTGGCTGGAGGGTCCAGGACGAGCAACGTCTCCGGAAGGCAACGAGGGAGAGACGGACATGGACGTTTTCGGGGACGACCCGGGTTTCGAGCACGGCGGCACAGAGATGGAAGCGGAGGTGACCGTCGTCAACGAGAGCAGGGAGGAAGAACCGGAAGACTTCGGATGGCGGCCCGCCACGGGAAGCGAACTGTATCCGACATTCGTCCCCCTGACACGGCAGCACCCAGATCCCGCACCGGAAGGAGGGGAGGGGGGAAGAGGGGGCTTCGAGGGGGGGATGGATGTCAGGGGTTCAGGAGCAGAGGCAAGGGCAAGGGAGGAAACAGAGAGCGAGGGAGAGGAGGCAGAAGAAAAGATGAGTGATGACGACGACCCGAGATCTCCGAGTCTTTCCAGTGAATCAGAAGATTCACAGAAAGGAGCACCAGTGGCCAGGGCAAGGGGGGAGCCTAGGGGGACACCCCAGGAAGATAGAGCCAGAGGGGACTCAGAGGGGAGCAGTTGGAAATCAGGACCAGCGTCACCGCCAGAGAGCAGGGAAGAGGAAGGGCGCCAGGGATCAAGCGCTGGCAGCTCACAACAGGGGGGAGGGCACGAGTCAGGAGTGGCCACACCTCCATCGGGGAGCGAAGAAACGGTCAGACGGAAGGTGGAAGGTTGGGCGCGCGTGCCAAGTTCAAATGCACAGGAAGGTGGCGCAGTAGGCAGCCCGGAAAGGGAGCCAGGTCCTAAAGCCCGCCGAAAGGAGGGAGAAGAGTCAGGGGGGTCAGCGTCAGCGTCAGAGGAATCCAGGAAGGAAGAGACCCCGGGGGGCAGAGGGACCCAGAGAAGAACAGTCAGGCGGAAAAGGTGGAGCAAGGCTAGGATATTAAGTTGGTGTACAAGGGGCGGAGACTCAGATGGGGCTTCGCCGATCTAACCATGAGACGTAGAGTTGCACGCAGCAGCTTGAGAATGGAAACTGTAACTCAATAAAGACTTTTATTTAATGATCGCTGGCTAGCGTGATCCTCTGTGAGCTAGGATCTGGAAGCAGCTCTGACACATACGCTTCAGGTTACAGACTCTGCTAACTCAGAAATAGTGCTTCAGGTTAAGAACTTTGCTTCAGGATGAGAACAGAAATCGTGCTCCGGCGGCGCAGTGGCAGCGGGAGGCCCCATTAGCTAAAGTGGTGCTTCAGGTTAAGAACAGTTTCAGGTTAAGTACGGACCTCCGGAATGAATTAAGTACTTAACCCGAGGTACCACTGTATTGACTTCAAACCAGTTTTGGATGATATACTGATATATATTGCCCAGCCCTAGTACTGTTGCACAAATCTGAACTCTCATTCTGGAAATGCAAGCCAAGACTTTCCATGCATGAATGTGCCAATAATAATAATAATAATAGTAAAAATAATAATAATATATAAAAAATCAACAGGATAGCATATGCCATATAAACAAATACCTTGAGGATGGGAAAGGAAGAGGAGGAATCTCACTGTTGATTTTGTCACAATACTGCTCAAGGAAAGAACGGAGGTGGGAGAAGGTACTTTCTTCAAGATCCACACAGTAAGGTCTGTGCCAGGCAACAACTTGTCTGCAAATCAAATAGAAGATGACCATGGAGCAAAAATTAAACATCAATCAAAATAAATAATGACTCATTAAAAACAGAACAAGCTCTTCTTGCCAAGAATATATAAGTGAGGGGATCTGGTTAAGCACAAAGCATTGTGATTCAAAGGCACCCTCACGTGATGGAGCCAAGACCCATTCCATTAGGTATGCATAAACGTTAAATGGTTTGGTTATTATCAGTATATAATTACTTACCTGTCTCTGGGAAGGGCTGTCCAGGCAAGACTATGGGATGTTCCAGCTGAAATCTGCTGAATTGCTACTCCATCTAAGCCACTCACTTTCTTTGGTTTTGTAATGGGACCTGTGGAGTTCCCTTGGCCACACTGTCCCATGGAATTGTTACCCCAAGCATAAACTTCATTATCTAAACAAAAAGCAAGTAACAGTAAGAATAACAGTTTTGAACACACTTGAAAACCAATGTGTATTTGCCATAATAAGCTTTAGTATTACATTATAGTTTACCATGAGAAAGTGCCAAACAGTGGCTGTCCCCTATTGAAATATCCACTATCCGCGTTGCAGCCAGCTCTTCAATCAGCTTTGGCCTGAGCGCTGTAGCTTCTGAAGACCCACATCCGAGACATGCACCACAGCCCCAAGCGTACACCTGGATCAAAATATACAGAATTTAATACACAAAATATCATTGTTATTAGTCCAAAAGCCTCATCTGCAATCCGGTTAGGATTGTCACACTGTTAAAGAAATCTTGGTCACTAACTGATGACAAGTCAATTAAATTTGCATACAGGAAAACACAATTACTCTGAAGCTGGTTATATTCTTTGTCTTTAGGTGAAGCATATGAGTCATAGCAGGCATCATCTTGGAAGAGCTTTCTGCCCAATGTGAAAGACAGCAGGGAAAGCCTCTTTAAAGGTGATGCATCTTTAGTGGTACATCTATGTAGAATATTTTAAGAAATAAATTCACTTGCCAAGCAAAGACAACCTACCACACCCTAGGCTACCCCAAACCTCTATCACCACCAAGGAAATATAATAAGTGAATAGAAAGAGAACCCACACAAATGATGCTTACATAAAACCCCACACATTCACTAAGTAGAAAAAATAGAAGTACTGCCACGCCACCCCACACACCATCCCCACCCTCCCCCTCATTCCCCCTCTTTTCTTCCCAACCTAATACTGCATGCAACACTAATGTCTCACAACAAATGTAACTGATCTGTAGAAAACACAACTTGAAAAAAGATGCAAGGCACGTATTTTTGTAAACTAAGAAATCTTTAATATTTTTTTTTAAAAAAAAGAAATAAATTCACTTAAAAGGTGAATTGCAAGGTTTTAAAACTGCTTAGTTGTTTCAGCAATTAAAAGTTGCAGTCCTACACCAAACCATATGTGGTGCTCAAATCCAAATGGATTTCCCATCCTCATTTCACACCAATGGAGAGAGAGAACTCCTCATGGGCATCCTGTGTAAGCACCGAGTACTGCAACCAAAATGATGTGAAGCAAAGTAAAAAGACCCTCTGGGCATAGCTTTCAGTTTGCATACTGGAAATACTGCAAGCAATTGCTAGGTTTGGGAGGTGGCGATTCATAATTTCTATCTACAATCAATAAAATCCACATAGCACCAAACTGCATTCTTTTTCATTCTTGACCACTGAAGTGGAGGCTGACCGTTTTTTCTTACGAACGAGTTCTTACAGGAAAATCTAAGGTTTCAACAAGGTTTCCCTTTGAAAGGATGTTAGATATCAACCATGTGCACACAGCTGTTATTTAGGATGTGAGTTTTATTAGACTGCAATACAGTGGAACCTCTACTTATGTTCACCTCCGGTTACATATCCTTTGGGATACGTGCGTGGCAAACCCGGAAGTATTTTTCCAGGTTTCGCCCTGCACGCATACGCAGAAGCAGCACCTCCGGATACGTACACCTTGGGATCCAACCAGAGCTCTGGAACGGATCCCGTGCGCAACTGGAGGTACCACTGTATTTTAAGACTTTACTTTCTATTCTTTGATTTTACAGTAGAACCACGGTTTTCGAACGTAATCCATTCTAGAAGACCATTCGACTTCCAAAACGTTAGAAAACAGAGGCACAAAAGGCAGTTTGCCAAGTCAATAGAGAAAATTGGGAAAAACAACTGATACACGCGGCGGAAGCAGTTCGACTTCCAAGGCGAGTTCAAAAATGGAAGCATTTACTTCTGGGTTTTTGGCATTTGAAAACCGAAACATTTGGCAACAGAGATGTCTGAAAACCGGGGTACCACTGTATATAACTTTGGCTACTTTTAAAATATAAAAACACACAACAAAGGAAGAAGTACAGCAAAACACAAATGTCTTATTGTCAAACTTGTAAACACTCCCCTGCCTACAGTGAGTAGGCAGAGAAACTTTTGTAAACTTAATTAATTTTCTTTTTTCATCAAACTGCTGATAAACCACAAATGACTTGAACTGTTACAAATGGATAGTAAGAATGGTTTCTGGGCTAGGAACTTTTGTGAAATTGGCAATGCTGCTCGCATCTTACCTGCCCCGTTGAGGTTAGAGCAAGTGAAGACTGACTTCCTGCACAAACTTTCCGAATGAACATTCCCTGTAGGGCTTCTATAACTTTAGGTTTGTACACTCTGTTGGTGTCACCATGACCAAGTTTGCCTGTTGGGATCATACACAAGAGATCAATAATGTTTATGTTGCCTCCTGCACCTCTTGGGCCATTCAATGACCACAAATCTAACATAATCTGCAGTTTTAAACTGGAAATATTTAAAGTGAACTGCATACAAGATTTATCATCACAATTTAACAAGGAAACCTTTCCAAATACATATAAGGACATGAATTATTACCACATACTAGTTTACTGATTTAGGGCACAATCCATAAACCCAAAGAGACCACACAATCTTCTACCCCGGCCAGCAACACACACACACACACACACACAGAGAGAGAGAGAGAGAGAGAGAGAGAGAGAGTTGTGAGAGGAGCCTTCACAAACAAAGCCTGCAGACCTAAGCATCGTAGCAACAGAGGTTTGGAACATCATCCACAGCTCCATAAACCATGGCTTATGAAGCTGCAACAGCATGTTCCTCCCACACCCAGGCTTATATTAAGCCATGTTACATTTGAATTATGGGAATGCAAGATCCTGGCTTCATCAAGTCAGATTTGCCTCTCATGGTCAAACCAGGAAACTATGGATTGAACTGAGATAACAAACCAGGATAACCAGCCAGGATATTAGCTGAAATTGCCAGAGTCTCCCAGTTTAGATACAAATAGGCCTAGCACAAGCTGGTGTGTGAAGATAGGAAAGGAAGAGTAGGGTGAGAAAGGAGCATATGACTACAGCAAATGGTCACCACTTTGTCAACCATGGTTTCTGAAACCAAATGCAGTCATTGGCTGTTTCTGCACTTGAATATGGCCAGAAAGGCAGAACAAGGAAGCGGAGGTTTTATGGACCTTCTGCCCCCACCATGCCCTTAACAGATGATGTTCTGTACAATCTCAAGCACAACCTAGGAGAAATTGCATGGAAAAAAATTACCATTATCTCCTCCTCCAAATGACCAAACTGTTCGCCCATCTTTGGATAAAGCTATGGTGTGCGAACTGCCACAAGAAACCTCTCCGACATTGCTAATATCTTTTACTAAAGTTGGAATGTTACGGCTGTTGCTGTCTCCATGACCTTGGAAAGAAAGAAAAAGGAAACATTATTTATGCATTAAAGAAAATAATAATTATTTCTGTCAGCATGAAAACTTGGGTTATGTAGTAAAGAAAATAAATTTCTCACCAAAGATGAATGCATTACACTTATTATCATCAGAATCAGCATCAGCATCTCTTACCCACCCTTCACCACAAGATCCACAGCATGTTACAGCATATAAAAGCACAATTAAAACAGTTTAGAACTGTTTTAGTGAACACTTTGAGCCAGTATACATGTATCACACTTGCTTACTCCTTAAACATAATTTAAAAAAAACTGGAGGCCATTTTGGGAAGAAGATAACAACTCCTATCACTAAAAAAAAATATTATACTCTGAAAATGAAATGCCTGGTAAGGAGAAAATAGGGACAGTGATTGAAATATAAAGAAGAAAGAATTAATTTATTGGAGGTTTCAAAAGTTGATAGTCTTTTCAAAACAAAGATATTTTGAGTCAAGTTAATAAAAACAGGAATCTTTTGCCTTTTAAAATTATGCAGTTAAGAAAGAATGGAATGGCAGTGAAAGGAGAGGTGAGAGAAAGAACATCTGAACCGCATTATTCAGATTTCTTTGAAAGAACAGATAACACTGGTTTGAGATAGAGTCCTACTGCAACATATTGAAGCAAAGAAAGAAGAATATTTGGACAGTTTTAACAATTTATTATTACTTATTAAATGTGTATACCGCCCTATACTGTCCTATCGATGATCAACAAAAAATAAAAACCCTAGACTTACGAGTAAAGATACAAGAAACATGCATGATAAATAGTATACCATTAAATCAAAGTGTGTCTTGCTACTATTTAGCTCTGTCCAATTACTTGGTTAAAAGTTTATAATAAAGTTTATTTTGTACAGACAGCGACCATTTTGCATGGGGGTCCTGTTCCCAGCCCCCGTGTGTGTCGACAGAGTGCATATAAACATGTCCCACCCTGTTTCACCCTCATTTTGTTGCCTTCCGGATCCAAAAGGACCCAAGTGATTGTGCATCAATTTGACGTGTCTAAAATGGTTGCCGCCTGTACTGTCTTACGTAAATCCCAGTACCTTTCTTTAACGTTGGATTTTATTTCAATGAAATATTAATTATATTCCTAAAATCACTGGGCAAGTCAAACTGTTTCCATTACCTAGTCTACCAAAGTCTCCTTCTCCCCATGTATACAATTCACCATCTTCTGTGACAGCAGCACTGTGCCGGTATCCAGCTGACACACATACCACGACCTGCATTGCATGCAAAGGGGAGAGAGAGTTAAAACTAAACTGTTGCGGGAAATGCTGCTTTCAACACAGGAGACAAAATGAGACTTTCCTCATTCCTCTCCCCTTCCCCGTGAACTCTACAAGGAAGAGAGACCTGCACCAAGGCCTTGTAACTGCCACTAATCACAAAGACTCAAATTTCAGCCGAAATCAGTCCAAATTCAGAAAAACCACTCAAATGCCAAACCAAACATGAAAGTCCCTACACATCCTTCTGTATGGCTGCACTCCAAGCAGCAGGTGTCTTGGGCTTGCCACAAGCATCAATCCACTCAAGCTGAACATCCCCATGCCAGAGCCAAACTCTCACAGCCATGACTGGCACCATCATTCTACGTGCCTGGCCTGACTCAAGTGGCAAGCCCAATACCAACATTACACCACTGTCAGCTGGAAGCATTTTTCGTCAGCCTTCACACAAAGTGAATAACCTACTTTGTGTTTTTATGATAAGCACATTTTCTTCTGGTATTTCTAAATCACTGTGACCCCTCCTCCACGGTATATAAATGTTTTAAATAAATAAATTAGTATGACTGCAGCTTTCTAGACAGCACCAAAAGCTCGAATCGTGCTTAACGGCCAGTTGGGTTAGGGTAGTCATTTCTTAACACAACACCCAAAGAGGATGTGGAAGGTGCCTCCTAAGCCAGCCCCCAGCTCAATCTTGATTTTGGAAAACATTCTGCCTGCCTGTAGATTGAAAGGAGAGAACTCCACTGTTTCCACCCCATGGTCCACAGCAATAAGGGACAAAGGCAAAAATGGATAACAAGAAACCTTAAAACGCATGAAGTCTCCAAAGCAACACTATGAAAGAAGGAAAGTGCCATTCAGTTCCTTTGTGTAAGCATACCTTTCCTTGCAAAGGGCCCTGGATAAGTTTTGGATATTTCTGCGTTGAGCTATTTCCATGGCCCAATTTCCCATAGTCACCATCACCCCAGCTGAAGACTTCTCCTTCTGTTGTGAATGCTAATGTGTGGCCATCAGAACCTTTAGATGATGACACCTTTTTGATAGATCTGTGAGGCTCAAAAGTCAGCTTCTTCAGTGTAGATTGATTGTTGGAATCGCCCAGTCCCAACCTGCCATAACTGCCTTTGCCGCAAGCTCGAACAGAGCCATCTGTAGATATTACAAATGTACAGTACTGGCCAGCTTCAATCTATTGTGGGAAGAAAATTAGAGATCATTAAAAATAATTTATTTAGAACTGCCTATCAAGGGGTATTTTAATTTTTAGAACAAGGGATCCATATATAGCTCAGGAACCACAAACTTGTAGCATGCATTTTCCACATTTGGCAGTGATAAACAAAGTTTTTCAACAGTGAAAGCTTCATCTCTTCTTTTTCACTACACCGATAACACACATACAAACAAAAACCCCAGTCACTCACTGTCTGAGCATCAGAAAAACTTGGAGCCAACTTAGGCTGAAGAATTTTCTCTTGTGTTCCTTCCACAAGTTGGTGGCTGCTGTTACTGCCCCAAACATACACTTCACAGGTCTCAGAAACAACAGGAGCATCACCCGTCTGAATGCTGTCTGGACTGGCGCATGTCCTAGAGTAGTCTGAAGCCATGCGACAAACCTAGCAAAATAGAAATACATTTCAAGAGACAGAAGGAATGCTGTGCTCAACTATCATGTTATCACTTTATTTCAAGCACCAAGTCTAGATTCAAATGGGACTACATGTCCAATCTGTAAATTACACACAGTATTCTGAAGACTAACAGCTAGCAATCACAAGTGGGGTGAGCGCCACTGCCCTCAGTTCCTGCTTGCAGGCTTCCCAGAGGCATCTGGTTAGCCATTGTGAAAACAGGATGCAGGACACTGGGCTGTGATCTTGTGTTCTTGATCACAAAACTAAATATGATGGTCCAGGATGGGAAATGAAGATATTACAACACTTGGACTAGGTGGCACTTGGGGTTCCTTTTCCCTCTATAATTCTGTGATCTGCTGTTTAGCTTTCCACTTCATGCTTCCCTTTTGTAGAATGGGAGTCACATATTATACTCCGTTGCTTCCTCATAGCCCTCAGCATGAGCCAAGAGCACCTTCCTGACCAAATCAAACAGCACAGGCACATCAGCAGCTGTTCTCCGAGACTGCCCTCACCTCTGAAATTCCTTTTTTATATATTTTTTATTCTGCTACTCTTTTATTAAACTCATAAATGCTTTGAGCCTTGGATAGAGGCGGGACAGAAATTCAGATGAACAGCAAGACAAAATATAGGGTAGAAATCCATGGAAGCACTGGGACAACATCAGTGTGACTATTTTCATACTTCCAAAGGAGTGAGAAATACACAATCTGAAGAATGCAGATTTAAAGAAAGAAACTACTCTTTAATTAAAGGTTAGATAGACATACCTCCTCAAAGAGGCACAAAGCTGCCTCATAAAGAGAGCATAAACCTTCAGATGTTCTTGTTGGCTCCCTCCATTGACTTCGATCAGCAGATGAGCCCTGCAAAGTAAAACATCACAGAGGAAATAATGTCACTGCACACAGTTATTTTATCTTCTATGATAAGATTAGACGATTTCCCTAAATAAAACCAAAAAGAACATGGTTTCCTTCAAAACAACTACTTTCTTGGTACTTTCTCAAGTGCTGAAATAAGCATATGCACATTCCTGCCATCATCCTTAAGACAGGTTATAAAACCCCCACATTACAGAGAAAGGTGAAGGAAAACACACAATGTGGCAGGGGCTAAAGCTACCCAGAAGCTTCTGGCTCAGAGTCCCCTTGTCACAGGTCAGGCTCTAAACTATACACCAAATACACCAAGCTGCTCAAAAGGAGCAGTTTAGAAGCATTCCTGCTAGTAAAACAAAGGCAAAGAACAAAAACACTCCAAGATAGATGTTTAATTCATGTTTTTGAAAAATGAAAAACAAGCCAGTTACTAATAAAATCTGCTTCACAAGTTTTGCATTTTGCATACTTTAAAACCACTGGAGGGTTGTATAAGATTACACATCCCCCTCCAATTGTTGAATACATTTATCCATGCAATGAGCTGAAACTCACAAAGAAAAGTGAGCCATTTGACAAACATTTCAAAACAAAGGGGCATGTCAGGGTTGAAAATGTGCACATATGAGGAAGGGGGGAAAGGATTGCAACCACTTGCTCAAGCCACTGGATGCTTCTGTTTAAGTCTGCCTAACATCTTCATATTGGGTGTGAAAATTGGGCTCACATATGGAAGTGCCCTTTGAGTGTGATCTCATTCCCTATTCCCAACCAGAATCTCACAGAAAATATAAAGCCACAATTGAGTCCCCATCTCCCCAAGCAATGAAACTACACAGTATTTGTGTAACCATTATTATTTCATAGTTTAAGAATAAGCATTTAATTTGCAGCCCTACTACCAACATTTTTAAGTTAGTTACAATTTTGTTGGATCTTTAAAATAGTACCGTGAAGGGAATCACAGGTTTGAATTAACAAGTGTAATTTTCAGAGCAGAATGGAGCAGACAATTAAACTTTAATTTGCTTCCTCTAAATAAGCAGAAGTGGTGGGCAGAAGTATCACAGGAAAAAAAATCTCAAGGAAGTATTTTTTAAAAAACAAAAATCTTAAAATCCTTTATTATTGAATTACTGGATTGTCCCAGCTAGCTTTATTTGCAATGAATAATTACAACTACTTAGCAGTGTTACAAGCTGCTCTTGACATTGTCGATCATTTCTATTTAATCAAAATGACTGAAGTTAAAGCCTATACAAATATTCAAGTATGTTAAAGTTAAAGACAAATCAATCCCAGTTCAGATATTCCTGATACTGTCATGCCACTCTGGCCTCATGCAGACTTCCTTTTGCGCTGTGCTTTCCTGACACAGGTTCGTGCTTTAAAATGCCATGTCAGAGCACTTTTTTTTTCATCCTGGTGCTTTACCTGGGAAAAATCATGTTACCACTGAATCAGAATAAATGGCAACGTATGGAAAACCTGACTGCCATTTTCTCCAATGTAGCACTAAAACGTGGGTTTTCCCAGGGAAAACACTGGAACGGGGGGGGGGGGGCAGAACACATTCACACACAGAGCTTTAATGCATGGACCTGGGCTTAGAAACATGACATAAAATGCAGTCTGGATGAGCCCTAAGTACAACTCATGCCAATCCACAATCCAGGCACACAGGGACTCCAAAACTTCTATAAATCTCAATGATGCAGTGAATCTGTTAATGGAAGTAAGAGCCAAGAATTAAGAAAATCAATTTGAAGTATACATTCTGCATACATACCAATGACCGCCTCATTTGCATCAATATGTTCATGAAACAATCAAAACTGATCATCCCCTCCTGTGTATGCAGCATTTTGTTCTTCTCCATTGTGTTGACCACGGCTGATGCACTTAGTGCCATTTCAATCCATTCCAGGAGATACCGAAGTGACCCACGCTGAGCAGCCAAGCCAAGCAGCAACTCAGAAGCCAACCTCCGTCCAAGAGTATCTGCTCCAGAGTTGGGAATCGTTACTCCTTTAAGAAATGTTGTTACCTGAGACAGGCAGTCCAGGCCCATTGGTGGGATTTTACTTTCATTAGCTAGAGATAAAGGTGGCAAAGAGCTCACAACCTCTATCGCAGTGTGGATAACATCATTGCAAAGGCTAATACCAGGTCCTGAAGCAGGCATCATCCAGCTTTGCCGTAACAGTGCAAATAACAGGCTCAGTCCAGTCCGGACCCCCATTTCTATTAGCGCGTCTGTACTTGACCTTGGCCGCTCACTAACGGAATGGATGTCTGTTGACCCAGAACTGCTTTCTGGAGAATGCTGCTGCTGTTTCACCTTGCCTTTATCATGATATTTATTAGAAAGTGCATAAAAGATGCGTTGTAACACAAGCAAACGTTTGCGAAGTGCTCCAGCAAATGGAGAGTCTGAGCACACCATCTTAGCCAGAGCCAGCTGGCTGCTAAGAAGGGCATCCAAATAGTGGTCCTGTTCATCGCTTGATAAGGACTCCCGTTCAAAATCTGGTAGCTGAGGTCCTTTGAGACAGAGAACCTGCTGAGGCAATGGTACTACTTCTTTATTACTGACTAATTTAGCATATAAGATGGAGACTCCTTCCCTTGTAGCAATAGATTCACTATCTTCTGTGATCCAAGAGCTATTTAGATGTTCAAGCCATTTCAGCTTCACTGGTGGAACCATGGCTGCCATGTTGGTTTATTCACCTGCCATTAGTCCTACAAATAGAAGAGAAGATATTTATTAAACAAACAATTGCCTAGTACAAAAATCCAGTTTTTAAAGATCAACACTGGACACAGGTCCATAAATTATCTGCTTAATGCTTATTTAAAGTTGAAGAGAAAAGGGTCTATGTTACATGCCACTGTTCTCCCTGAATTAAGGATTGTTGATATTTAAAGCTGAGCATAAGCTCATCCATGATTTTAGGGAAATCTGCTGTGATAGTATGTCAAGCATTACCCAAAGGTTCTTCCATAAACATGCACAATTTTGTTCCTCAAAAACCTACCAGTAATGCCCTCAAAAGAAGGGGTCAAGATACACATTCACAAGAGGTTTTTAAGGACTATAATTGTTAAGTATAGCAAGCAATGTTCTCAGAACTGGTAGCAATAAAGAGCACCTTCTAGTTGTAAACTCTCATAACCTCCAGCTACAAGGATAACCACATGGATAGTGCTCTTTCCAAAATAAGATTAAACAACGCTTACAACCACTGCAGCAAAAAGAAAGAAGAACAGGCTTGCTGGATGAAACCACATACTGGTGTCCTGCTTCTAGTGATGGCTGGACAGATGCCTCCAGGAAGCTAACAAGAAGGGTCTGGACGCAACAACCCTTCTCAACAGGCTGCCTCCAGGTTCTGGTAGTTCAGAGGAACAATGCTTCTGAAGGCAGCAATTTCCTTGTTACTATGACCAGTAGCCACACATAGATCTATTCTCTATTCATTTCCCTACTCCTTTAAGTTTACCATTAATCAGAACCAACAGGAAAACCTGAATCCATGAAATGAAAACTGACAGTCAAGCAACTTTTGATTATCACTTTCCTACAACTGGCAGTCCCATGGCTGTCAAGCAAAGAAGCAATGACCAAGAGTGGACTAACAGGTACCAAGTCTCCCACTTTGTCTCCCTTGGTGCCCCTGATGCCTAGAACTCCCACCGGAGTTCTATTTGATGCAACTTCTTCTGAGTCCCTCCTCAAAAGCACCCTTCTTTTGTGGCTTCTCTGGCTCTTAATTCTCAAAACTCTCCATCAAGTACACGCAACTGCATTTGCCTCTCTCAATCCCACTGAATATGCCCCCTTTCCTCTCAGTTGTCTTCTCCACCGTCAAATCCAGATTCTAAGAGACTCAAGGGATCCGCTATCTGTTCTTTTGCTTTTGATACCCTACAAAGTGCCATATACATCAATGGTGCTATAAAAATAAGAAATTATAGCAACAACCACTATTAAAGCCTAAGGTAAAGGTACCCCTGCCCGTACGCGCCAGTCGTGTCCGACTCTAGGGTTGTGCGCCCATCTCACTTAAGAGGCCGGGGGCCAGCGCTGCCCGCAGACACTTCCGGGTCATGTGGCCAGCGTGACAAGCTGCATCTGGCGAGCCAGCACAGCACACGGAAACGCCGTTTACCTTCCCGCTAGTAAGCGGTCCCTATTTATCTACTTGCACTCGGGGGTGATTTCGAACTGCTAGGTTGGCAGGCGTTGGGACCGAGCAACGGGAGCACACCCTGCCGCGGGGATTCGAACCGCCGACCTGACGATCAGCAAGTCCTAGGCACTGAGGTTTTACCCACAGCGCCACCCGCGTCCCTAACAACCACTATTACTTTAGCTCTATTTTGATTTCCTTCAGCTAACCATAATATTATAGCAGTAGTTAATGCAATATACACTGAAGGGAGTAATAGCTTTATTTTTATATTATTTTTGTCATGACAGCTTACCATAACAGAATTAAACAAAAGAGTTGCTGGAGACTGAATACTTTTATTTGCTACCTGCTTGCACATGACCAGAGTTGAGTCCTTGCCACCTCTTCCTAAGGTTCTTCTATCAATTACAACAGCCTTTGCTAGCTGAGAATGATGGGAGTTGAAGACTAAAACATCTGAAGGACACCACGCTGTTGAAGGCTTATCTAGAGAATGACTTCTTTCCATTTAGCAAGCAAATGGAGAAAAGCACTTATTTTTCAAGCAATCCTGAAAATTGTTCCCTTTTGATTTTGGAGCCCCAAATCACCAAGACACTCGGCTTAACTTGTTTAACGACAGTTCCACGGAAATCTGCTACTTGCTAACCTCCTGCTATAAAGGACCTCATTCACCCTATGAAGGGAATGAAGTTGTTGTTGTAGTTGTTGTTGTTGTTGTTGTTGTTACTATTACCCCAGGAGAAGAAACAAATATTTTAATACTGTTTAAGGAAGCCCCACCCTACACACCAAAGTTGTTTGCTTCCTATTAGAAATAAGCCCTGGATGTGTTTATCTAGTGCCAGAGCCGTACATCCTCCTGCAGGTTCTCTCAGTATTTAGTCAGAAGGATGTACTGTCTGGTCACAGATATCTTGCCTGCTCTCTATCTACCCCCAGCTATTCAAAACTTGCATAACTGGCTCATTTAAAATTGATGTTTACTAAAATAAAAGCCCACTAAGAGATTTATCATTCCTTTTTTGAATCTGATATTTTAACATTAAAATATAGGACTGGGTACATGTTAAAACACATGAATGAAAGTAGGGAACCTGTTGAATGGTTGAAACTATGCCTCCTGTCATTCCTGATCACAGCTGTCAACTTTCCCTTTTCTTGCGAGGAATCCTATTCGGAATAAGGGAAATTCCCTTAAAAAAAGGGAAACGTTGACAGCTATGTTCCTGATCCTTGTCCATGCTGGACTCCAACTCATACCAGCCCCAGCCAACAGCATCTGGAGGGCCACAGATGCCCCAACCTTGACACAGATATATACACAAAATGCCCTAAACATGGCTAGCCTTTGAAATATCTATCTATCTATCTATCTATCTATCTATGGTTTATAAACCATAGTCACCAAATGGCAGAATGGCAATGTGCTAACTTTTTCCAAACCTCACCAATACTAATCAACAAAAGATGGAGGATGGGGTGCAATAATTACATATTCATCACAAGCTCTATTTAAAAACAGGAAGAAAGAAGAAGTAAATATTGTTGTGAATAGCACTCCATTTTCCATCTTCCTACTACAACCAAGAGACACTGGTTAAAATTAAGAAATACAAACTGACAGAGCAAGGCCTATTACCAAATCAAATTTCTATTGATGTAAGTTAGCAAGCTTTCAAACAAAACAGAAAACTGCATAACACAGAAATATTTTTCCAGGTCAGTTCAGAGCCTCCTATGCCAACATGTGACAATAAGGGTGGCTTAAATCCTTGTTTTTAATGGGAGGCAGATGGACATTTTCAAAGTTATATACATGTACTAAAAGAACAGGTTCCCCAGAAGACTATGAATGGCTACTAATCACTATGGCAATATGCCAAGATGAACCTTTGGTCTTATCCAGCTACAAGGCTCCTTGAAATAACTCTTGAAGACCCTGCTTTGCCTACATTGCCTATTTCACATTCTCTGGAGCCAACAAGACAACTACCTCCTCCCATTAAATGGAGGACAGGGGGCGGGTGGGTCTGAGGGATTCCCTGGTCCTGAACAGGGTAACCATGACCCTGAAGGACCAGGTACGCAGCCTGGGAGTCTTTTGGACTTGCAGCTGTCCATGGAGGTGCAGGTCAATTCTGTGTCCAGGGCTGCTGTCTACCGGCTCCATCTGGTACGCAGGCTGAGACCCTACCTGCCTGTGAACTGTCTCACCAAAGTGGTGCATGCTCTGGTTATCTCCTGCTTGGACTGCTGCAATCCACTATACGTGGGGCTACATTTGAAGGTGACTCGGAAACTACAACTAATCCAGAATGCGGCAGCTAGTCTGGTAACTGGGAGTGGTCGCTGGGGCCATATAACACCGGTCCTAAAGGATATTCACTGGCTCCCAGTATGCTTCCAAGCACAATTCAAAGTGTTGGTGCTAACCTTTAAAGCCCTAAACAGCCTCGGCCCAGTATGCCTGAAGGAGCATCTCCACCCCCATCGTTCAGCCCGGACATTGAGGTTCAGCTCCGAGGACCTTCTGCTGGTTCCCTCACTGAGAAAAGCAAAGTTACAGGGAACTAGGCAGAAAGCCTTCTCGGTAGTGGTGCCCTCCCTGTGGAATCCCCTCCCTTCAGATGTCAAGGAGACAAATAACTACATAACTTTTAGAAGACATCTGAAGGCAGCCCTGTATCGGGAAGTTTTTACTGTTTGATATTTTACTATGTTTTATATGTGCTGTAAACCTCATAGTGGCTAAGGAAACCCAGCCAGATGGGCAGGGTATAAATATTATTATTATTATTATTAAGCATCCCAGTATGCATTTCAACTATCAGAGTGATTTTGTAGAGTTAGAAAAATAAGACATCAAAAGATTTAACTACAGTATATATGTCTGTATGCTGCTCTATGCACACACAAAATACCATAAAAGAAAAACATTACATAATACCTGGAAGCAATACCAGAGCAACTTATTTTACAGTCTCACAACATTAGCCTCCTTTTCCTGTTTTCTGTGTGTCCTGCATACCAACACTTGTCATGAGAAGCTTACTGCAGGATGAACAACAGTCACATACATTGCCATAGCAACACTGCGGTAAGAAATCTGCAATTCAGTCCTCAAACAGTTCAACCTGGACAAGCCTCATTACCTCATTTCTGTTTTGTGTAATGGAGAGTGGGGGTGACAGTGTATGGGAGACAAAATCAAAGAAGTCTAATATTTCAGAAAACTGAAGGAAGATATTAGACCTGAAGGACTACATGATACTAAGGCTGTCCTTTTTCTTTTATCTGTTTTTGCATTGTAATATACAATGTTAAAAGATGGCAAATGTTTCAGAGAACCATCTAGCCAGAGAATGCCATCTAGCAAATAAATATTTGAAATAACTTCAGCAAACCAGAAAACTACAATCGAATATTTGAGCTGTACCATAATAGAGATTTCCTGCTGAAAATCAGAAGTCATAAAAAGGCAGACACACAAAAATTGGAAAAGAATGATATAAACACAATCATCTCTAAATGCTGAAAAGCAGCCAAGCTGAACCACACCCAGCTGCCTAGAACTCTATCCATAATGGCCAGGGA
The DNA here is from genome assembly GCF_964106645.2 of Podarcis pityusensis. Taxonomy (NCBI): domain Eukaryota; kingdom Metazoa; phylum Chordata; class Lepidosauria; order Squamata; family Lacertidae; genus Podarcis; species Podarcis pityusensis. Next base: position 48,850,467 of record NC_138039.1, on the reverse strand, counting down.
GATGTCACACAGTGGATAAAATAGGAAGAATTATGACCACACTGTCCCTCTGAGTCTTTCCCACCTTCCCTAATCTAGATGTTTTCAACTGCAATTCTCAGGAGTCCCAGTCAGTTCTGACCATATAGTACTACAAGGCAGGTGATGGGCTCTGTAGTTCAAAACATGCGCAGGACACCCTTGCTATCTGGCACAGGAAGTTCCAAGGCCTGTGAACTCTTTGTTACAACTTATCTAACCAACTCATGGCCAGAACTAGATGAGAAAAATCACTGTAGTCGTATCTTGGAAGTTGAACGGAATCTGTTCCGGAAGTCCGTTCAACAACCAAATTGCGGCTTCTGATTGGCTGCAGAATGCTCCTGCAGCCAATCAGAAGCTGCGGAAGCCCCGTCAGACGTTCAGGTTCGCAAACCATAACAATCACTTCCGGATTTGTGGTGTTCAGGAGCCAAAACATCCAAGTTAGAAGGGTTAGAAACTGACAAGCAATATAAAAGATAGGAGCCAAATGGCACCTTCAACCTCAAATGGCACCTTCAAATGGTCACCACAACAATTTTTTAAAAAACAGGATTACAAAGCAAATGAAGACAATACGGGGTATCTAACTGAAGATGGAATAAATGCTGTGCACAAAAGACAATTTCTTTTAAAACACAGAATTTATTTTTTTCTTTTTGCAATCTGTGGTACAGTGGTACCTCGGGTTACATACGCTTCAGGTTACATACGCTTCAGGTTACAGACTCCGCTAACCCAGAAATTGTGCTTCAGGTTAAGAACTTTGCTTCAGGATGAGAACAGAAATCGTGCTCTGTGGTATGGTGGCAGCAGCAGGAGGCCCCATTAGCTAAAGTGGTGCTTCAAGTTAAGAACAGTTTCAGGTTAAGAACGGACCTCCAGAACGAATTAAGTACTTAACCCGAGGTACCACTGTATTTGGAAGGTTGTAACCAGCCACAGCAAAACAAGTTATACAAAGAGGACAGTAGGACTTAAATTTAGGCATGTATAGGATAGTAACATCCAGTAAACTTCATGGCTGAGTCAAGATTTGAACCCTGGTTGCCCAGATCCTAGTCGTACAGACACACTAACCACTACACCACACTGGCAATCCAGCCATATGGGTGGGGTATAAATAATAAAATTATTATTATTATTATTATTAATCTATTTATTTATTTATTACTGTAATTTCACCGCATAATAGTCGCACCCCTCTTTCTGGCCCTAAAATTCATCCCAAAGAATAATCAGTGCCCGAGCAACAAACAAGACAAGCGGGGGCCTCCTGCAGGTTGAATTTAGTTGAATTTACCATATTAAAACGTTCAACTGCACACCAGCAGGTGTGGTTAAAGGATATTTTTTAAAAAAATATAGGAGGGTAGTCGAGAGGAATCATGGGAGTTGCAGCCTCTGGGAATCATGGGATTTGTAGGTAAACGACAGGAGCATCTCCCTATGTAATGGCTGCCTTACGCTTGAGCCAATGTACTTTGTTGTTTTGACAGGAGAGTTGTGTGTCTCCCCCTCCCCGTCTGCCAAGGGAGCCTTTGCTGTCTTTGAACCTCCAGCATCTTGTCAGGAAAGTGCCTCTCAGGTCCACTAGGCTGTGCTGCAGCGTAAGAGGGGTTTTTTGCAGGGCGGCGTGGGGGAAGGACATGACTTTTTTAAAAAAAACTTATTTCTTCCTTTTTATTTTCACTAGTTGCTGATGCTGCAACCCAGCATCACCCCCCCCCCCAATGTTATCACTCCTGGCTGTGAGAAAGGGTTTGTTTCTTTCTCTCCCTAGCAAGAAAGTGTATCCTTTGATAATTCAGCACATAATTATCACACCCCCCATTTTTTGAAAGAAAAATCAGCATTGAAATGTGACAATTATGTGGTGAAATATGGTGGTGGTGGTGGTGGTGGTGGTGTTATCTCTCACTGGGGAGAACCTTTTTCTTTCAGTATGCAAAGTCATAGCTTCTGTGATTAGTGGAGCTGCCAGTGAGGGACATAGTCTCATTCTGTCCATTCATGCCCACACAGAATCATAGACTACTTGTAGAGTTGGAAAGGCATAATGCGATTATTTTCAAAGTTATATATCAATTTTACTTCTGTGAAGGAAAGCATTTCCCTGTAAATGGTACAGGAGATCTCAAGCAAATCTTTAAAAAAGTAGGATGCTCAGCCGAACTCATGGAAACACAGTTCCGGCACCTCTCAGGTAGGTGCCATTGCCATTCTAAGAAAATGAGGGAGGTGTTCTTGGGGAGTTCCGGCACCTATTTTTCTAGAAAAATAGCACTGGTGATGCTCCACCATTTCTTTTAAAAAATCCAGCATTATGATATCCTTTAAGAGACGTAGCGACCAGAATTGGACAGTATTCCATGTGCAGCTGCACAATAGGCTTGTTATGGTATTTCCAGTTCTGTTTTCAATCCTTTTCCTAAAGGTCACAAAACTATAATTCACCCATTTTACCACTACCACAAGCTGGATCAACATCTTAATTGAGCTATACTCTATGAGTCTAAGATCTCATTCTTGGTCAGTCACTGGCAGCTCATACCTCAATAGCATAAACGTAATGTCAGGATATTTTGCCCCAGCATGCATCACTTTACATTTGTTAACACTGAATCAGAGTTATCATTTTAATACGCATTCACTCAGTTTGGAGAGATCCTTTTGGTTTTGGAGCACCTCACTGCCTCTTTTAGTTAAAAACTACCCCGAACAACTTGGTGTCATCAGCAGATTTTGCTAACTCATCTCCAGAAAAGGCTAGGAAGATGTTCTGTCTCATGCTGCAGACTTGGGTTCACAAAGCAGAAAACCCACATCCATTAAATCTCACTGTCACAAATGGGCAAGACTGGAACAAAGAACTAGACCTGAAAGTGTTTCTTATCTATTTCAAGAGATAAGAATGTTTATTTGACTTACACACCTCAAGAATGTTTATTCGACTTACACACCAAATACACTATCAGATACACAAAATCAAATTTCAAAATGGGATACACAGGAAGGGAAACCTCCCCCACACCCCGCCAATCCTCCTTTTTTGTCATAATTTCCAGTGTGGTCTCCCCACCCCCATGCTCAACCCGCATTCCTATAAATAAATAAAAAAGATGAATCCAACCTTTATTCTTCCAAGCAAGCCAGCAAAAATATTATTATGAGACTAAATGAAAGGCAAAGCAAGAAAAGAGGCACTGCTTTACTGCTAGAGCCATTTCACTTTTGAGAAGCAAGGTCACTGTTAGCAGGCCCTTAAATAATCAGCCAGCATAGGAATCAGCATCAGAAGCCCCACAAGTAAAACCACAACATGTCTCACAAAAAGACTGAAGGGAAGGGATGAAAATTAGCCAGATCTCCCTTCCTGCTCCCCAACCTCCGCAACAGAGAAACAATCCATTTGTTTGAAAACCACAATGTGTTTCTATCCGCAAAGTTTGAGATTTAAGAGGCGGGGTGAAAATCAGCCAGATCTCCCTTTCTGCTCTCCACTGCCACTGCAATCCATTTAACTCTGAGAAAGAGCTTCTTCTCAGTTTACTTACTTATGCAAATCATACAGCAATAAAAAGGTTCTGTCTTCCTCAGCACATCTCCTTCCCAGCCAGAGGTGGTCTTGGTAGCAAACCATGCAACTGGAAATCTCTGTTTGGTCACCAGGGGTTACTCCTGAGTCGCAGAAAGCAACTGGCAACTGGTTAATTTTGAACACTGATGACAAGGACCTTTCCAGCAAGCTTAGCCAGGACTAATTGCCATCAAGAGCCTCTTGCCACAGAACTGTCTCCTGCAGCAACCTAGTTATACAACTTCATTACAGTATGAAACAGTTGGTGCCTGTACCTACCTGCTTATATTCCTCTTCCCTCCCTCTTCCTTTTTCCTTTTGTATCATGTCTCTTAGATCATAAGCCATTATTTATAAAATGCAAACCATCTTCTGTGCAAGAAAGATGGTTAAAAATGTGGCAAACAGAACATACTTCTGAGTATATTTATCCTGGGGGGGGGGCTGGGGGCTGGGGGCTGGGCTTAGTCAAACAAAGACTGATGTACTACAAAAATAAGATTACTTGATGAATAAAAGGTTAAGGAAAACAAAGGCAAAGGAGTGTGTGTATAGTTAGCTACACATCGGGATAAGTTAGCAAAGATTACTATTATTTTTAAGGGAAAAAACACATTAGAGGAGAAAGTGATATTTAAAAATACAAGCATACAATTAGTATTTCATTTTGGTAGACTTGGATTCCAGTCTACTAGGAGCTCTAGAGGACATCAGGATGGTGAAGGGTGAACTAGACAATAAAGGAAACACACAACTGAAAGCATCAATCCCATATCTCCTCTAGTGAAGTCTAGGAAAGCAAAAGGTGTGATTGTGATACAATGGCGTCACTTCCCACATAGAACTCACATCACATGTTGACATCACATCACATGTTGAGATTTACTAGACATAATCAGAGTAGGAGAATCAAGTATGCATCAACACTTTCTCCTAATCATCTAGTTTTGCCATAAGTATCTGCATGAGCTCACAGTTAGGCCATAAATACAAGACAAGGCTGTCTTTTTTGCTACCTTGCTCTGCATCTACATGGATTGTGCTATATGAACATACAAGAACCACCATCAATTGTGTGTTCAACACAGCTGCCAATATTTGCTGCCACATTTTGGTTCACAAATGTCTAAATGCAATGCAAGGCCTATTGTTACTGCTGTTACTGTTACTGTGTTACCTTTGTTATATTTTATACATTTTAATAAAAAATGGTAAGTCCTACTACAGAATATATAGCTTCTTGTTTAAACACTGTAAGGCTTGAAACATGCTTCTGAAGTAGATGGTGAGTGTTTGCCTTCTCTGGGAGTATTTGCTGACGAACAAAACAGCTTCCCAAACTGTGAATGAATACAAATTTTAAATCTGTCATGCCCCAGTGTACAAGGCTACAACCCAAAGCTTGCTCCAACCACAGCCCTTAGAGGTAAAGTCCATGCACCACCGAACCACGGCATTCCTTCGCTCTGCTCAGGGCCAATTCACATGAACAATGACAACATAGTAACGCTCAGATGAGTTGTAAATTCTGCAGGCAAGATCACACTTGTGAACATTCAAACACAGTGGTGATATAACTGCAGAACACCATTCAGCATTTTCTGAAGAACAGTCAACAGGGAAGCTGAGGCACACAGACCCCAAGTCTCAACAAACTGAAGCGGTCAGACAATCAGCCTCATACGCCATCTCAAACTGGCTACCCTAGAACAAATCACAGTCTTACCACCAGCAACAACCAGGGAGGACTGAAAGAGGGGTATACTAGCAACATAATCTTATCTTCCTTTCCTGTTTATAATTCCTAAAACTGTGTCCTTCTCTTTAATCTTCAATGTGAGACTCATGCAACAGACGAAGACTTTAAAACTGAAAAGCGAATAAAATCAGTTTTGTGATTCTGGAAATATCCAAGCTTCTAGTGGTAGCTGTGTGCATATTTCAAGGGTTCACAATTGCTCACACCACAGAAGAGTTGGACTCTAGAACCCTTGTCGTCACCAGCAAAACAAACACTTATTTAGAATCCAGTATGCTGATAAGCTGACAAAAGCTGTCACTTCTCCAGAAGGTTAGAAAATAAATTTGCTGGAGATATTCTCCATGCAAAATCAGAAACACAGGGATATGTTTTGAGAGGAGCAAGAAAAATAAACACTTCAGCAGCCCCTAAATATATGTCCATTTTTAACTGTTGTCAGCAGCTCCTTGTTAAACACAGACACACTCTTAAGAAGCTTGAAGAAAAAATGTTGTCATTGTGGTCTGTTGATTGCTCTATCACTTGCTTAGAACATACTGAACTTCTAGCTTATATAAAAATACTATTACATCTATTTCAATAAAGGCACTTGGCTGTTGTTCATTCAATGACAAGATTATAACATTATTAAAGGTGCTTCTTCAACTCAAAAGAAAACTAGAAGAACAGCAGCCAGCAGGTCATGGAACATAACAGAAGGGACAGAATATAGGGTTGCTGAGTTTCCAAACCCATCTCAGATTGGGGAGATGGAGGGGGAGGTTTCCAATGGCAGCCATAAACACCTATACTTGCAGAATGGTCACTAGACATCTACCAAGACTATTATCCATCTCATCTCATCCCACACTCCCTAACCTGAGGAAAATATATCTTCCAGCATCTCAGGAAGAGGTCTCTCAGCCCTACTACATCCAGTTCTTTAATGGGACATGCCAAAGATTGAACCTGAAACCTTCCATATTCTGCTATCATACCTTCACTTTAGCTGTTAGACATTATAGTCCCTTCTCTTAAGCATTGACAGATTTCACTTTTAATCCACATGTATCAAAGAGCCCTCAAGTGCCCTGAAATTCAGTTAATAAAAACATGCAACCCTTAACTTATAAACTGCACGGGTTTCTAGACCCCTTTTTAATTTATTTAATGCTACTTTACATAACCAACACAAAGGTGCATTCAAAATGTCACACTACTGAGCACAGGCAACAGATTGTGCCACAAGTGCAAACATGGGCAATGCAGACTCTTTTAAATACAGTGGTACTTCCGGTTGCACACGGGATCTGTTTCAGAGCTCCGGTCGGATCCCGAGGAATTCGCAACCGGAGGTGCCGCTTCTGCGCATGCGTGTGGTAGAGCACTTCTGCGCACATGCGCGTGGCGAAACCCAGAAAAATACTTTCGGGTATGCCGTGTTTGCATCCTGAAGGATATGCAACCAGAGGTCTGCGTATCCAGAGGTATCACTGTATTATTGTACAGCATCTCCAATGTTCCAGAAAAGAACACTCTTACTAGAGTTGCCTGGAAACGTTCCAACTTGTTCAATGACACTGGATCAGTCACAAGAGGCAGCCATGGTAGACAGGTGGCCGTTGGCCTAGAAACACATGAAAAAAGGAAGTCTGGATGAGCCCTAAACCATACTATGGTGACACAACATTCCAGCAACCTCACAAATAATTGTCAATCTAGAAACAATGCCGTGGTTTGCACATCACATTAAGCTAAACCACAGCTTAGTGTGAACACTCGGGCTCCCAGACAGGAGACTGTGTCTGCTTAGTTACTCCACATTCATTTTGCTGTTATGCTGAGCTACACCATCATTTGGCTTAGTGTGTGGTCCAAGGCTCATGGTTTAGCTCTCTCCAAAACTAACCACAAGCTGTAACCAATATCTGTCCTATGATTTACAGTTTGTGGTGTGTCAGGAAGAGCTAAATCATAAGTCCTAGTTTGGACAACATACTAAGCCAAACTAGGACTTAGTTCATGGGAGAGAAGCAAAGCAATCAGGAACTCCTCTCCTGGAGCCCACATACTTTTGCTAAGCCATGCTTAAGCTCAGGGCAATGTGCAAAACAGGCCATATAAATGTTAAATGATCACAGAGATGTTAGCAAGTAACCAATGAGCCTGAGCCTAAATCAAGCATCGCACTATCAAACTTCTTTAAAAACAACAATCCCTCCTATTTATATAAGAAAAAATATTCATTCAGAGCAGCCTTCACCAACCTTGTGCCCTCCAGCTGTTTTGAACTACAATTCTCATTAGCTCAAGCCACTGCAGCCATATGATGCTGGGGCTGGTAGGAGCATGGCTTGTTGTGGTCCAAAATATTTGCATGGCACCAGAGAAATATGGTTAGCTAGAAGACTAGTAGTGCACAGATCAAACTGGTATCAAACTGTCAATCTAGTCCCTTTATAGGTAAAGAAATATCCTCACCACAATAGACTGAATTTGAATTAATCATTAAAGCACTGGTCTTAAGTTGGTATGTTGTGACCAAAACCCCATCATAATCTGTCCCCAAGGTATGTGGTGTGTGCAGTTCAGTTTGTTCAGTTCAAACCATTGTTTAATTTAATCTGTAGTTTAAAGCAGGTTTGGGGAACCTTTGGCTCCCTACGTGTTGATTAAATCCTATCATAACAGTGCATGTGTATTTGATAATAAGTAGATGTCTGCACGGTGTTTTTTAATAAATATTTTTATTCATTTCCAGATATCTGTTGGAAGTCATTTTGGGCACAGCACATTGTGGAAAAGTGGCGTATAAATAAAGTTACTCAATCAATCAATAGCTGGCTGCTGGCCCTACTTGCTAGGTCTGTCAGGAGTTGTAGTTCAGCAACATCTGGAGGGTGAAAGGTTCCCCACGCCCGGTTTAAAGTGACATGGAAGACAGACAAATGCCACTTAAAAAGTTTAAACAACTGAAATGAGAAAAATTGAAGTGTATGGTGGTTTCACTAAATCCATAACATCATACTGGACAATATGGCTGATTTTACATGCAGTAAAACATACTGTTTCTCTTGCCTTTGTAAAGTTTGCTATTTGATAAATAAAGCGTTCATTTTCTTCACAAAGTAAAATCCATGGTATCCACTACTCATTTATGAGCTGAAATAAGTTACAAAGAACCTGATTCTATGCTTGTCTGCATGGAATATGGAACATAAGTTCAATGTGACAATTCCAAGCATGCATGCAATCCTTATGATCATTCCCCTGTATGAGACATGGGAATTAATCAAACCACAAAGAAAAGACTATACCACTGAGGGACTTGGAAGCTGCCTAAGGTCATCTGAGGAGAGGAAATGTCCCAGGACTTTGGTTGCCTTTATACCTACATAGTTATGATGCTTGTACTGTACATAGGTAAGGGCAATGTTGGTGCCCAAAATTCTGAGTCTAGTTCCTAAACATGCATCGCCAGCATAGAGGTACTTGAAGTTATTTTCCAGTTACTTAACTTTGTTACAAAAAGGCTTGCAACTACAGAATAGCCTAGAAAAGAACCTTCAATACAGTGGTACCACGGGTTACATATGCTTCAGGTTACATAAGCTGCAGGTTACAGACTCCGCTAACCCAGAAATAGTACCTCGGGTTAAGAACTTTGCTTCAGGATAAGAACAGAAATTGTGCTCCGGCGGCACGGCAGCAGCAGGAGGCCCCATTAGCTAAAGTGGTGCTTCAGGTTAAGAACAGTTTCAGGTTAAGAATGGACCTCCGGAACGAATTAAGTACTTAACCCAAGGTACCACTGTATATGAATAAGCTGGGAATATTAACCCAATTCATAATTGTGCTATTTATACAAAGAAGCTTCACAATATTATGAAGGACTATCATAGGAAGACACAAGAAAAATAACCTCTCTTGCCAATTTTCTGACACCATAACACTTGTTACAGCTTTGTGTTAGACAACACAAATGTTTCATTTCATGCCAAACAGATATATAAGGCCCAGTGATGTGTACAGGAGAAAATTAGAAAAGTAACAAATGTATATATGGCACAGTGCTTTTTTTCCTGGGGGGACGCAGGGGTATGCATATCACTAAACATGTTGTGAATCTAAGTTTGGTCTCATTGAGGGGCAGTATTTCAATATGAGTAGGAAAATGAGAGTCCCCCTAACCTTTTTTTTTTTAGGAAAAAAAAACACTGGGCACATCTAACACAGCAGTTGCATTCCTGGAAAAAGAAGAGAACTAGCCAAAAGTGCCACCATATTTGCTCTGTAATGCTGTGGAATAACAAACAGGTCCTCAGCAATGAAGGCCAGCTCACAACAAATTTGACAGCTGGATATTTCACACTTCACATATCCAACAACAGAGAAATCCTGTGCACACAACGGACTATAGCAACAGGTGGGGGATATGCCAATTTTGCTGGAAAGACCCAGATATGTAGGTCATTTAAATCAGGGATGGTAGATATCTGGGTGATTTGCAGGAGAACTTCTGACTCCCATTTGTTTTAACAACAATGCCTCTTTTTCCTATCTCAGGCCACAGAAATGAATAAACCAGGAGTCAATGACTGAGTTCAGTTCATTTCTGGTACCTAGGCCCAGAATGTTCTCAAAAGCAAGCTGTTCTTTAAATTCTAATTGTATGTCTTTTCAACTGGCTTTGGTGGAACTTGAGGTTCAAGTAAACAACAAAGTAGATCTGAATAACCGCAAGTCTACCCACCCCTGGTTTAAAAAGCCTCCCTGCCACACAGGAGCTACTACCAGTTGCAGTAAGGCTTGGAGACTAATGGGGCACTTCAAGGGTGGATCACTTATTGTTCTTTCATTATATCTTTATGGGTGCAATTATAGTGCTCTGCTTTCACAGTGAGAGCATCTCAGATTAACCACTACAAAATAATACACTTTTGTGGGAAGATGCACACAAACCCTCTTGGCCAGCCATTCCCACCATCCCCCAGCCCAGGTGGCACTCCACGCACATGGCTAGATGAGCCGCCCAAACTGCCCATCAGAAGCAAAAGTTGCAGACCCACATGCCGGGGTGCATTTACTGATGCGGGCCTAATTGCAGGTTTTGCTTGTGATTTTTATTTCAGACAACCCCTTACGGGACACTTGATGTAGCCTGTTATAAAGGGAAAAGGAAAAAATCCAGAATAACTCCACGTGGTTAAGCAAAAATTGCCTTTCAGGCTCCAAGACGGGAAGTTGAGGCAGGGATTTTACTGCTGAGAAAACAGAACAGAAGAAGGCATCAACAAGCTCCTGTTCAGCCCTAGGAACCATCCTCTCTCCCTCACAATTGATTTCAGACTGTATGGGCCTACAGGGAGGGGAAAGGGCCGTGTGTGTGTGTGTGTAACGTTGCTTACAGATCTGTGGAAATTGCTATGCGCACTGTCACACATAACAATAACAATCAGCAGCAAGAGCAGCAGCAGCAGCAGCAACAATATCGTAATATGGATGGCACTGACACAAACAAGACCACGAGCGACGGCGGCGGAATTGCCGTAAGAACAGCCAAGTCCAAGATCTATTATTACACCAGCAGCATCATAATAAATAAGAGAGAGTTAGCGAGATGAAGAGCGGCGGCGGCGTCACGGCGAGGTCGATGGCAGGAGCGCCCCCAATAATGGGGGAAGGCGCCCAAAGGGTGGCTCCGGGGCGGGGGTCCCCTGGGTGCCGGGCGGGGTCGCCCCGGCCCCCTCCCTTTCCGCGGGGCCCCTCCCTCCCCGCTCGGCGGGGCTCCCCTCCCCCTCGCCCCTCCCCGGTGGCGGTTGCCCCTCCCCCCTCCCCTCAGGCCTCGCCTTCCCTCAGCGCGGGCGCCCGCGGGGACGCCGAGGAGCGCGCCGGGAGGAGACCCCTTTACCAAGGTGCGGTCCGGGCAAGGCTGGCGGGGCCCGCGGCGGGAGGTCCCGTGAGGCGGCGGCAGCGGCGGCGGCGCCCCGTCCTCCCCGCTTCTCCTGCTTCTCCGGCAGCAGCTTGTCAAAGGGGAGGAAACATGACGCGGGGAGGGAAAGAGTCGGCGAGATCTCGCGGGATTTCCTCAGGGGCCTCGCGAGATCCGCCGCCGCCGCCTCTTTCTTCTGTCCCCCGCCCCGCGCACTCGCCCGCTTCAGTTTTTCCTCTCTACCTTCCCGCTGTTTGCCGCCCCCTAGCGTCAGGCGCAGGGAGGGACGGCGGGAGGGGCTGGCAGCGCGCCCCCTGCTGGAGGGCGGTGGGCGCCTCCCGGGGTGTCTGCGACCCATCAACAAAATCCTATTCCTGTCATAAGCTTGGAGAAGCACAATTATTATCATCACAATAACCAATAATAATCATAGTTGTTTTCTTGCTTTTATACTAATAGTGGTTTTCTGGTTCTTTTGTTTGTTTTTATTTATTTTAATACATTTATATTTCACTTTAGGGTGTGATTTTTTTAAGGAATCGTATCAGCAAACAAAAAAATACAAAAAACCCCCAAACCCCAGACACCATGTTGTTGGGAAAGCACTTTCTACTCCAGCAAGAAGCTGAGGGGCAGCTCCAGTCCAGAGGTGTCCCAAGCTGCAGCAGTAGCGGCTCCGTTGGAGAGCACTTCCTTTGCATGTGGAAGGTGCCAAGGCCAGTCTCTTGAAAACATCTCCAGGTGGGGCTGGGAGAGCAATTAACTGCTATTAATTTATCACAGAATCATAAGAACATATGAAGAACATGATGGATCAGATCATCAGACCATCCAGTCCAGTTGTCTGTGGCCAACCATATGCTCCAGAGGGAACCCCAAAGGCAGGATCTGAGGGCAACAGCACTCTGCCCACCTGCGATTCCCAGCACCCGGTATCCTGAGGCAGGGCTTACCCAAGACATTTTAGCACCTGAGGCAAACCATGAAATGGCCCTCTCCACCCAACAGGGAAGAACAGGTGAGTGAAGACCTACATCAGGAACAGGGGGTTGGGGATAAATATCGACTTTGGGAACAAGGGAGGAGTAAAGCGATGACAACAGTGGACAATGCATTCCTTGGAGGCAAGATACGCTGCCCCTGTAGATCTTGTGGCCTGAAGCGGCTGCCTCGCTTTGCCTCATGGGTAGGCCATCCCTGTTCGGAGGTGTACTGCCTCTGACTGTGGCAGCAGAACATGGCCATTGTGGATAAGGCTTGTTGATCATAGAGTTGTAGGCTTTCTTGTATCCTGGCTAGCCATACCCTCTGCTCCATGGAGGGAATCCAGAGCCATTGTGTTCCCAAGGTGTTCTCTTTCATAGGCCTCCTAGGAGAGAGAGCCCGTCATCTTTTCAGGGAAGCGGATCCCTTGCTCTTACTCTCATGAAGTTTCACCTAATGTTCAACCCAAATCTACCCAAGCTCTTAGATCTCACCTTGCCCTCTGGAGCCACAGCAGAAAATAAATACTTGGCTTCTTGTGTGGGACATCCTGCTGGGTATGTTTCATGTCAAATGCCTTGGCTAGCCTTCCTCAACATGGTGCCCGCCAGATATTTGTGGGGCTCTAGCTCCCATTAACCCCAGCAAGCTTGATCAATAGTCAGTATGATGGAAATTGTAGCTATGTATATCAGCCCCTTCAAGTATCCCTCTTTTCCAGGGACAGTCTTGGGTTTACAGAAGCTGTCCCGTTTTCTGATTTGATCCCGGAATGCCCCACTTTTCCTTAGGGTGTGGAATTATGTGACCCCTGAGCCAAGGAGATAAGTAACTATAGAACCTTTAGAAGACATCTGAAGGCAGCCCTGTATAGGGAAGTTTTTTGACGTTCAATGTTTTATAATGTTTTTATATATGTTGAAAGCCGCCCAGAGTGACTGGGGCAACCCAGTCAGATGGGTGGGGTATAAATAATAAAATCATCATGGAATAAGGCGTCTCTATTTTCGTTGGAGGGCATTATTTACACACACACACACACACACACACACAGCTGTACCCCTGCTAACTCAACTCTCCAACCCTCCCAGCCATTTTCTCCCACATTAACCCCTAGAGCTTCCTTTCCCCCACCCCATGCAACTACTAAGCTCACTTTTCCTGGCCTCTTGGGTTTTTCTTCATGGAAATCCAAGATTGTGACGAGGCACTGCAAATCATCCAATGGGGGCTTCCTCCAATATGGGCAGCCTCAGGCTGGGGAAGGGTGTTCCACAGGGCTTCCTCTGACCGCAGGCAGGCTGGCAAGTATCGTGTCTGCCTGATAAGCAGTAGTGTGTCCAGGAGTTATGAATAGCAACAGTGCTGCTGTTTACATGTTGTGTGCAGAGAGTGCTGCTTTACATGTTGTCCTCCTTCTCGTCCTGCATCATTCCATTCTTTCAACTTGTCTTCAGAGGCCTGACATTTTCCATCTTCATTTCAAAAACTGGACTCAATACTCCAGATGAGCCATGACTAATGTGAAATAAAGGCAACTCTGACTTTCAAGTTAAACTTTTATTAATGCTGCCAAAAATCCCATAAACCATTTTTTGCAGCCACAACATGCTACCGTCTCCTGTTCAGCCGCTGATAAGACAGTCCCAGAACATTGCTTATATAGACTATTGCCAAGTAGTACTTGTAAAATAAAAAATTCTTATTACTAGAAGTTTTTATTCTACTAAAAAAAGGTCCCTAATTGATCAGGTGAAAGCACCCTGACTGATCCGGCTTTTACAAATATTATTTTTATCTCTGTTGTTTATTTTTAAAAGCACTGCATAAAAAGAAGCATTCTCTTTCCTCTGTCAAAGGAGCAAATGCCTCTTCTATCACAGTGCAAGCAGGTTTGTTTGTTTGTTTGGCTTTCGAACTCTTGACTTACAAAATTAATCACTCAGTTAATCCCCGTTGGCTCCACTCATTTGCATATACTTACATGTGAGTGAGGCTCATTTAATAAAGTAGGACTTGATTCTGAGTAAAGTGATATTGTCTCTCCAGCTGCTTGGGACTACAACTCCCATCAGCTCCAGTCAGCATTAGCTGAGCTGGCTGGGGCTGATGGGAATTGCAGTCCAAAACACCTGGAAGGCCCCAGGTTAACAAGGAATGAGGCATAGAATTGCTTTAGGAGATTTATTTATTGGGTTGACGACCCTATTCATCCCCACCCACCCCCCAATCCCTCAGGCACTCTAATTTAAATTGGGTTTCAAATTGTAATAAATCTCAATGCAATTGTTTTGTTCAACAGGGTGGAAATTGACACTCCTTGCTGATATTAATTGGTTGCTTGTTCTCTTTGACGTTGTTTCAATCATTTTTATTGCACCCAGGATTGGTTGTTTTATGCTGTTTTTATTGCATTGCCTTCCACATTTTATTAAAGAAATGGGACAAATAAATTTCATTTTATATTCATTTTTGGACCAATGCTACTGTATATAACAAAATACATGTTTATTTGTACAATATTTTTGACTTTCAGCTCCTCAAGAGCTTCAACCATAGCCCCATCAAAATTGTACCCATTTTACAGCTAGTGGCTAGAAGACAAAGGCAAGGTGAAGGGAGTGCACTAGAACCCAAGGCAAAACTTAACGCTCTGTCTAGTGCTCTGTGTACCTACTTGAGCTTCCTTTGGCCCAGCCCACAGGCATGCCTTGGCTTTTGAAATTTTGGAAATATCATTCCTTTCCAAGTGGCTGAGGTGTTTGAGAAATTGAGAAATAAATGAAAATGAACAGTTGCTGCCTAAGGAAAAGCCTTGGGAACTGAATATTCCATTAGGCTTCCTCATACCATATTATAAGCATCTTGTTCATTTCTTTTAACATAAGGTAGGACTCCTTTCCCCATCAAAAAATTTGAAAGTGGGTATATAAAAGAGGACACTAACAGCCTTTGCTTTGCATTGGCCAGGCCACTACATCTTCATAAGGCCTCCATGACATGCACATGAGCACACAGACCAGGGTTGCCAGTCCCCACTTTAGGGTCCTGATATGGGCCCCAAGTAATGTTTTTCTAGACCACCAATTTTGGCAACCACAGCAAGAGGAGAGAGGTAGTGCTAGGTGATTAACTCCTCTCCTCAGCTGATCTGAACACATCCGCTTGGGGGTGGGCTGTGTGCCTGTGTGTCTCCCAAGTATTTGCGCATGTGAGAGTGTGAGATGACTACACTCGCCTTGGGACACAGCCACCCACCCATCGGTTTGCCATAATGAATATGATCCTCAAGCAAAAAGGTTTAGCCATCCCTGACCTCTTGTAACCATGAGGTCTAGCAAAATAGCGCAGTCTTGCACTCTAGTTCACAAAAGCCTTGTTGGCCTAATCAGCTTAATTGTCTTGAAGGTGCCACAGGACCTTGTTTCCACTGCAACAGACTAACACAGCAATCCCACTAGAAATGCATTTTTAAAAAATGAAAGTCTCCTAGATTGCATTTGTGGTCAAAGAGGCACACACACAGGTGATGTGACAGGTCGGTCCCAAGGGGCCTGTGTTAGTAAAAAGATGCTCCCATATGCTTGGGCAGTCAAAAGCAACTGACTGTGAAAGGTTGTGCTAGGGTTAGGGCAGGGATCCATCCTTGACTCCACTTCCTCTCCCCCTCTCTCCCAGCAGTCATGATTTATACTTAGCCTTTGGCTCTCTCCAGCCTCAGCCCAGGGTGTGGGGTTGCTTCAGAAATGCTTATTCATGAACTTCCTGCAAAATTATGTCCCAACGCAGCTGAGAATAAGAGAGCTTGCATCAGCAGCGAGAGAAAAAGAGTACAGCGCTTCAAGATCCCCAGATTAGAGTCCTAGGAGGTCCACCCAGGAGATCTATTATGCCAAGACCCATGTTATGAAACATACCTTAAGAAGCAGCTGGCAGCAGCCATGTTCAGAGTTATGCCTGCTAATTTTTTTTAAAATGCATACACTTCTTGATTGCAAATAGAGTATCTAAGCAGGTTACAAAAATATTTGTCCTGACAGTGTGGCCAAGATGTTCTGAGCTACAAAGAATGGCAACCAGGCGTAAAGGGGGTGGGCATGTTTGCACCCCCGTCAGTGGAAGCTCCCATAAAAATCTCACCATCACGGTCTCCCCTGTTAGACTGGCACTCTAAGCCCTTAATGTAGTTACCACAAAGGTTCATCCAGCCCTGTTGCAGTTACAAGGTACCCACCGGAGAAAAGGTACCTGCAGGATTTTTGTTGAGGGGACAGAACCTCAGATTTGTACTGATTTAGGGGGGACAGCTGCCCCCTCGGGCTAAGCCCATGGTTGGAGGATGGGAGGCTGGCATGAAAGAACCCATGGGCAGCTGCCCCCCTAGATCCACAAAGCATTGAAAGTACTCAATTATCTGAGGTTCTGCCCCCCCCCAACTTTGGCTGCCCCCGCCTAAAAGAAATCCCCGCCCATGCCCCCACCCCTGCTGCCCTGGTCCTATGTAATTATGCAAGAAACAGCTCCCATGTTTGATACCCATCATCCCAGGACTGGGAGAGACTCCTCGGCGAATCCCTGGAGAACCAGTGCGGGTTCCTGGACTCGACGGACCATCAGCCTGACTCGGGATCAGCTTGCTTAGACCAGGCAGAAGAGATATTCCAGGGGGAGGATTATTTATGAATGTATCCTTGGGAAGGAAAGGTGGCGGCGGCGCGCGGGGGGGGGGTGGCGCCAATGAGAAGTTCTGCAGGGAGGAGGCGAGATAAGGGGGGAAACACAGGCAGAAAGGGAGGGGAAGAGATATCAAGGATCGGGAGACGTAAGCTAAGAACTGCCAATTCCAATTTGAGCGGAAAAGCTGGTGGTCGCCTGGCAGGCAATCCCCTCTGCGCCCTGGCCGCCGCCCATTCCCGGTCCCACTCGCTATCACAGTATTATGAAGCTGCTGGTTTGCCTCCAGTTTGCGTCTGCGCCCCTTGCTCTCCCTCCCGCCCCGGCCATCCTTGCCAGGCGCCCCGAGACAGGAAGAAGCGCTTCCAAAGCGCTGACACGAGCAGCTGGGGAGGCGCCAGCGGCAGAGTTGCTGTCCAGTTGCTGAGCGCTGATGAAGAGCTGCTGCTCCCTCGCTGACAAAGGCGCCATCAGCCAGAGCAAGGGCAGCTTTGCCTTGGTACCAAGACGCGCGTGGCAGCCAGAGGGGAGCTGTCCAGGAGGCAAAGCAGGAGGAAAGAGAGAGGAGAAACCCCCGAATCCAAGGATGCAAGGACACTGGCGGGCAGCCAGGGCTCAGACACGCCCTGCCTAAGGTTCTCTCCGAGGTTGTCAGTGTCAGGGGAAGGGTGTGGCCAAGAATTCGTGTCATCTTTCAGTGTCGCGAATTTTCACTCTTCCATGAAAGCAAACGCCCAGTTCCGATGTTTGGCACAAAAAATTACTTCCTCCTTGAGAATATAAGGACACATGGAGGGACCATCTGGACCAGATCCCCAAAGACCCAGCTAGTTCAAGATCCTCTTTCTAACACCTGCCTGTCAAAGCTTCCCATAAGCAAGACATGAAGATAATTGCCTTCCCTCTTATTTCCCCACCCCCACCCCAAGAGATAGTCACTGCCTCTGAACAATAAACTAGCATATTAGCCATGAGAACTAGTAGTCACTGACAGGCCTCTCCTCTTCTCCCAAGAATGGCTTGAATCCCCTTTCAAAGTCATCTTGGCCAGCAGCCACCACTACCCCACAATTATGCTAAGTGGTTTTACATGCAGAATCCTCTGGGAGATCAAGGTTTCTACAGGTTTGGATGAAGGGGCAGAGCTGGGGCTGGATGCTGTGCCGCCCAACTGAGGCAGAGCACCAAATGAAGCTGCCTGGCCACACCTGCAAGCCCAGCTGCACAGTCCTGGTCATGCACGGAGCTGGCTTTAAAGAACCATCTGGTGGGCTGAAAGAATGGCTACTTCTTGAAAACACAGACATTTTGGATCTAGAAGGTTTTAACAATGTATTTGGATGGCATGCATATTTATGGTATGATAAGGTCAAAGCACACAAAGCATTCAAAAACCATATTGTTAGGAAAGCATTGTTTAATGTTTGGATAAGATACAAAGACTTATTGGAAAATAAAACCCCAAGGTGGCTATCACCAATGGAAGCAAAAGCTCTGAAAAGGCTCAATATGGAGGCCAAATGGCCGACATATTGGGAAATTTTGGAGCAAGAAGGAGATAAATTGAGATTGCAGAGTTTTGAAAAATTAAAAAATAAAGTGAGAGATTGGCTCCACTACTATCAGATAATGGAGGCATATAATTTGGATAAGAAAATAGGCTTCCAAGTGGAAAAGTCAAAATTAGAAACAGAATTGTTAGAACCCAAAACTAAAAATTTGTCAAGAATGTATAACTTGCTGTTGAAATGGAATACTCAGGATGAAACGGTGAAATCTGCTATGATTAAATGGGCACAAGATGTTGGACATAATATTATGTTTGCTGACTGGGAACAGTTATGGACCACAGGTATGAAGTTTACGGCATGTAATGCCTTAAGAGAGAATATTATGAAAATGATATACAGGTGGTACATGACCCCAGTCAAGCTTGCAAAAATTTATCATTTGCCCGACAATAAATGTTGGAAATGTAAAGAAACTGAAGGTACATTCTTTCACCTTTGGTGGACGTGCCCAAAGATTAAGGCTTTCTGGGAAATGATATATAATGAACTGAAAAAGGTATTTAAATATACCTTTCTGAAGAAACCAGAGGCCTTTCTCTTGGGCATTGTCGGCCAATTGGTGCTAAAGAAGGACAGAACTTTTTTCATGTATGCTACAACAGCAGCAAGAATACTTATTGCAAAGTATTGGAAGACACAAGATTTACCCACTTTGGAAGAATGGCAGATGAAGGTGATTGACTACATGGAATTGGCGGAAATGACCGGCAGAATCCGAGACCAGGGAGAAGAATCGGTGAAAGAAGACTGGAAAAAATTTAAGGACTATTTACAGAAATATTGCAAAATTAAGGAACTTTAGAAGGATGTTGGATAGAAACTAAGAGGTTTTTAGCTGTAATGCTTTAAGAGATATGAAAAAAAAAAAAAGGTTAACAATTGGGTAAAAGATTAATGGTAAGGATTTGCTGAACCAACAAATGGAACTGGAATACAAAGAAGGGAGGTATGAGGAGGTCCGGGGAAATAAGAGTAAGGAAGATAGGTTATGGAACATTATTGTGTTTTTAACTGTTTTATTTTGTATGTTTTTTTTCTTATTTTCTACTTTTTTGCTGTACTTTATACTTTTTTCTTTGTTTTGTATAATTTTGTGAAACTTTAATAAATATCATTATAAAAAAAAAAAAGAAACCCACAAAAAATAAAAATAAAGAACCATCTGGTGACAGCTCAGTGGGTAGAGCAGAGGCCAACCACCCCACTGCCACCTGAATCCTCTTCCCAGAGGGCCAAAACTCAGAGAACTGAAGCAGTGCCAGAGATGAATATTTGCCACAAAGGTGTGGTGTGGCATCCTCATGGATTGATGCCAGCTTTGTCCATTCCTATCCTACTTTTCTCTTTTGATGGGTTTGCTGAATTTACATCCACAGCCTGATTTTAATAATAATAATAATAGTAATAATAATAATATTTTTATTTATACCCTGCCCCCCGCGGCCAGAGCCAGGCCTCAGGGCAACTAACACCAATAAAATTACAATAAAACATAATAGTGGGGATGGGGACAAACAAACAAACAAAATCAGTTTATTAAAATACGGGTTAAAATACAATTTAAAATGCAGCCTCATTTTAATAGTAGCCCACAAATCCAAACCATAAGGGGAGGGAAACATAAGGGTCAGACTGAGTCCAAACCAAAGGCCAGGCTTTCTTGCAGGGCCTGTGGAAAGATGTCAAGTCCCGCAGGGCCTTAGTCTCTTGTGACAGAGCGTTCCACCAAGTCAGGGCCAGTACTGAAAAGGCTCTGGCCCTAGTTGAGACCCTAGTTTTACCCATACTGGGGAAGCAGAGGATGAAAGGTCAGTGGAGGCTGCTACAGCTGCTGTCACCCCCCACCATCTACTGCTTCACTTGGGCTGGCCCTGGGAACAAGTGCATCAAGACCCACTTTCCCTGACCCAGCTCCCCTGAACCCTCACTTGCATTGACTGTGAATCTCCACTACCCTTTTGCAGGTGGCTGAGTCACTTGGGATGAGTAGCCTCCAGTTCCTTTCCAAATCACCACCCATTCTATCCAGTGCAACCCGAACCTTGCCAGCTCCTTGCACTTCACCAAGTCCTACCTTCAAAGCAAGCATTAAAACCAATAGGTGGCTTTTCCACTACACCACACCAACGCTAGACTGAGGCAGGAGCTTTTGGCTGCAGAGGCCCATTTCATCACCAACACATCCTGGGCCCACTCCATCCATGCAAAGGAGGTATCAGATAGTTAGCAGAAGTAGCTGCTATGGGAAACATGCAGACCCCAGATCTTTGCTGTACCCTCAGAAAGCAACAACTGTGACTTGGCACAGGAGACAGATTCTTAAAGAAAGGGAAGAGGTTTCTTTTGCTTGGTGGAACATGCGTATAGGGCCAGCCTGAGTGCACAATCACGTCAAGAGACTGTTTTGAATTACTGTTTTTTAAGGCGGGGCTGTTACAACTGTACAACATCTAGCAAAGGTGCTGCTGAGCGTTGCAATGTCAGATACGCAAGTTGGCTTGGTTCACATGCCAGCATTGCAAAGAATTGTGGGATGTGCCTCTCAGATAGTGCAAAGCAGCTACATGTGATAGGGAATCTGCAGGTAACTTGCTTTTTCTACCCATGGAATGAGAAGGTGGTTACAATGAACACACTATGTTAGTCCCTAGCCAATTCAGGACCATAGCTCAGTGGTAAAGCACCAGCAGAAGCTTCTGAGTCTAATTCATATTAAGCATCTCTGGTTTAAAAAAAGATCCAGGGGCAAGGTGATGGAAAAGACCCTCCTCTGCCCACGATCCCTGTGGAGAGTTGCTGCCAATCACGAGGATACAATGCTGGGCTAGATGGATGAATATTCTGACCTTTAATAAGGCACCATTGAGCAGGTTTTAAACAAAGGTTGCAATTTTTAACTGCAAAATGCACATATTGTAATAAGTCAAAGCTTTCCACTGCCTCAAACCCAGAGATCAAAGGCAGTTTGTGAACTTTACATTGGAAACGGTTCAAACATTTCCCATTACTGCAATGAGCTAAACTCCTTTGCAATGCAGATTGCATTGATTTGGTTTATGTAGCTGCTGAATGCTGAATGATCTCCCATACAATTAATCTCAAGTGATGCTACGCATGTTAAAATCACTGATGCAGGGGATCAAGATTACGGTGCCAAGCTTAATGTAATACCGTGCACACAATTTCCCCTTTCTGCATTATGACCAGCTGAACATAGCAAACCTGAGCTTTATTTCCTGCATTATCTATCCTTTAAGTGCCCTTTGCAGATGGAAGTAGGTGCAGTTGTTCTATGTTATTAGGAGTGAACAACTGCAACTTGCTTCCATGGAGTGGATGAGCCCCAGAATTCCTGAATCTTCTGCAAATCAGTTCTTTTTTTTAACCTTCTGTATATTCTTCAATATGTACTACAGATCTAATGCCCAAATACAGAACAGTGGAACCTCTACTTACGGACGTAATCAGTTCCAGAGGTCCGTCCGTAAGTCGATCCGGGTGATTGGTAGAAGCGCCGTTCTGCGCAGGCGCATTCGGCGGCAGCGCACTTCTGCGTGTGTGCAAACGGCAGAAGCCGCTTCTGCGCGTGCACGAATCACAGCAAATCCAGTATTTACTTCCAGGTTTGCTGCGGTTGCAACTTGGATCGGGCCCATGTAGAGGCGGTCGTAAGTAGAGTTTCTACTGTATCAGGTTTAGAATTTTTAACTCATTTTCTCCTAACAAAGCAAATATGTAACTGTTTTATTCTGGAAAATGTTCCTCAGGATAAGAGGGGTGGTACATTTGGTATACAGCTGATAATAGAACACAACATGAGAAAAGCAGGTATTGAGGGGCTGCTCAATAGGTACAAATGTTGCAGTTTGATGATATTGGATTGGGAGGAAACTATGCCTCGAAGACAAAAGGAATGGCAGCTTCAAAATGGAAGAGCAGGCAAGGAAAAGAGAGTCCTTGTCTGAATCAGATTGCATTAGCGTTTCTTCTGGTGAAAGCTGAGATTTAACATGTCCTGGAGTACTTTACTGTACTCCCCCCCCCCCCCCCGCAGATGTGACAGATCACAGGTCTTGCCTCTTGGATAATTTGCTACATCAAAATAAATGTATGAAGTTGCCCTCAAACATTTAACTCACTGGTGTTTTGTCTTTGGCGATGCAAAGGAGCGGACAATCCCAACAAACGTACATTGGAATTTTTTGCAACACACACAAAAAATGAAAAACAAAAACACAGCATACATCATAGTGAATATCAAAACCCAAAATACAAGTGCATAAGCAAAATGCTGACCATAATGAGGTTTGAAAATATATACCCACATACAACCCTTAAGTAAAAAACATGGAGATCTGGGCCAAACATGGAGATACAGGGCCAAAGGACCACAGGGCCAAAGGACCAAAGGACCACAAGGTAGTATAAAAGCACAGCAGAGTGATTTTTCAACATGATACAACTAACTTAACTGAATAGTACATTTCCAAAATAATATTGAATATGTTGGTGGAAACAGCAGTATGGCTTATAACTCACTAGGAGCAAAGTACTGTTCCCCCTTTTCCCTTTAATAATATATGAAAAGACATGTAAAGCTGTCCCAGCAGGCTTTTCTTCATTCCAGGCAGGTGATGAAGGCAGGGAAGAAGGAAGAGGAGGAGAAACCAAGAATTAGGAACATAAATTTTGAGAACAGAGCCTCCATAGGCCTATCCCAACAGGACTCAGGAAGCAGAAACATGTGGTGGATGGGATGAAATATATTGGAATGGAATAAATCGCACAGGGGAGGGGGAAGAACATCAGGAATTACAGCACAAGTTTGACCATCTTGACTTGAAATCTCCATAGTTTGCCCTTCCTTTTTTCCTAGAAACCAGGATGCATTTTCCCTGAGGTGGGTTCCTCTCAGATCAGGTAATCCCGGTATAATAGGTTTATGACAATGTTAAAGAATCCGCTATCCAAATGGCAAATGCAAAATGTGAAAACTTTGCAAAGAAACTTAGGCATGTCTCTGGTTGTGCAGGAGCTGATGTTTAGGCGTGTGAGGAATTCACTTGACCAAACAATGGTATACTGTATATGTCTACTTCAGAAGCAAATCTCTTTGTGTTTAAATGGGGCTTAGTCCCCAGTAACTGTGTCCAGGATGGCAACCTAGGCTTTGGTTTAGGGCCATCACAGGGGAAAACAGGGTTATTGTGCCTTTAACAGCTGTATCTCTGCCAGCAGAACGAATCTGATTTTCCATAGTAAGCATGAGCTTGGCTAGAGCAGGGGAGGGGGAGCAGCAGTATTGACTGCACTCTCAAACTTTTGAATTATGCCTGCTGCCCACGGCAACCATGTTTGGCCTGCAGTCTCCACCTGCCGCAGGGCAGCCGTTTTGTGACTCTCTCTAAATCTGAAATGTGCCCCCTTGCTGAAAACATTCCTTTTAGACAAACCTACCTAGATGCTTTACAAGGGATGTGGGTGGCGCTGTGGGTTAAACCACAGAGTCTAGGGCTTGCCAATCAGAAGGTCGGCAGTTCGAATCCCCGTGATGGGTGAGCTCCCGTTGCTCTGTCCCTGCTCCTGCCAACCTAGCGGTAAAGGTAGGAAGGTAAACGGCGTTTCCGTGCGCTGCTCTGGTTCGCCAGAAGCGGCTTAGTCATGCTGGCCACATGACCCAGAAGCTGTACGCCGGCTCCCTCAGCCAATAAAGCGAGATGAGCGCCGCAACCCCACAGTCGGCCATGACTGGACCTAACGGTCAGGGGTCCCTTTACCTTTACCTAGATGCTTAGAAAGTTGAGGTCATTTTAATCTGTTTCAGTATTTTTTAACTTTTTGTATGTTTTTAAAGTAGGGCTATTCATTTTTCTAGATTTTGCTGTTTGCTCAAACCATTTTGAGGGTTTTCTTTTAACAACCAAGCAGTTTATAAATTTTGTGAAATAAATAAATAAATTGGTGACTGCTCCCCTCTGGGCTAAGGCGCCCTGCGTCCTGGGTGGCCAGAAGAGCGCAGGGGTGCCACTGACTAAGTCGCTTTGACCTTGAGAGGGGCAAGGCAGGGGAGGCAGGATGTGTTTGCAGAAGGACGATGCAGCAGGTGCTAAGGAGAGGAGGCTTCTTCCTCTGGCCTTCGCCAGGAGATGAGGGCTGGTGCCCAATCACTACATTTAACTGATTAGGATCAAATGTTTGCCAAATGCACCCAACTCTGCAGGAGAACAGAGACTGGTGGGAAATGTAGCTCATCAAAAAGGCACACCCTGCAGCCTGCTTTTGCTCTTCCTGTTCGCTGCCCATGAGAGAAACAATCTCCTGTCTCTTTGCAAGAAAGATCTGGGGGCTGGGTTGCCCTCAAGGGCTTCAAAAAGAAGAAGGGGGAGATTGCTCTCACCTACACAGCGCCCAAGATCAGCTGGCTGCCTGACTGGGGGGCACCTGGAATGGACACCATTCCTACCTTATCGTCCTCCTGCTCCAACACCTCAGTTTCCTGCCCAGCTCTTTCCCCTGGATCACCAGCTCTGCACACACATGTCTTACTTCTTATTTGCAGTTAAAATACTAATGGAGTCAATTTTTTTCCTCTAGAAATGACACCTCATACCCCACAGTCCACTCCTATCTTGGCTTGTATGTGACAATTTATAGTGCACCAAACGCGTCTGGGACTTCATTGTGGCTTCTTCCTGCCTTTGGAGGATCCAGAGTCCCCAAGGGGCAGCACAAGCCTTTCTGGTCTGTGCTTGCGTATACGTTGGGAGTAGAAAGAGCCCCCGAGACAAAGTGTTCAGTTGTGCAAGAGCTGCGCTGTTAGGCACTTGGAAATCTCAGTCCGACACCCGTTTCTGTTTGGCGGAGTTAAGATATACTGCTCCTCCTCCTCAAGAGATGGTGAGGGGACGGCCGGCTGGGAAGATCTTCCTCGTGGTCACTTTCACAATTGCGCTGGAACAAAGGAGAAAATAGGTGACGTTTCAGGCAGGGCTCAGCCTGCCTCTGCAGACTTTTCCTTGCCCCTCTTTTTATACACACACTTATTATTATTATTATTATTATTATTATTATTATTATTTTATTATTATTATTATTATTATTATTATTATTATTATTATTATTATTCTATACAACCATCTGAGGAACACAGGGCAGTTCACAATATAAAAAGACCTAACATAGTAATAAACCGTAACAATAACCCTGCCCGCCAAAGGAGGAACCAACACTCATGGAGAGGAGCACCAGGCCCCTCTGGGGGTGCTGGCATGGAGGGGCATGCTCTCCCACCGGGGCAGGTGGCGCAGCACATGTTTTTTGTGTGCCACCATCCCTGGATCCCAGCCTTGCAAGGCTAATGGGGGGGAAGCGACAACCTTGAGCCCTTTGATCCCAGCATTGTGCAAGGCTAGGATCGAGGGGTGAATGGCTGCCACATCCCCCCCTGCAGCCTTGCAAGGCTAGGATCTGGGGAGGGTGGCATGAGGAGGGTGAAACAGCCATGGCTGCCAGGGCTGGTGTTGCTCCAGCTCCAACAGGGGCTGGACAGGTGCAGTAGGGTCCGTTTGTCCTCGGCCCCTCACGCCACCCCTGGCATGGGGGCATGTGCCTGGGTGCACCCACCCCCACCCTGGGCAACATGGAGACACGCTCCACTGCTGGGTGGGCAGACTTCCAGCTTGCACGATCAACTTTGTTTTTCATTACAAAACCCAAGGTCCACCAAACAGAGAAGGTACAAAATAGTCACTCAAGGGGATGAGCATTGAATTGCAGGTCCCGGTGCGTTTGCACACACGCTCAGCTCAGGAACCCCCCCCCCTCTCTCTCTCACACACACACACACATCCTACATCGGCTCCTTTTTCATCCCCGGTTGTCTTGATTTCCAGCAGCCTAATCTAGAAGGGAAAAAGCCTTCTCGTTACTATGGTTAAGCTACTGAGAGTGAAGAACTTTTGCTGCTCTTCTGCAAATCACTCCGTCATCTTCCAGCAGATCCCCATCTGTCTTCTGTCTGCTCCTGCACTGAACAACCCAAGCAACAAAGACGTTCCCAAGTGGGGAGATGGAGGAGTGGGTGAGAGGTAACTCTTAAATGGCTCAGGAGCGCCATACCTCAAGGACTGTCTCTCCTCAGTCACCTGCGTGGGGGCGCCTGTTTCGTGCCCCCTCAAAAGTCCATGCACAGGGCCACAGCCCCTCTGGCACCCCCCCACACACTATGCTCCTGTACCCACCACCTGGAGAATCTAGAGCTCTGCTCAGAGCTCTTTAACTTTGCCTTGCATAGCTAACCATGATGTTCAGGATGTGCAGCAGCAGTGCTGAGGTAGCATTTCTGTATTCCTCAGCATTTGTGAGAGAGCATGCCAATATCAACCTCTTGTTCCTCAGCAGCCCTGTCTTGGCTCTATTTCGGATGGCGCTCACCTCCTAATGTCATTATTAGGGGGAGCGATGGCTCTATGCAGCCTCCAGGCACAGGGACATTAGGCCCCTGAATGACAAATACTAAGAAGCAGCAACGGGAGAAGGGCTATTGCATTGCATAGGCGTCTCAGGGGGTGGTTGGTTGGCCAGCCAGCTGCTGAAGGAAGCAAAATGCTGAGATAGGTGATCCTTTGCCTGATTGAACAGGGCTCTCCAGCAACATTTGGAAGGCATTGCCTTGGCTGCCCGTCCTCTGTCGCAAACAACTGGGCATGTCAACTTTCCACTTCCTTTGCCCCCATATACTTACCAAGCTTTCATCTTGCATTAGGCGAACTTTTCTCACCAAGGTGCGAGATAAATGGTTGCACAGTGCAACAATGCTGTAAGTAAGCTGGGGGAATAACAAGGATATTGTGGTTATACTCTTGAAAGGCAGAAGATGCCCCTGCAGAGCCACTTATGGGATGTCCCCACAACCCCCAGTGCATTTTATGGGCACAACCAAGGGGCATCTTCAAGAACTGCCCTGTCATCAGCCTCCAATACACAGGTGAGGTTTGGAAGCAGCACCAGGGAGAACTTAAAAAGCTGCATGGAGGATTTAGTGAGCTAACAAAACCAGGAAAATGTTATACGTTAAAGTGCAGCAATACAGAAAAGATTCAGCTGGACCCTATTGTCTCTGGTTGACCCAGTTCACTGTGAGCTCACCTGGGTCAGAAGGAGGCAGATCTCAGTGCTCAGACAAAGTGCTCAGTATAGCTGAAATGATTATCGGGGACTACATGGGGCTAACCCTTGAAGACAGTCTGAACTGGGACAGGCAGCTGTGTTCCTCAGCAATAAGAGAGGGTTGGGAAGCCACCCATCCCCTGCTCCTGAGAGCTGCCTACCTCTGTGGGGAAGGTGATCAGAGGCCAGAGGCCAGTAGTGGGCAGGATCAAAGCATGCACACACGCTATCTATCCTGTTCTGGGCTGAGTCATACTTCCCCCGAAGGAGCAGGTACACAGTGTCAAGGTGTTCCTGGATCCATTTTGGTCATTATAGGCTCAGCCTTGATAACAAGGAGTGCTTATCTCCTGCTCTGGCTGATTTGCCAGCTATGGCCATTCCTGGTTTGATGTAGCCTCCCATCTTGATTACTTAGGGACTACCCTTGGAGGCACTTTGAAAACTTCAGCTCATGAAGAACAGGCCTGGTGAGAGCTGTAGTCCAACAAGATGTTCAGGAAGGGTGGCCTAGGCACCTATCCAAATGACGCATTACTCTATAGTGTGGTTTTATGTTGAGCTGCAAATTGTTTTACTGCAAACTGCTTGGAGAACTTTATCGATGGGTAGTCATATAAATTTAAAATAATAATAATCAACAGTGTTGATGTTAACAAGACCGGCCTGCACTTACTAGTTAGCTTCAAGAGAGAGAGAAGCCAGTTCTGGAGATAGTGCTGAAAGGTATAGTATATGTCACTTAAAAAATAATAATGTTGTTTATTTAAAATGGCGATGGAGAACCTGTGGCTCTCCAGAGATTGCTGGAGTAAACAACCACCAGCTCCAATGTCATTTGGAAGACCAAAGGCTGCCCATCCCTGCTTTAAAACAAAACAAAACAAAACAAAACAAAACAAAACAAAACAAAACAAAACAAAACAAAACAGAAGTCTTGCTTCTTTGTAGAGAGCACCACACATGCATCAGTAATCACACTCCAAGTACAGTACCTTCCACCGCCTCCGGGCATATTGCTTTTTGAAGTTTTCCAAGTTAATGACCGACTCCCGCCTCACCAAGGCCTGGCATTTGTCCTTTGGCTGGGAAAGACAAGAGAGAACAAGATCAGTGCTTCAGAAAGCCTGGGCCATTAAATATACATTATGTGGGTTGTGCGCTTTAAGTACGGGGGTGGGTGGGGCAATTGTGGTGCCATCCAGATGTTGCTGGACTTCAATTCCCATCCGTCCCAGGCAGCACGGCCAAGTATCAGGGAGCTGTAACTCAACAGCATCAGGCAAGCCACAGGCTCTCCATCCGGACCTCAAGTCTTCTCTCTGTCTGAAGTTTGACAGTGATGAGACTGGCACAACCAAGTGTAACAGCAATAAAATGGTAGCAAATAATTTACATCTTAGGACTTAGCTGGCTCCAATGGGACATCCAGTTATGCAGAATTCAGACAGGCCTCAGGGTACCTACCTTATCTCACACGAGTGAGAGCTTCCAAGCATATTTAAAGCCGACCCACATGTCAGTTTGGAAGCTACTTTCTTCAAACCTTGGAAGAAGCTGGACTTGCAGGACTTTCCCTGGATTGAACCCAAACCAGTACTTAGCACACCCCCTCCCTCAAGTGACAGCCTCATCTTGCTGAGACCATCACTAGAAACAAATCAATAGCCAATGGGCAAACATTATTCACTCAACCAATCCTAGGGTGCAGGGTCTGGGACCATCAAGAATAGGTGAGTAAGGGGCAACATGACAGAAGGGCAGAACATTATGCAAGAGATGGCAAAAGTAGTTAGAGAATTCCGTGCCTCCCGCCCCGCCAATAATACTAGAATTCGTGGGCTGAGGCAGTGGTGGCCCCGAATTTGGATAGCTTTAAAAGAGGATTAGGCCAATTTATGGAGGATAAAACTAGCCACAAAGGCTATGATCTGCCTCCACAATCAGAGGCAGCAATGCTTCTGAATACCAGTTGCTGGAAACCACAGGAGGAGAGAACGACTCTTGTGCTCAAATCCTGCTTGCGGGCTTCTGGGTAGCTGCTCTGAGAAGGACCAGACAGGCCACTGGCCTCATCCAGCAAGCTCTTATTATGTTCTTTCGTGTAGCATACAGACAGATGGTGCTGCAAGTAACCACACTGTATTAAATAAATATTTATTGTCTCTATAAGTGTGAAATTAGTTACACATTTGAGAAGATCATTGCTGCTCAGGCAATGCTCTTCTCTTTCAAAGGCAGGAACAAAAATGTGCATAATTCAATTATAACTCACTCCCCTCTCCCACACTTTCCCCTTCTAATAATCTGAGTCAAAACAGCAACAAAAACAAAGTTTCAGGTTCCACAATAGGAGTCTTCAGTCATCTGGTTCCTTCACTGGACCATGTTCTTTGATTGGGGTGAGGAAGAATGTCAAGTCTCTTGACAATGCTTTACGCATCACCCCAGTCAATATACTGAGCGTAGAGTTGATTTTAGAGCTCTCCATTCACTCCGTAACACGTTCACAATTCTGCTTTTCAACTGAAATGCCTGCTACTGTTTGAAGTAGACTGCTGTCAGGATTGCAGAGGGTGCCGTGGGCAAGAAAGAGCTTCTCCATCTGAATCCATCACTATTAAAAGCACCAGTCATACTGAGTTTCAAATCAATGCATTCTTACTGCTGACTCTTTCACAGGACAGCAATAGAGGCTGTTAAGGATGCTTAACTATCTACAATCAGGTATTTAGGAGGTATCTCATGGTAACAGTAAGCTGCTTCCATCTTCCAAAGTACAATGACAGCAAAGGCTTTCACTTCTAAATGCAAAGTATGCTCCAAAAAGAGAACAGGGTGTTATTCAAAGGAATTTCAATTCATTTCTAACTGCCAAAATTCACAGCCTCCCTGTTAAAAAGGGTAAAACATTGGCAAGAGTTCATATGCCCTGTGTCGTGGCACATATATTTTCAGAGTTCCAAAAGTCAACTGCGACAGTGACTGTCAATTATGTTTTTCAGATATAAAGTGAACAAGTGGGGCGTCACCATTAGTATGCAGGAATCTTGAGGTGGCATGAATAGATAAATCTGAAACTCCATTTTAGACAGAGTTACTGACTTGACTTTGCAACACCTGGGTTCAAGGCAGCTAGGAATTCTTCACAGCAGGATCTATTTAGCAGCTCCCTAAGAGAGTCATTTATATCTTTGTTAAAGACGGAGCCAAAATTTCCAGTGATGTAGGCGTCACTTCCATCTTCCAGCTGAGAGCTGCCTGTAAATTCCTGAATCCACTTGAGTTCTTCGGACAATTCCTTACTCAAGGACTCGTAATGTGACTGCCGGTCCATGTACTTGCTGGCAACCCCAGTGAGGCTGCTGCCCACAAGTCTGATGTCCTCCTGCAGGTGCTTCTTCAGAGATTCAATCTTGCGATACTCGTACTTCAGCTGGGAAAGTTCATGTCTCACGTTTTCATGTTCTTCTTTGTACCAAGCTTCTTTCTCATTGTAGATGGAAACGAGGGCGTCAATGTCTTCCTGCAAAGCATCATGGGACACAGCCAGAGCACTGAAGTTCTGCTCCATCCTGGAGATGTCTTCCACCACATAGGCAAAGCGCTCAAAGTTGATGTAGGTGTTGTTGGGTGGCATGCTGGAGTGGCACTTGATGGTGTACTCCTTCAGGCGCTTGGTCTTCAGTTGCTGGTTCTCAGCCCTTTTGCTTTCTGGGACCTTCGTTTCTTCCTTGGGCTGGTGAGTCTTCAGACAGAAGTAGTAGGGCATGGTTATTACTGATCCGCAGAATCATGCAAACTGCTTCTATAGACACCACAGCATCAACCACAACACAGCAGGCAAAAGGAAGGCAAACACACAACACATATCCATGGTGCTGGGTGAAAACAGGATTCCTTCATGCATGTCACAGACATTATTTTATTTTCACAAAAAAAGGTTGGTGGAACAAAAACATCCCTGTGAGCACTATGACTGACTGCATGCTGGTATCTGTGCATTTACAGTTTCAAAAGTGGTCATTTTTTGTAAAAAAATAGAAAATATTTCAGAAAATACACTATTGAGCATTCTCTCTCTCTCTCTCTCTCTCTGTGTGTGTGTGTGTGTGTGTGTGTGTGTGTGTGTGTACTGGGGTCACCAAAGTCTGTAGCCCTCCTGGAAAGCAAGTTATGGGACAAAACAAACAGGTCCTTTCTAAGTCATTTCTGTGAAATGAGTGTGAGTGTTGTGTGGCTATTTTTCCTGTTATTGAGGAATGCTCCCTGTTGCCATTCGAAAGCAAGAGTGTCAGTGTGTTTGTGTGTATTTATATATATATAATCAATATTGTGTGATCTCAACAATCAGAGCCAGAAGTACATGGCTGACCTCCCACAGTAAGCGTAAGGTTGATGGGGCTGGCCACCTCTCTAATTTTGTGCTATGCCCCCAGCACTCTCTCAAAATGTGCCCACTGATCCAAAAAGGTTGGTAGCGCCTGATTCATTGTGATGTGAAAAAAATCTTAAGAATCCAGCACTCCAGATTCCAGCATGCAAAGACCAGCTGCATATATTCCATGTTACAATGGATGTCCAGGACTGAATGAATGTTTTGAGTTTCACCTGTAAATAATTGGCTATTCCAGATGAACTTAATGGATGCCCCATATTAATATCACATATCACTGTGTTCTCAATTATTCACAAACTTTGTCTGGGGTCTTCAACATTCAGATGTGAGTATTGACACTGGGCAAATGTAGGACATCCACTGTATCTTCTACACAGCAGAACACCACAAACACAAAGAAAGACACAGAGAGGCGTGTGGTCCACTGGGTACTAGGCTATAGCCACCCTTGGAAAGTTGCACAAATGCATTGGAGTGTCTTTTACAACTTCCTATAGATTTCAAGGTGGACTGGATGGAGCAAATTCATACCAGATAGAGCCCAGCCAAACACAGTTGGAATGTGGTTTATGTCTGTCCATGCAAACAGTAGGCAGATGTATCACCATCACACAACACATTCCATGACGGAAAATTGTATGCTTGTCAACACGCATCTCAGCATCGCATATTTTTTATCTCTTGCTTAAGACAAGAAAGCATTAAAAAAGGCAACATGTATTTTTATTTTGCAAAGATTCTGACAATGTTTGGCAAAAATTAATCTCCCTCCTCCAGTGAGGTTAAAACTGTGAGAAACCAAACTAGAAGGTCATTGTCATGCTGCCGTAATGTTTAAAGTCAGATATGCAAAAGCAAATGAGAATTATGACAGGTGACATTTCAATGCCAAAATGCAGAACTCCATACAAAGCTCTGTCCGAATTAAAAAACACCCCCTTCCCCTGTGACACCACATGCCCCACTTCCAGGCTTACCGTGATCCAGGGGTGAGTGAGAGCTTCTTGGATGGTGAGGCGTTTCCTGCAAAGGGAGAAAATTTGTTAAGTAAGCGAGCCCCCCTTGCAGGGAAAAGCTGCTGGTCACAACTGTTCTTGAAGCGTGTCGCATACTGGCTGCAGAGACAGCCCTGTCCGTCTCCCTCTTTAAAAGCATCCTTAGTCTAAAGCTACCACAAGAGAGGTCGGAGGATGAGCTGAAGATGAAGGAGACATGGAAAGAGAGCAGATCTGTGCCCGTGAACTGCCAGGATGGGAGGCCAGCTGAGAAGAAGATGGGGGGCACCCTCTGGAGGAAGTGCCCTTGCGCGGTGGTTCTCAGGCACCCAACAACCAGCTGTCTGCTGGGGCACTTGAGACTTTGACAATTGGGCGTGACAACCCTCTTGTCAATCATCTGATGCCATAATGTCAGGTGATTGACAGGTGGGTTGTCCCACCCACCTGCCGCAATTCGGCCCACAGAGGTGCTGACAGATAAGGATTTAGCCTGCTGTGCCCAAAGAGGTCCCCATCCCCTGCCCCTTTACAATGGTCCACAAACTACAGCTGGCCTGGAACAGAGGCACAAGATTATTAACTGGGACAATATTTCACTGTGCTCTGTAATATAATAATAATAATAATTTATTATTTATACCCTGCCCATCTGGCTGAGTTTCCCCAGCCACTCTGGGCGGCTCCCAATCAAGTATTAAAAACAGTACAGCATTAAATATTAAAAACTTCCCTGAACAGGGCTGCCTTCAGATGTCTTTTAAAGATAGGATAGCTGCTTATTTCCTTCACATCTGAAGGGAGGGCGGTTCCACAGGGTGGGCGCCACTACCGAGAAGGCCCTCTGCCTGGTTCCCTGTAACTTCACTTCTCACAATGAGGGAACTGCCAGAAAGCCCTCGGTGCTGGATCTTAGTGTCCGGGCTGGACGATGGGGGTGGAGACGCTCCTTCAGGTATACAGGACCGAGGCCCTTTAGGGCTTTAAAGGTCAGCACCAACACTTTGAATTGTGCTCGGAAACATACTGGGAGCCAATGCAGATCTGTCAAGACCGGTGTTATGTGGTCTCGGCAGCCACTCCCAGTCACCAGTCTAGCTGCCGCATTCTGGATTAGTTGTAGTTTCTGGGTCACCTTCAAAGGTAACCCCATGTAGAGCGCGTTGCAGTAGTCCAAGCGGGAGATAACTAGAGCATGCACCACTCTGGCGAGACAGTCCGTGGGCAGGTAGGGTCTTAGCCTGCATACCAGGTGGAGCTGGTAGACAGCCGCCCTGGACACAGAATTAACCTGCGCCTCCATGGACAGCTGTGAGTCCAAAATGACTCCCAGGCTGCATACCTGGTCCTTCAGGGGCACAGTTACCCCATTCAGGACCAGGGAATCCCCCACACCCACCCGCCCCGGTCCCCCAAAACAGTACTTCTGTCTTGTCAGGATTCAACCTCAATCTGTTAGCCGCCATCCATCCTCCAACCACCTCCAGGCACTCACACAGGACCTTCACCACCTTCACTGGTTCTGATTTAAAGGAGAGGTAGAGCTGGGTGTCATCTGCATACTGATGAACACCCAGCCCAAGCGACATTGGCTCCCAGGTTCATTTCCAGACACAATTTACCTTCAAATTACATTTAAAAACATCTTAGGACTAGGTTACCTGAAAGACTGCCTTCTCCAATATGCACCCTGCCAAAGCTTAGCTCTCTTCCTCAGGCCGTGTCCTGAGTGTTCCCTGTGGCCCATGCAACCAGCAGGGAGACAGCCTTTTTGGTAGTGACCATTCCTCTCAGCTTATGGAACAATCTTCCCAGGGAGCCTTGCCTGGTGCCATCCTTGTGGTCATCTTGGCTCCAAAAGAGCTTTCTGCTCGCCCAGCCCTTCTAAACAACTATGTAGTAGTTGTGGTTTTTAATTTTTGGGTTCAGTCTGCTTTGGGTCACATTTTTTGTACTTAGGACATTTGTGGTTTCATGGTTAACTTCATATTTACATTTATTCCTGCTATTTACCGTAAGCTGCCTGGATAAGTTTATGCTGTGAGGCATAAACCAATCAACCCAGCCATGGTGGGCAGGA
Source organism: Podarcis pityusensis (assembly GCF_964106645.2). NCBI lineage: Eukaryota > Metazoa > Chordata > Lepidosauria > Squamata > Lacertidae > Podarcis > Podarcis pityusensis. The sequence goes on along the minus strand of NC_138039.1, from coordinate 48,815,322 downwards.
CCAGGAAGCTTGAGGGCCTGCCTGTACCTCGGCTTAATCCCTCCCGCCTCCTGGTCCATGCGGCTTACAGCTTTCGCAGCACTCCCCTCCAACTACTGCTGCCCCACATTTTCTCCTCCCTAAATCCATAAATACCCTTTGCTTTGAGGGTTAGAGTTATGCTTTGGGGGTTTTTTTTGCAGTTGTATTCTCAAAAATTAATAAACATATATTAAAAGAGAAGAAAAAGAAGATGCAAATATGAGAGCGACATTGATTACATAGGGAATCTGTGGGCTAAGGGAGCAGAGAGTGTGAGATGGCAGTAGCTGGAGGAGAATTCACTGTGGAAGAGGAGGAATGAACTGAAGGCGGCACGAGGGGGTCACCATCCACGCTAAGCCAAGGTATGGGTCAGCTCTGAGACTGGCCTTCCTCTCATCTTCCTCCTGGTGGGTCATTTGAGGCTCACCGGGTATCTTTTACCAGAAGCTTCCGAATGAAATCTTTGGCGAGGTCACTGGTGTGGCTGAAGAACTCTTCGTCAAATTCATAGTTCACAGCTGTGATGTTAGCCAGCGTCTCCTGTTTGGTATCTCCAAGGAATGGCGAAGCCCCGCTAAGCCTAGAGGACCATAGGGAGAGAGAAGGGTCATTAGCCTACAGAGAAAAACAGGGAAAATTGGTCTCATTCCTGACCCCATAGCAGAGAATGCTATGCCTGCAGTTTTTCTGCCTGCTTTAAAACGGACCATGGGGGGGGGGCTGAATGGTACAGTGGTACCTCGGGTTACATACGCTTCAGGTTACATACGCTTCAGGTTACGGACCCCGCTAACCCAGAAATAGTGCTTCAGGTTAAGAACTTTGCTTCAGGATAAGAACATAAATCGTGCTCCGGTGGCGCAGTGGCAGCAGGAGGCCCCATTAGCTAAAGTGGTGCTTCAGGTTAAGAACAGTTTCAGGTTAAGAACGGACCTCCAGAACGAATTAAGTTCTTAACTCGAGGTACCACTGTATTGACAGCTTCTGAAGGAAGGGAGAGGGCAGGCTGAGCCCATGAAGCTCTTAGAGGCAGACTCCATCGTGGATTAAATCTAGGGTCTTATGAAGAGCTACGAAATAGGAGACAGAATGATCTGATCTTATAGGGCACAACACGAAGGGAATTTCTCCTGTGAAATAAATGGGAGCTCCTCAAGAGCAAAACATTCACTTGTGGGGCTCCCATTTATTACTGGGAGCCAGTGTGGTGCACTAGCTAGAGTGTCAGACCCGGGCCTTGGGAGACCAGGGTTCGAATCCCTACTCAGCCATGAAGCTCAGTGCGTGACTTTGGGCCTAACCTACCTTGCAAGGTTGTTGTGATGATAAAAGTGGAAAGAAGGAGAAGCATGTATGCAGCCTTGAGCTCCTTGGTGGAAAGGCGGGATTTAAATGTAAAAATAAATATATAAAATAAATAATGGGGTTTGCACGGAAATAAATCACCAGGGGATTGTGCCCTATGTAAGTTGGTGCCATTTGGACTTCCTATTTCGGGACAAAAATGTCTTGGGCTCCTCCTACCCAAAATTCGCTCAAGACAAGGGGTAGAAAAGATGCAGTGAAATCAAATCCGGGAAGCCCCTGGTGCAGGGAGGAAGTTATTTTTCTGAAGGTTCAGCAGCTGGCCTTGTTTGCAAGGAAAGAAGGCCTGCCTGCCAATAATACAGAGGGTGCTCAGCAGTCTTTATTTAGCCTGGGAGAGGAGCCCGGCTTCTTTCTCAAACGCCCTTCACTGTAAGCAACGTCCTTTGCTTACCTTCTTTTTTAAATAAAATGTGTCATAGCACTTTCTTGTCTGTCTTTGAAGAGGGATGCTGAGTTGTTAAATCAAGAGACAGGGCAATGCTGCTCCTGTCCCAAGGGCTGAAACAGTCTCCCACTTCCAGGTCTATAACAGTCACCTTCCATATTTAGGCTGTGCAGCTTAAATGCTATTTATAGGGACGGACCTTAGCTCAGAGGTGGAGCATCTGTTTTCCATGCAGAAGGTCTCAGGTTCAGGCCCCACAACATCTCCAGGTAGGTATGGGAACATCCCCTGCCTGAAACCCTGGAGAGCTGCTGCCAGTCAGTGTAGACAACACTGAGAGAAACCAATGGGTTGGCTCAGTATAAGGCTGCTTCCTACATCCTAATATGTTTGTGGCAGCATCTCCTGACCATAATGTAGGAATGTCCCTGTTACAGGAAAGGAGGTCAATGTGGAAGAGTGGACAGAGGCTTCACCTGGAACCAGGGAGACCTACTCATTACTGAGGAGGGGGATGCTTAACCCTTCCCCACTGAGTCATATTCTCACTCTGCATCAATACAGAGCTTTGAATACATTCTCAATAATTTGGAAGGATTTTTGTGCTGGTCGGTGTAATTAATGGGAGTCTATTTTACTTTCTGTATTGCAATACATTATTTCCAGGGGCATACCTGAAGTTATCCACTATTTTGCATAGAACTGAGCTGTTGTTACACTTAAAAAACTGTCCTGCATTTGAGATTTTGGAAGACTTTATGGTATATTGTTGGTCTTATTTCTGGTCAGTTGTCCATAATAAACTGGTGTGGATGATGCTATCATAATTCTTCTTCTTTACTTTATGTGCTATTTTACTGCAGTTGCTTTTGTGCATCACTTTTTCTGATTATGTAATTTGCTTTGTAGGGTAGGCCAGTCTCGGTATCTGCATATTGCAGCTGTTGGGGAAGGAGGCAGAGAGACAGACACGTGGTTCACCTAAGGTCTCAGGGCTTTGTGTCAGAGGCAAGATTTGAGTTGAGGACTTTCTTACCACTAACCAACACTAGTTCCATTTGAGCAAGGTTTTTTTTGTGGGAGGGGGGGATTTGGGAGATGATAGGAAAAGGACATGCAGGAAAAGACTAGACACCGGGGACACACAACTTCATTGAGACTGAGGAGCATTCCAACAACACAGACCCTCTTTCTTTGCTTTCTGGAGACTCCCCCACAGTGACTTTGCACAAATTCTACTTCCAGCCCAAGGACAAGGGTAACAACAGCTTGCATCAAAGTGTTCAAAGCACACAAGAACCTAGTGCTGATTTTGGGGAGAGCGGGGGGGGGGGGGGGAGAGAGACAGAGCTCAGCATAGGAAGACACTGCACTGCCACCTAGCAAGCAGCCTTGGCAACTGCATTGTGGAACTGGAATTTGGAGAAAGGCACCTGCATGCCCAGAGGTGGCAAGAAGGCAGCTGTGGCTCAAGCAGATTCTGGGGACTAGAGAGGTGCTGGGCTAACAACAGTGGGGCTTCCCCTTGCCCCATGGAATCCCTGCCAATGGCCTGCTCTTGGATATGATCTTGGGGTGGAGGAGAAGGAATGATTCCAGGGAGGGACTGCTCCTTATCAAGGGTAAGATCGAGCAAGTTCTACCTAGCATTCTCTGCAACAAATCCAGGAACTGGGAGTGACTTCTGCTTTAATTTGCTGGAGGCCAATTTGTGCGGATAAAATGGTGGGGTGGGAACCATGTATGTCACATTGAGCTCCAGGGCATAATAGCAATACAAAAACAGAGATATAATCCAGTGCAGTACTTACAGAATGTAAGTGATAACTCCTATACTCCTGAAACAAAGCAAAAGAAAAAAGATGGAAATATTTAAATTAACACCCACTATTGTGTAATCTACTGGCATATGCAGATGGAAAGTGGGAAGAAGAAAGCCACAGTGGGACCTAACTTTGACACATAAACACATTTTATACCATGTTTGGTTGTTTTTTAATAATAATATAAGAGAGTGTTGGCATTGCTGGTGTTTTTCCATAGAACTTGGCCAAACTAGTTAAGAAGCTTTTGAATATTTACCAACTTATAAAACCCCAGCAGTGGCTCTTTCACTTGACGCAACCAAAGCTTTTGATAAAGTTAATTGGGATTTTTATAAAGAATTATTAAAATTTCAAGAATTTGGCACCCAAGGTTTATAGGCATTATTGATCGGCATTATAATAGCAATTTAGCCCATATTTGAGTTAGTGGTTAGAGATTCTAATCAATTTCCAGTCTATAAGAGAACAAAACAAGGTTGTCCACTTTCACCCTTTTTATTTGGAACCACTGGCTGAACTAATTAGAAATGACCCGATAATAACTGGAGTTCAAAGCAGTCATATGCAACACAGTATAATAATGTTTGCAGATGGTATCTTGCCTTTATACACTGATCTTGAACCATCAGACAAGAAGTGATGCTATACTGGAAGGGAATGGAAAGAGGGAAATCCTTACCACATATCTGCAGCCAGCCCAAGAGGCTCGTAGTTCACTATTTCTGGTGCTGAAAGGAACAGCAAGAATGAGCAAGAGGGTGCACCAAAGATTTTAAAGGCAAGTATAGAACCACAAACCTAGAAGGCAGGCAGGCACGCACACACACACACACACACACACACACACACACACGCCCTCTGGAGCCCCCAGGACACAATTCCCCTCCTCCTTCCCAACCCGCACTCTCAGCGCCACTGCTCATGCCCCACCTCCACAAACAACAAGAAATTCCCAGGGCATAACTCACACCAAAGGCTGGTCTCCTTTGGAAGGAGGTCATGGGAGGGCTTGCTGGCATTTCATAACATCTGAGAACATTTTCAGACTTGCAGGTGGATCTATGTGAAGGGGGCAAAGCTTAACCTAGGAATGGAAAATGTGTGGCCTTCCAGGTGTTGCTGGACTTTGGATAGCCTCAGCCAGCAGAGCCCATAAGCAGGGAGAATGGGAACTGCAGTCTGCCAGCATCTGGAGGGCCACAGCATCTCGACCCCTCCAGTGCAGGGACCCCCACAGGCCAGTTTCCATGAAGCACACATACTTTTCAGTCGCGCTAATCTAAACAAGTGGCAGCCATAAGGAATGCCAGAGACTGTAGTATAAACTTTGAGTGACTAGTTAAACAATCAACAACTAACAGTGAAATGGCTTAGACTTACCCACAAATTCTGGTGTCCCAAAAATATTTTTAAACTCAACGCCATCTTCTATTTCATGAGCCAGACCAAAATCAATCAGTTTTATGTGCGGGATGGGGATATTCTTTTCTAGCAGCATAATATTCTCAGGCTTATCGGATAACAGGGAAGACATACATACAAAGAAATAATAAAGTCAGGTTTGTGGATTGATCCAGCCCTATTTTTTAACAGGAATATAATAATCTGCCTCTTACTGAGTCAAAGCAGGAGTCCATCAGACTCAGTATTGTCTACACTGATGCGTGGATTGCTTTCAGACAAACACTCCACCCACACCCACCCTGGAAATGCCAGGGATTCAACCTGTGACCATCTGCTTACAGAACAGATGCTAAACCACTAAGCTACAGCCCTTCCCTAACCTAGATTCAGGTGGGCCTATAGAAAAGGGCGCCTCTGATTGCCCTAAAACAGATGCAAAATGCAATTCTATGCACCAAAGCAAATGTTGCTGTGTCATGCTGAGTCATGGTCTGCAGCTCTAGCAAAGGACTCAGATGACAGCTCCAGCATCATATATTAAGAGATTTATATTTTGACAGCTGTCGTAATTTCAGTTTACGCTTTCCCCCTCAACTGCACAAGACAATGGCAATACAAAATCTGGCAGCTGCAGAGTTTCATAAAAGGAGCTTAGAGACAGGACACCTGTTTTGTATACAGAAGGTCCCAGGCTCCATCTCTGGCAGCATCTCCAGTTAATAAAGGCTCGGTTCCCCAGAGATGGAGAAGACCCTTCTCTGCCTGAGACAAGCATGGAAAACCCCTTGCCAGTTGGGGTAGATGGGCAAACAGCCCAACCAGCGGCTAATAGGCAGCTTAATGTTCTTAATGATCTTTTCCCAATTGGTACTTATGTTACTCATGTTACAGGCCTCTCTCTTGAATGCTTAAGACTTGGGGGTTTGTTTGTTTCATTTTCTAGTACGTGCAAAACCATTCCCCATCACTCTTTTTGATCAAGTACCCCACTTGCTTTTCCAGTCTGAAACAACTGCCACCACTTTCATTCATGAAAAATTCCCAGTCCTACATTCCCTAACGGAGGTCTTGGTGGTTCCTTTCTCCTTTAAAAACAGAAAAGGGTGGGGAGAGCTTTGAGCCTCAGTCCAAAGCTGTAAACAAAAAGCTCATTTAACCTGGATAAAAGTGTTGGATAAATCAAGCCCCCTTATTCTCCTCTTGAGGAGGTGAGTTACAGACTCTGAACCTCTGTGAAAAGATTCTACATGCTCAGTCAGAGATACTGAATCACAGAGGGAAACCTGGGTGCACAGTGGTGGAAACTGCAGTGGAGCATTGTGTGCGCGCGCATGCAGAGTTACCCTATTCACCCGCCCCTTCTTACTTCTTACTCTGAGAGATGCAATCAAGATTCCCTCCCTCCCTGCCATTTAACCTGACTTTTCTCTTCCTGAAATGCAAAGGCACTGCAAGGTCCAGGTGAGGAAAATGCCAGAGGTGAGACAGAAGCAAATCACATTCGCTACCTTTGTTCTTTTCCTAGTTCAGTTTACAGGGTGGAGGGTTGCTACACAAGGGGCAGGCCAGTCCCCAAAGAGGAATCTTCCACCATTCACAGCACAGCAAAGGATGGGAGGAACTCAGATTTTGAGATTAGATTACAGGCTGTGCTTGCTTTGACAGTGAGCACAGTTCCAGTGTATACAAATCAGCTGAGCTCTGGTTTATTTGTTCATAGAATTTCTTACTTGCCCTTTCCCCAGAAGGTTGCAAAGGCTTACACGTCCACATGGCACAGGAGCCATGAAAACCAAGCATGTTTAAACCACACCCCAGCCTTTCCTTTCCCAACCGGGTGCCCTCCAAATGTTTTGAACTGCAACTCCCACCTGTCTCAGCCAGCAAAGCTAAAAAAGGCTGAGGGCTGACTGGGAGTTGTAGCCCCCAAAATATGGAGGGCACCAGGCTGCTGAAAGCTGGTCTACAGTCAGCTGCCAACAGGGTAGCCAACTTCGGCCCCAGATTATGGGTGCCCAGAGGCACATGCGACGTAATGTGACGTCATGATATCACGGTGTGCTGTGACATCATGACATCACATTATGTCACATGTGTTGCAGAGGTACCTGGGAATCCTGGAAGTCCTGTCCAAGGCCCTGTGGTGTGGGTGGCAAGCATCCACAACAAAATTTTTGTGGGTGCCCGGTCCCCCAGGGCCCCCTAGAGTTGGCATCAGTGGCTGCCAAGCCCATTCTGCCTGACTTCCCTGCTTACCTTTAAATCAAAATGGGCTATTTTCTTGTCGTGTAAGTAGCTGACACCATCTAGGATCTGCTTAATGAACTGTGTGGCTTCCTCTTCACTCAACGACTCCTTCTGGGCTAGGAAATCAAAAAGTTCTCCTCCAGACACACTACAAAGCCAACAAGAAAGTATTGTGATAGCTACATTAACAGCAAAAGGATGCAGATTCATCGTACTATTTTGCTTCCGGTTCCCTGGATTAGTCTAATGGATGTTTCTAACAAATTACTACTGCTGTTTGTTGAATAGAGCAGTCATCCTGAATTCTTTGCACAAAGCTTATGAGGTGGTTAGACTGTGTCCAATCTTTGTTTTTATTTTGCAAAGTCTCTGGTCTTTATTGAGCATTTGTTCCAATTTGTTTAAGAAGTGATTATATGATAATGAGCACTAATCCTGCATTCTTCCTGATTTACTTGCTGAGTGTTTATAAATAATCTGGTTAATCATTCATTCACCCCACATTTTTAAATGCATTTGCCCATCACTTTCCAAACTGCAAAAAGTCCATAAAAAAAAAAATTGTTGCCCTAGGGCAATGCTGCATTTTAATATGCTTTAAATGTACAATCCTAACATTCTGGTAGGCTCTTGAATCCCTCTCACAAATTACTGACAGTCTGGATGCAACCCTGGGGAGCCAACAGCTCCCCTTTGTGGATAAGGCTGGGGGGAAGATTTACAACACTCTTCTTTTTTTTTGTTGCTTTGTCCCATAGTTAAATATATTTTGATATATTACATATGCATGTCACTTATGCATTTATTTTTAAGATAATTTATAATCCTCACCTTCTATCCCATATGGGACCTTTCTGGAAATGAACGGTCAATGGCATCAGCAGCATTAAAAAACCCTCAAACCAATTACTGCACAGAAAGGACAACTGGGATGGACCTGAGCATGCTATCAACATTGCTGCCCCTCCACCCTAAATTGGCACCTTGCCAATTATAAGTTTGTTCCTTTAAGGATCTAACTTTCTTAAAATCCAATTTGATTTATGTCTTACGCTGCAAGTGTTTCCTGTTGCAGCTCAGTTCTTGGTTTAGAATAGATGAACAAACTGATTTTATAGCCCCTGTGGTCCAGGAACCTGGATATAAGTTGAATGCATATAACGAAGCAGTTTACTGCCCTGAACAATGAGCCAGGAATGAGGTGTGTATGAGACTCATTCACACACCAACACCGATATATATGAACTTTGCCTTTGCACTTATTCAAAATCCAACGTGCCACCAAAGCTGGTCACTGAACCTTGAAATTCTGATGGACAGCTAACATGTTGCCCACAAGTTCTCCACAAGGTGGCCCTCAGCACCAACACAGTTTTCTACGGAAAATCCCAAGAATCTTAGACTGCTAGGGGGGAAAACAAGAACAGAAGAGTCCAGTCCCAATTGTGGTTTTAAGGGCTAGAGGGCCTGGAATTCTGCACTTGATGGGCTCAAATTTTGCACACAAACAAAGGAATAGACGGAGCTGACTGTATTGCTTTGCAATTATTCAAATAATTTGCATATATTCTCTCTCTTATTAAGCATAATTTAGTCTGGTTTTACTCTTCATGGTGAAACCCACGATACTTTATTCAGCTCCCCAGTGGGCTTCCGATATTTCAACAGATATTGCTTGTGCATATTCTAGCTTATCTTAAGAACTAGAAACTTTATCTATTCATTTGTTTTAAAAGTGCATTCCTGTGCATCTCAGCACATACGCAGCCTCTCCTACTCACAGCTCGAGGATAAGGACCACATCAGTCTTGTTCTCATACACGTCATGCAGCTTGATTATATTGGCGTGAAGGATCTGCTGCAGGATGTTGACCTCCCTTTCGATCTCCTCTCGCCGGACTCCACGGCGGCTGGCACGGCTCTGTCGTTTCTTGATAAATTTGGCGGCGTATTCCACCCCCGAGACCTTCTCCCGGCATTTCTTCACTATAGCAAACTGGCCACTGCAAAGAAGAAAGAGGAGCTGAAGGCAATTCTCCCACACCAGGGAAACTGGCGATCCTTTGGGAAGTCAGGAGTGGGTGCAGGAGACGGGTTCAAATTCCTGGAGTGGCCCCACTTCTGGCTACAGACAAAACGAAGATAGTTGGATGCCAAGCTAATATGCTAAAATGCATTAAAATGTCAACAGAACCCTAATATAATAATAATAACAATAACAATAACAATAACAATAACAATAATAATAATAATAATAATAATAATTTATTTATACCCCACCCACTCTGGGCAGCTTCCAACAAAGTATTAAAATACAGTAGTCTGTTAAACTTTAAAAGCTTCCCTAAAGAGGGCTGCCTTCAGATGTCTTCTAAAAGTCTGGTAGTTGTTTTTCTCTTTGACATCTGGTAGGAGGGCGTTCCACAGGGTGGGTGCCACTACCGAGAAGGCCCTCTGCCTGGTTCCCTGTAACTTGGCCTCTCGCAGTGAGGGAACTGCCAGAAGGCCCTAGGAGCTGGACCTCAGTGTCCGGGCAGAACGATGGGGGTGGAGACGCTCCTTCAGGTATACAGGGCCGAGGCCGTTTAGGGCTTTAAAGGTCAGCACCAACACTTTGAATTGTGCTCGGAAATGTACTGGGAGCCAATGTAGGTCTTTCAAGACCGGTGTTATGTGGTCTCGGCGGCCGCTCCCAGTCACCAGTCTAGCTGCCGCATTCTGGATTAGTTTTCCGGGTCACCTTCAAAGGTAGCCCCAGGTAGAGTGCATTGCAATGGTCCAAGCGGGAGATAACTAGACATAAGAATGTAACAAGAGCCTTGCTGGATGAGGCAATGGCCCAACTAGTTCAGCATCCCGTTCTCACAGCAGCCAAGCAGATGTCCCAGTGGGAAACCCGGAAGCAGGACCTGAACACAAGAGCCCTCTCCCCTCCTGTGCTTCCCAGCAACTGGTATTCAAGCATCACTGCCTCTGAGCTTGGAGGCAGAGCACCCAAAACAAAGCACCAGGAAAAGATTTAAAGCTTTGAGTCTGCTTTCAAATAATGCTTATTTGGTTTGTCTAAAAAAAGAAATCTGAGCATAAAAAGGGTTTTCTTAGCTCAGAGTTTCAGGGCTCAGAGAAGTTAGCCTTGGGTTAATGTACCCTTTTGGCGCCAGGCAAACTTATTTATTTATTTATAAATAAATAAATAAATCTCCCAGGCTTTTAAAGTATTAACTTGTAAACTGTCCAGATTTGCTATGCAATTCTGGCTTGTTGTTGTTGTTTTGTCGTTTAGTCATGTCCGACTCTTCGTGACCCCCTGGACCAGAGCACACCAGGCCCTCCTGTCTTCCACTGTCTCCTGCAGTTTGGTCAAACTCATGCAATTCTGGCTAGTTTTTGCTATTATGTTTGCGTTATTTATTACACTATATAGAAATTTATAAAACCTTCACAAATGAAAAAATTTTATGAAATCCTGATATGGTGGGAGGGGGAGACCTCCTAATACATTTTTTTTTTTTTTACTGATTGCAGAGTTATGAAGTCTACAAACACATTTTTAAAAAAACCTTAAAAGTTACAGGAGGGATTATCCCACCCACCCCCAGTCAAATGCCTTTATTTAAATGTTTTAGCACTCTACAAACTTTTACAACTTGAGACTATTCTTAAATGTCAGCTGGCCTGACCTGACCTGACCTGACCGCAGCTGCTGCATTTCCAGGTTATTCTTCAACCACCAATTTTAGTATTTCCTCCATAGCTCAGAAAAAGGAAACAAGCTCTGCATCCTCTAGTATTTTAGTGTGATGGAAGCCCCCCTCAGATCCAGGTATGAAGTAATTAGTTAGCAGAGGAAGGAAGCAGAGAATTCCACATAAAGTACAGTGTGGATGAGATCACTTTGCCGCTTCCTGTCTTCCTCTCATACATTCAACACAAGGTATGATTTGAATGCAAAGCAGGTGTTGGAGGGGAGAGAGAGAGATGACTGCTGTACTAAGCCTTCTCACGATTTCCAGGCAATAAACCCAAGACAGGCGAGAAAAAGAGGCCTAATTCACATGATGCTTTACAGCAGACTTTCCCAAAACTGGCGCGCTCCAAATGTTTTGGACTACACCTCCCATCAGACCCAGCTTGGGGAAGGCCGATTATTATTTTGCATTTATAGAGCACAAAACACATTGAATGTTGCACTGGAGAGATACCGACTCCTCCTTGACTGGGAAGTCAAGGAGGAGGAGGTCACTGCATCAATGATAAAGTGGTCACAAGACTTTGGATAAGTTATATCAATGTCCCAACGGGAAAATCTCTGGAAGAAGAATTGGAAATTTACTACCTGTTACACCATCAGGGAGAACTTCCTAAAAATGCAACAGCAATGGTATCTAACACCTCAGAAACTAGCCAAAATGTATAAAGGAGTAAAAAGTAACTGCGGAAGATGTGGAGTACAACAAGGATCCTTTTATTATGTATGGTGGCAATGCAATAAAACAAACCAAAGAAAGAATTCATTTCAAAATGGGAAGTATTTAAAATATATTTGAAAATTAATAATACTGACTTAAAATCCATAGCGGCATTTGAATAATTTCAGCAATATCGTTCACTAGTTATATGATGTAACATATTTTGAATTGATTTGAGATGACAGTAATAACATGTATTGGCAACAAAGAACGGTAATTTGATTTATGTAGTAGATGGGAAGTCAGGTTTAAAAAGAAGAGGCCATTACAGTATATGGATTATGAAATTTATATTAATTCTCTATGTAAGGTGCGACTGATGGTTTATTTTGTCCTTTTTGTTATGTGTTGAGCAAATAAAATAAAATAAAAATTAAAAAGGGGGGGAAAGAATGTTACATTGGAGAGTAACATAAGCAAAACAGAGGGGCCCAGATGATCCTACAATCTAAATGTTCACAGTGGGGAAGAAAACTGCAATGGGGCATAGATGCAGCGGAGATATGTGTCCTTAGATTTTGTTTCATTTGAGGTTGGGGACACAGGTTTGAAGCCAAAGGCTTTGTGAAAGGTGTAGCAGGTACCATGGAGGGAGAATGCAGGACAGGGCAGCTCTGTGAAAGAGTCATGGCACTGTGTGCCAGAGGAGGAGCAGTTTCAGGGCAGTCAATGATCTCCACCTGCTCTGAGAAGGAAATAAAGAGGCTTCCAAGCTTTACTACTGCTTTACTATTGTTTATGATCCAGCACACTAGCCTTCAACTGGTGGTGGTAGGGTGTGGGGACCCACAAGTAGGCCTGTGGCCTGGTGCAAGGTGGGTCGCAACAGGAGCATTACTATCACATTAATATGTGGTAAAAGATTGCGAAATGGGTCTAATAATAATAATAATAATAATAATAATAATAATAATAATTTATTTGTACCCTGCCGATCTGGCTGGGTTTCCCCAGCCACTCTGGGCGGCTTCCAACAAAGATTAAAAATACATTAAAATGGATGTTTGGGTCAAAAGCACGTCCTGGCTCTGAAAAAAAGGTGGAAGATACTTGACCTAGAGACAGTTAGGGGACTGGTCAACACAGCTTCCTGCATTATGGGACACTGTGGGTGTAAGTACCAGGGTGGGGGTGGGGCTGTCACAACAATAATTTACCACTCCACTACTGGGAAGAGGCCAGCTGGGAGAAAGAATTTGAAGAAAGATATAACTGTGCTTGCTTGCTTGCTTGCTTGCTTGCTTGCTTGATTGTTATTTATTTATTATGCATTTATATCCCATCTTTGCTCCCGACAGCTCACAGTGGTATGTGTGGTTCTTCGTCCTACCTTTTTTCCTTTTTAAAAAAATTCTCACAGCAATCCTGTGAGGTTGCACCACAGAAGCAATTCTGTGACAGTTTCAGGTGAATGGATGCAGCAAAATATGAAGGGTTTCCTCCTTTTGCATCCGTAACTCGACTCACAGGCAGACATTCTACATGTTGTTTGGAATAATCCACATATTCAGATCTGCAGGTAGAAAATCTCCTCATCAAGAAGATGAAGCAGCCTGAGGACAGCTTTCTCCAAGTTCAGGGAATGGTTTTTTTGTCCTCCTCTGGTCACCTAGTGCCAGCAGGGGCTGTACCATTCAGGATGCAGAAAATCCTCCCTAGGGCACCTCTCAACAGAATCCCATTCAGAATTCCAGACTGATTAAAATTACAGGGTTTTGTTTACACAGCAGAAGCTCTGAGCTATAAACTTTCCCTCTGTCATTAAACACATTACAAGTATAGTAATTGCAGTATATGTATGCAGATGGCATACATTATGTGGCATATCCTGCAATTAAATGCCATATTTCCCAATGTAATACTAAGAGTATTATATAATTAACAGAGAGACCACAGCCAAAGTCAGGTCTAAAGTCTCTCACACGTCCATAAAAGCCCAGAAATCCAGAGATAAGGCTCACACTTGACCTTCACATGGCCTGGAATGCCTTAGGATTGCGGTACGGACCCTCAACCACTAATTTTAGTTCTGTGATTGCTAGCCTGATCTACACACAAAGATGGGTTATAATCTGCAGTGTCATTCCAGACCATTTCATCGAGCGCTGGGGGATTATGGACCAGGCGGAGGACCTGCCTATACATTTTGGGATCCGGGTATTTAAAGAATTGTCTGATCCCATACAAATGTGTCCAATTGCCAAGATCTTCCACTGAGGTTCTTCCCTGGGGACCTCCATTCTCCAGCTTTAGGAACTCATTAAGTTTCCTTACATCAATTCAGATTGTGTGGATAATGTCATTATATGGTTTAGGCACTAGGTGGCAGTGGACCTAAGTGTATCTGGGTGGAGTCGGGTTTTCAGTGCTGTGCTGTTCTTCTTGGAGACAATAAAGTTCTTCTTTAGCTTCCCAGCATGGCAAAGGGTTATGGGAAACAAAATCTAAGATTTGTTTTTAAGATTGAGGTAGGCTTGATGTTTGGTGTGAATCTGAAATCGTCATTTGATGCCAAACTAGGGGCACAAAGTATCACCCACATCTCCCAGCTGGCTGGAGAATGTGGCAGAGCAGCTCCACCTGAAACCAACACACCTGGCTTAGCCTATTCCCCAGTCTATGGATGAAGCCAGAATACTTGAGAGGTTTTAGTATGGTAATATTACAACTGCAGCAGACGGTTCCAAGAATTTCTGTGTTTGATAAGGTGCTTCCATAGGACTTTGGAACTTGCAGCAATTTTGTTCCCTTCCGTATCTTCAATTTTGTTTAAGGATGAGACAGGAATTTGATCCCCACATTTGTTTGTGCAGCAGCTGAAATGTTGGACTTCAGTGTGGGAAGTGCATGTTCAAATCCCCACTCACCTATTATCCCTCACGAGGCTCTTCTGGGACAGACCACAACTTCTCAGTCTAGCTAGTGCAGCTGCATAGTCCTGTGTAACAGGACTCAGAAAAACATTCATCCATATACACTGTACATTTAATGTACATCCATATACTGTACATTTAATGTACAGTAGTATCATACCACTTTAAACACTTCCGGCTTCCCACAAAGATTCCTGGGAACTGTAGTTTGTTAAGGGTGCTAAGAGCAGTTAGGACATACAATTCTGAGAGTTCCTGGGGAAGAGAGACTGGTTGTTAAACCATTTTGAGAACTGTAGCTCTGCAAAGCAAACAGAGGTCTCCTTAACAACTCTCAGCACCCTTAGCAAACCACAATTCTTTGAGAGAAGCCATAACTGTTCAAAGTGGATGATACTACTTTAAATGTATAGTGCTGACAGGGCCTAAGTCTCGGCTATCATTTTTTTATGTGTTTAATTAATTATTTGCATTTCCTTTTGCATATGAGTGTAAATCAGCATTAATTTGACATTTTGCATCAGTGTAAGTGTAGATAACTTTATTATCACTTTTTATTTCTGTCCATTTTTATATGTATCTATATATGTGTGTATGCATGTACAACTTTTCTAGTTTTTCATCTTGGAATTTATTGGACTATATGAATCATAAAAAGAAACAAACGTTAACAATAAATCATAAACGAGTAATGTATGGATGTGTGAGGGTGAAGACTAAGCTATTTTATAGTTTAACAGACTTCTACAAGTAAAGGAAGGCACAGTAAGTTCATCTCTATCCTGTGGGAGAAAGTTTGAGACACCCACATACCCAACTCAGCTGATTTGTTGGGCTTCTCTCAGAGAACATGCTTATTTCTTTGGCATGCGCAGGATCAACAAACAGTGCCTAAGAAGATGACAGCATCATCCCTGTTGTGAAGTACGTGGTCCTGCTTTGGTCCTCACCTTTGCAGAAGCCCCCAAATCACAGCAGGACAGAGGAAAGACTGGAGCTGCCTGGAAGATTCCCCTGACACCAAACAGCATCCTGGTTTAATGACTTTCAGAAGCAGCTGCTCAAAGTGAAGAGATGAGAGGGAAGGAGGGAGTGTGTGCATTTGCAGGTCAGTCCTTAAAGAACTTGTCAAATTATTCTCAGCTTGGAAGCTGATAAAATATGATGCGCAGGGCAGGAACTTTGGGAATTTTCTTACACTCCTCTCGTGGGCCCTCCTCCCTCTTCGCTTGCAGATAAATGGACAAAGGGCATGTTCAGCTGCTCCACCACAAGCTGGGGGGGGGGGGGGGACTCACCAACCTCCATTTAGTGATCAAAAAAGGCAACTACCAGGCACTCACCATCTGCAATGTAATCTTTATTTCTTGCTGGTGATCTTTCACTGGTGATCTCAGCAAAATGCCCAAGGGGCAAGCAAATAAATATTCTGGTTACTCACTCACACACTAGAAAACTGCCCTGCTCATCTTCACTGCTTTCCCTCCTAGTCCTGGAGACAGAGCACAGTCAAACTGGGCTACTGGCTGAACTCTAACTGGGACAAGACCAAACAGAAGCAAGCAGGCTAATAAATGCATATTATGGCTAATTAGCATGAGAAGGGGCTAATACCACAGAGCTGATACAACTACGGTGACCCAGCCACAGCCCAGATACAACAAAAATGGCCGCCTAACCCCAACGCTCTGAAGAAAGCCACCAATCAACAATGCCTATACAACTCTCTAATTCCACAACACCCAAGAACCACCACACCAAAACACCGAACCACAACATCCCCCCACTTCAAAAAAACACAGACTAGGCCACCAAGACAATTGAGATGGCACCAACCAAGGAGATGGTGAACGACAAAGAGATCACAACATCCCCCATGATGACAACTGCCCAACAACAAAAAGGAACCTGAGGGAAATGGAACTGAGAATAGCAGAACTATTGAAGACAACAGTGACTCCCCTGAAGACAATAATCAGCGACCCGACCTCCAAAGTGGAAACCCTCACTGGCACCATCTCCACTCTGGAAAAAGAAAACCAGATTCAACTAAAACAAATAGAGCAACTCTGAGAGGAAAACACATGTCTGAAAAACAAATTAGCTGATACGGACAACCGCCAAGAAAGAGAAAGCATGGAAGTGAGAATCAAACTAGCAGGCCTAGAAGACTGCAGCAGACGCTGCAACATCCGCTTCCGCAATTTCCCTGAGAAACTCATGTAAAAACACGCTGATTCCCAGACCGTCCGTGGGCTGGATTTAGAAGGCAATTGGGCTGGATCCGGCCCCTGGGCCTTAGTTTGCCTACCCATGAACTAAAACAACAACCCCCACCCCAATACAACAACCAGCAAACAGGCTAAAATCCGACAAATAACTAACATAATGGTGGTGCCAGAGCATGCCAATACTCACATCCCTAGCTAATACCTCAGCAAACCAACAATCCTATTAATGATACTGACAATATTGTTTATAAACCTTGTATCCAACAGAAGTGCCACAAAGGCGCTTGACACCGTCTCACTGACCGACCCCTATCGCAAGTGAAAGGGGGGACGGCCTGTTCTCAAAAAAGGCCCTCCATGCCAGCTGAGACACAGGACCAACTGGCTGGGAACCAAAGGGTCCAAGCTACTCCAAACAAACACCTATAGAACTACATATAGGCGACCCTCTATAACCTACCCCCCCAATCTTCAGCCCATCTCTAACTCTAACCCCCCTTCCCCCACCCACCACATTATATGTCAGCACAACACACTAGGTTCGATAGATAATACAAGGTGAGAGACACAGGGCAACCCAGACAGGTTGGCAGCGAATCATCCTATAAGATAGATAAGTAAGATGGCTAGCTTAAAAGCAATTACACTAAATGTGAGGGGGTTGAGAAGCCCTATCAAAAGAAAACACATCACCTCGTACATAAACACCATGAAAACACACATTGCCTTCCTACAGGAAATACACAACCCGCCCAAAGGAATCAAACTCCTGAGCGAACCCCGCTTCAGTCAACAATGGGTGGTACCTGGCTCAGGAAAGGCGAACGGAGTAGCCATAGTACTCAGTAGAGACCTACATTTTAAAGCCACAACAGTGCAAAAAGACAAAAGAGGCAGATTCGTTTTCGCCAAAGGGATACTAGATGGCAAACTAAATTGACAATTGGCTTCATATATGCTCCAAACAAGAAGACACTAAACAATCTCCTTTCCTTCTCCAAAGGGAAAGCAACCCTAGGAGGTGACCTCAACCTAAATATGAGAGGCACCTCCCTGAAGACATGCATCCTACACCCCCCGGGCAACCTTCCTCAGAGGGACAACTAGAGACTCTTACAAACTACTGAAAATGCTAAGAAATGGAGGCCTTTATGGTATCTGGGAAGAAAAGAACCCAGGAGACACCAGCCACACATTTCAGTCTAGATGCCACAGCACAATATCCAGACTGGACAGTATTCTGCTCACACAAGGCCTGATCCCCCTGGTAGAAACAGCAAACATTAGTAACATTAAAATCACAGACCATGCCCCAGTAGAAGTTACCCTCAAAATAGGAGAGGAAACAGAAACTGCCCTAACATGGTCCTTCAGCCCCATCCTAATCACAACCAACTAGCTAGAAAGTGTCTCTTGAAAACTCTCCAAAACTAATTTAAGGACAATGATGTGGGCAACATAACAACCCCCCTCCCCTGGGACACAATGAAAGGAGTCACCAGAGGAGCCTTCATCAAGGAGAGAGCATCCCTTAAAAAACAAACCTCCTCAAAAATTGGTAAAAAATGACTCTCTATACACTATAAACAAACAGGAGCCAAAAAACCTCCTTAAACTCATGAACAAAAAAGAAGGGAAATTGACTCGCTAGAAATCAATAAAACAATGATTAACATCCTATACTCTAAACACTTTTACGAATAAGGAGGGAAGAACTCCAGACTATCAGCAAACAGATACAGGAAAAAAATCACTCAAAACAAGAATACACCAGGTCACGCCTTTATTCCCAGTCTTTCTACTATTACAAACTGGAAAAATGCTCATCTCAGCCTCCTGCACATGAGGTTGCCAACTTTTTAACCAGCCCTTGCAGCTGTGCCTTTAACAGCAAAGCACATAGATCAACGAAATTGGCTTTTAGTGGTACTTAGCTTAATGCTTCTATTGTGTGATGGCATGAATTTGCTGTATACTGCTCTTAGTACAAGCAGAATAAAAATAAATGTTCAGCATCATGCGTGCACACACAGAGGGAGCTGCAGAGCACAGCTGCAGAAGTCACTTGAAAAGTTGGCAGCCCAAGCTATTTAGACGTTCAGCTACAGTGTCACAGCTTGCCTTGCTCTGGCTTCTGAAGGAGCATATGCCACTAAACTACTAAGCTGGTAGTAATAAACTAATACTCAAAGATGAAGCTGTGGAGCACCATGTAAGGCAGAACTTTCCAAACTGTGTGTGTGTGACACATTAGTGTGTCGGCTGCAGTGTGTAGGTCGCACAAACACTCCTCACCCTCCTCCTGGGTCTGGAAAGGGGTTAGCTTAACCTCTGGTTTGCTAGTGTCACGAAATGATGCATGTCTAAAGATTGTGTCACCAACATGAGAAGTTTGGAAAGCTCTGGTGTAAGGAAAACCAGCCCAGCTTAAGGTATTCCTAAAAGGAACAGAGTGGGGCCCTGCCTTCCTGAGCATTCCCTGGTCAATGAGGGCTGTTGGAGGGCATGAGCTTGTCACTGCAGCTGTCAGGAGCAAGGTGTCAGGAGCAGGTCAGCAATAAATCACACAGCATCAATGAGGTTAACTCTTTATTCAAGGAAATGAGTTCGACTCAGGAGGCCAGGCTTAGTGAGCACAGCAACTCGTCCTGATAGAACTTGCTGCTATGATGCAGTTGCCCAAGTCTACACATCCTTTGGGTCCTTCCAAAGCAATTGGAGACTCTTTTGTCTTATCTCTCTTTGCTCCTTCCTCTTCATACCTTTTAGGGTTCAAGAAGACTAGGGGGACGAGGAGCTGGTCTCAGCAGGAAGGGGAGACCCCCCTGACTTCTTCAGCAGCCTGCTTCATCTCTGCCTCTTGACCCCCCGCCTCCTCTCTACCCTCCACTTCTGCCTCTGATTCTGGACTGCCTCTGCCACAGCCTCTACCTGATCACTAAACCATGTTACCTCTCCAGCTTCTGACACCTCCTCCTCCCAATCTGCTCCCTCTGATCACTCGTTGTCATCCCACCACCCCTCCCTGGGCCTTCTTCCCTTGGGGGTTCCCCAGCTGGTGCCCCCCATCGCTCCTCTGCACCCAGCCAGTCCATGATAGCAGCTGTAATGCACACACACACACACACACACACACACACACTCCTAAAGTGGCCTGCCATGTCATCTGCCCACACCCTCCCACCTGCTGTGTTCACTTCAAGCACCGGCTCCAAGCAACAACAGATTTGTGCCCTCTGACGGAGAAAGTGAGTGTGTGGAAAGTGCAGCCTGCTAATAGCTGCCTTTTAGAGACAGACTAGGTGACACCTCCCTCCCCGGTGGCCACTGGTTTTTGTTGTTGTTTGGGGTTTTCCTCAGCAAAGCCAGAGTTAATTTCCTCTTGTCCCGTGGTAGTTCCTGTTTCACTGCATAGCTTTCCTAAAGATAGAAAGGGAGCCAGAGCAATTATGCCTGGAATGACAAGCAGCTGCCTTTGACGCCACACAGATACAAGGGGGGTGCAGCTGTGTGTGTGTGTGTGTGTGTGTGTGTGTGTGTGACATTTAAGTCCTGGAGAAAACTGGAAAGCGGCTGCCGCTTGGAAGCGGGTGGCAGAATTTAAAGGGGTGGCTGGTGCCAAGGGGGGGGTTTCCCCCGAGGTGCAAACAAGAAGCTTCAGAAAGGCGGTTTCTATTGCAGCTGGAGGGGCAAAGAAGGAGTTGTGCCCCCACCCCACCCCTCCAGTCCCAAGGGCACTCAGAGGCTTTGCTACATCTTCTGTATCCATTCAAGCAGAATATTTACATTAATTTCAATTATTTAGGAGGCTTCTGTCCCGCCCTTAATTAATAGATTCCAGGGTGGGGTTCAGTACACCATTATAAAAGACTAGCTACTATAAAAAGAAGTTCAAGTAATCAAAAGTCATCATACAACAAAGGGGCACAAAAGGGGCCTCAGACACCCTACCCCTGGTGATCACCATTCAAAACCAAACCAAACTAAGTGTTCATTTTTTTTACTTGTTTTCCCCCCTTTTTGTTTTTTGGTGGTCGTGGGGGGCTTGTCTGATTGTGTCTGTTTCATTCATTTGGGAGTGTGTAGAAGTGTTTTCTCTGTTTGGGGGAAACAGGAGGTTCTGAGCACCACTAGTTTTTTTCTCTGGTGAAATGGGTATTTTGTACCACCTATGACCATTTCTTAAAGTTTCCGAAAGTGCCCTCTGGCCCAAAAGGTTAATGAAGGCAGCTAAGATAACAAGGAGCCTGGAGAACTGTTAGAACGGCAGGGCCGGCTATGGATCATCCAACAGAATAAAATCTTATGACCTGGAAAGGGCCAGGGCAAACAGATACATTTTTGCTCAGCGCCAAATGCTATAAGTGGGACTGCACTCGTGTCATTCATGACAGCCCTGACTATTTTATCAAACACTTCAGTCCCCCGGAGCCTTTGGCCCAAGATATCATAGGCGCGCTGAACTATTTCTAAAAGCAGCAGTCATTCAGAGGATCTTAGACCCACCACGGAGGTGGGAGGAGAGGCTCGTGCTTCTGGTAGATCATGACACTCAGGAGGGGGCCTTCCATTCAGTCCTACTGAAAGCAATGTTTTCAGTTTGCTCACTTGTGGCACCATTCTTTTAAGCCCTGCAAGGCTCAGAAGGCTGCTTGGAGGAACTGTCCTTTCCCTCCTCTCCTGATGTGGCTTCTGAGCGGACAGGGAGCTAAAATAAATGACCAAAAGATCAACCATTTGCATAGGGACATGCAACAATTGCTTTCCTTTGTTGTGATGATGCTGCTGCCTGGAGGCACGGCACACTTGTAAGTGACCTCTAACAGCGCTGCCCATTCTGTGTCTCAAAGGCTGCCTTTCTTTTCAACAAAAACGCTTCTGTGACAAAAACAGCCCCACCCAGCACCTGTGGGGCAGGAAAACAGCTGCCAGGAGGGCAGATGGATGTGGAAGGACAATTTCTTGCTGAAAGGTCCAGGCAACAGTGTGGATTCCGATTGTTATTATTTTTTAAGATACAAATGTAGAAGTGCAAAACATTCAGCTTGCCCTAGCAACACGATGGATAATGCTCCCCGCACACTGTCCTCCATCAGAGAATCCTTCTACCCAGAGACATGACCATTTTCAAAAAGGGCTTCTACAGATTTGTTCTCTGCAATAAATGCTGATTCAACGAAACCTTTGGGCCAGTATCCTTTTGCCCTTGCCTCTCCCATGAATATCACACCCTGCCAATCCGCTCAGCCTCAGCCACAGATGCTTCCTCAATATGAGACAGATTTTTCTTGACTGTGGATGACTGACTAGCTATTGAGAGGAGGGACTTGAAGTCTTATCCTGTGGAATGTCAGCTGTTTCAAAACCCTAGTTTGAAGGTCTGGCACAAACCATACTTGGTTGGCTTGGGTGAAATGGCAGATTAGGTTTCCATGGAAGTGGAAGTAGCTCATAAAAGCAGTGCACACAAATGGGAGCATATGAGCACAGGACAGCCAGAAATGCCAAATCAGCTTGTGTGGAATTGCACTGACTCACATCCATCCCAGGCCCCTTCCCACTCTCCACTTCTTTTATTATTGTCAAGAGCAGGGATATTGTCATTTTTCACTTATGCTGTTCTGAAAGGGGGGGCGGGGAGGCCAAATGCAGCTCATCAAGCTTATCGTGCCCTCAGGATTCCCTTCAGAATCACGCCCTCACTGGTTCTGCTCCACAGCCTCCTAAACTGCACTTGCATGACAGCAAATGCGTCACTGAACCATGACAATGCCTCCTGAAGGGGACACCTGAAGGCAGCCCTGTATAGGGAAGCTTCTTAAGGTTTAATGTTTTACTATGTCTTTATATATTCTGGAAGCCACCAAGAGTGGCTGGGGCAGCCCAGTCAGATGGGCAGGGTACAAATAAATTATTATCATCCTGCATGCCTGGAGTGTAAGTGTTTGAACTTTTGCATGGCTGGAATGTCGCCTACTGTGCAAAGGTGAGGAGTCACACAACTGATGCTCCACCCACTTTTACTTTTGGCCCCGCCCACCATTGGCCTGCGGTCCCTGTGAGGGCCCATGAGGGAGTGCAGCCCTTGGGCTGAAAAGTGTCCCCCACCCCCTGCTGTAAAGCTTTGTGTTTGTTGGCAACCATTTGAATGGATTCTTCATCCAAGCAAAGGGCCCATAAAGTCGAGCTGTGATTGTACATTTCACAGTAACTTTCTCTTGCTGCTTTCACTTTCCCTGATCCCCAGCAGGGAGACTGTGTTCTATCGTGGCCTCCTGCCTTATCTTCCCTCAGTCAGTTCCTCCCTCCAGCAATATGTCACACTTATCTCCACTTTTGGTTTGCCAGGTCAATATTTACCCAACAATCTCACTTGTGCGTGTATTACACATCGTTGGTCAAAGTTTCATTCGCTCCCCTTCAACAGCACTGAAGATCACCAAGTTGATTTATATTACCATCCAAAGAGTGAAACCACCCAAAATGGATCCCAGTGAATTCAGCATCAGTTACTGTGTGGGAGCAGGAGAAGAAGGAACCTGGTATCTTCCAAATGTGGATGGACTACAGTTCTCATCATCTCCAAGCATTGCCCAGACTGGCTGATGGGAACTGGAATCCAACAACTTCCGGAGATTCATATGTTTACCAAGTCAGCTCTGCACCATCCAAGATCCAGCAAATCCAGCAATCAGAAGCACTGAATTAGAATATGATTTCCACACACAAAGGTTTTGCTTTACTGCAGATGTACCGCAGTTGGGATGATATCCCCATCTACCCATGGTGTGACTTATTAGGCTGAAAATAGGGATCTCGTTTTAGTTACAGGTGAACGCCTAGTTGAGAGATATGAAGATCATGTACTGTGGAGAACAACTTATTACTTTATATGGAACTCCTGCTGAACAGGCGTGAGAAAACTTAAATGCAGATAATAAGTGCCTCGCATGATGCATTAATCTTGTTGTAAAGTAATTATGTTTTGTGTATTAACTTGGAAAATATGTAGAGTAAAACAACAACATCTCCTTCTCTTATTACATATTATTAATCACTTCTAACTGATAACAGCATTAGGCAGCAATTTTGTTATGTATTACATATTTGCATATGCAATGTATGTATCATCTACCAGGTCCCAATCCACACAGGTGCTTCCTTTTCTCTCAAACAGCCTCACAGGCAGCTAGCTGGATACTTTGGCTGAAGCTCCTGTCTCACTCACTGTCCCCTTCTGCTCCCATGGCCTGTGCCAGCCCAGAGTCCCCCATGCAAGGCACACAGTCCATTAACTCTCTACTGACACTAAGCAGGTTTCGGGACAGTCAGTATCTGGATGGGAACTGCCATGTTTTATTATGTTTTTATATTCTACTGGAAGCCGCCCAGAGTGGCTGGGGAAACCCAGACAGATGGGTGGGGTTATTGTTATTGTTATTATTATTATTATTAGTAGAAGAAAGATGGGCTACAAATTAATTATACAAGTAAATTAATCTCTCTCTCTCTCTCTCTCTCTCTCTCTCTCTGTGTGTGTGTGTGTGTGTGAGAGAGAGAGAGAGAGAGAGAGAGAGAGAGAGAGGTATCCCATTACAATTTACCAACTCAGGCGCCAAAATGTCTGAACTGGCCATGGAGCAAGTTTTATCCTGTAATAGGATTTCTGCTTTTCAGAGTTAAGGGAACATCAATTTGTCAAACATAGGACACAATGCTTATGACAGCAACTGACACACCCTCCCTTTTACCGCAAACAACTCGTCAGCAGAAGCTTAACCCCCCAAAAGTATTACAGAACCTCTGGGTGTCTGTCACTGGCATAGCTGCCAAATAAGGACTTCTAGGTAGACGGGAC
Source organism: Podarcis pityusensis (assembly GCF_964106645.2). Lineage (NCBI taxonomy): Eukaryota > Metazoa > Chordata > Lepidosauria > Squamata > Lacertidae > Podarcis > Podarcis pityusensis. The sequence goes on along the minus strand of NC_138039.1, from coordinate 48,790,637 downwards.
TTGATGACGGGGCTGGAGGATGATTTTAGATCCCAAGGCATTAGTCCTGTCCAGAGCTGACAAATCATGTCAAGCTCCCAGGCACAAGAACCAGTCATTTCAATGCTGCTGCTGCCGCTATTCATTACCCTCCTGACTTTTCATTCCAGACACTGTAAAAATCAGCTATCAGCTACTCAGAGAAGTTGTCAATATTTCCAAAATATTAGTGCAATGGCAAAAGCAATTATTCCATAAACATTGGGCTTCAAGAAGCCATGCCGCTGGAATATTTTTTTATTTACCGGCTGAGTGGCAAAAGAGGATGCTTTGATTCCTCTTTCTGCTGCTTTATAGGACATCAGAAAAGCCCTGAATTAGCTGGATCAGGGCCAAGAAAATCCATCTAACCCCGCAGGACTCAAGTCCAAAACATTTGAAGGGCACCAGGTTGACAAAGGCTGCTGCTGAAATGGAACGAGAATCAAATCTTTAGTGTTGTTTCTTGCTTTAGACATTTTTAGAAAACTTGTTGTAAAAAATCATATTATTGGAAAAAAATTAAATATGGCTCATGCACCTTCCAAATCAAATTAAGGCAATCATCTCTCCGGGCTAGCCCTCTGCTTTGGCAGGGAGTGCATACTTTTATTTAATTAAGTTTATTGTGCTTAAATGAGCAGATTCTACAACAGTTTAATTGTCAACCACCACCTCGGGTGCTTTTAGCAGAAAACTCAGAAGCAAAAAAGCAAACAATTAAGCCATTTCATTTTTGATAGGCTGATTCACTTGGCTGAATCAGATGCTGACAGACATCTCAGCAAGATTACAAGTTGAAAGAGCACTTCCTGCCACAGCTTCAGCAGAGATGTCCTGTGCGAAATACATGACTGAGAGGATGAAGCTTAGAGGGACCAGGATCTGATCTAGGGCTGGCCTGGAACATGAAGCTGCCACAGGCAGAGAAGCATCAGAACAACTCCTGCCTCCTGCCCAAGATCTCAGGACTCACGTGCCCAGAGTAGTAGTAGTAGTAATACAGAATCAATGACAGAGGAGCTGCTTCTGTGATCTGGCATCATGGCCACCATCAGCCCCAGTTAAACCAACTGGCCACAGGGTCACATCCACATCTGTTCTCTTGGTTGCACAAACCACAGGATTTTAACCTTTTGGAGTCCACGGTTCGCTTGGCCAACTACATTTGTTCTGCAGCACTTCTGTGGGGCTCAGGAGCCCAGTTATGTCACGCATTTTTGAACACCCTCCCTTGTGGAGTGTTTCCTCAGTCATCTCTCCCATCCCCTCTCCTTGGGAGTTATCCCAGCAACCACTGCTGCTGCTCCCCCCCCCCCCCCAGGAGAGGTGCCTTCTCACACTGCCCCACAGGGGCCTGGCAGAGGATGCCCCCATCCTTAGTGGCCCAACGGTGACTGGCCCAAGGTGAATGTGAAGCCAGCACCTTATTCACCTTGGGAGGCAGCAGTGACAGCAGCGGGCACTGCTGGGTCTGCATGGCAGAAGGGCTCCCCTTTGGCACCAGGCACTCAACTCCCAGGCAGGCCTTGCATACAGCAAGCACAATAAAGGCCAGAGCAGCACCCACTTGCCTGCCTGGCCTCCCACTTGTCTGTCCATTCCCAACAGCAAGAGCTGGTGGACTGGCTTGCTTGCCTCCCTCACCTGTTCGCTTGCTTACTCCAAGCCCACCTCAGCTCCTGGCAACCAGCACCCCCTGGTATCATTTGCCTGGGGATCTTGTAGCCAGGGCTGCTGCAAGAAACAGTCGCACAAGCCTTTGCGATGCAGAGACACAAGAGGCATCAGAGGAGAGAGGAAAGGAAAGAGGGACAGAGGCCAGTGTTGACTGTGGCACCCCTGACCATCATTCAAGGCACCCCAGGGTTCCACGCCACACTGGTTTAAAACCACTGGCATAGAGCTATAAACATCTCCACCCACACCAGAGCTTTTAAGGAATCTTCTTGCAGCGGTGTCTTGGGGGAGACAGGGGAAACTAACTGAAGGCCACATCAGCCCCCACCCCAAAGTGAGGTTTCAGCATCCCTGATGCAAGCTTACTAGGGAGGAGCTATGTCACGTCTATACAGTAGCCAACACATAACTGGCCTAAAGTAAAACTTTAATAAGCAGCATGGAAAAGGAAAGCTGCAGCCCCTCCCTTCCTGCAAATGGCGGCAGATCAGTGGGGTAGCAGTTTAGTTCTGCCTGTAGAACAACAAGATGCAGCGGGTTTTTATAATCCCTGACAACTGTTTTAACAAAAACCTGTTTTGTTCCGTGCAAGTGATGCATATTCTGAAGGTATCTTGACATAAGTCTCCTTAACCACCAGACACACCTGTCAGCACCTTGAATAGTTTCAGATGCAGAGTGAAGAGGCTGTGACCTGACAACAACGTAAAACAATCTTGTTTACAGAATTGAAAGTATGAATGAAGCAAGTGACTGCTTGCCTCAGTCACGCCCTGTACCCTCACAGCCCGTCTCAAGGTGGGCCTTTGTGACTGGGTCCCTGCGCATCAGGGGAGGAAACATGGGGCTAGTTCACACAGGCGTTCCCTATCACTTGATGCCAAAGTTACATCACAGGTTGTGAATGAGAGATGGGAAACCAAAGAGCCAGAATTCCAGTCCCCTCAAGTGTAGTTGAGTCAGTGGAGTGCATTCCCACAGGTGAGATATCAAGCGATACCTCTTGTCCCACAGAGTTTGCTTGTTGCGACCCAAAGATTCTTAAATTATGTCTAATTTACTCTATGTTTATGCATTAATATTCTGCCATGCTCAAGTCTACTTCAGAAGATAAAACCACCACAAACCTTGATGAAATATGTCTGACTGTGGCTTCCGAGAAAAGCTAGGCAGACTAAAATCAGTTCATTCATCCTGACTTTTAAAACAGGTAAGCAGGAGTGAACAAGAGCTTCCACACACCTGGTCCCATACAAATAGCAGGCAGTGGGTCCCTGATGCAGAATAGGACTGCCGCAGGGGGCAAAGGGTTAAAGCCCCCTCCCCTTCACCCAGTTTGTTCTCTCTCTCTCTCTTTCACACACACACACCCTCCCTGTGACTAAAGTAACATATTCTTTGGCCCTCATGCATAAACCAGCTGGTGTTTAACCAGAAATTGAAATGGAGTATAAAAGGTACACCTCTATGCAATGTATTTTACTGCCACTGCCACAAACTTTATCTAATGTTAGAACAGCACAGTTTGCATCTGTTTGTGAACATTCCATGACATCTCAGCAGTGCAGCCAATGGCTAAGGGAGCTCGCATGTAACATTTGCACAGGAGTAGGAAAAGTTCAGGCTTACCTTCCTAGCTCTTCGCCAATTTCATAAATGTCCTCTACTTTCTGTTGTTTAAACACAGACATGCCTGGACTCCTCATTGATGTACGCTGGTTAATTTAGCTGGGAAATGAAATAGAAACAGTCAGAGAACAGCTCTGTATACGTACTGTGGTCAAAGACTGCTAACCACAATTTCTAAGAAAAGAATGATTATGCACTACATTGCCCGCAGTGGCCCCCCAAAAAATTTCCAGTCAAAAAGATGTTGCAACATATAACCAGAATCAAAGCACAGTATTGTATACCAGTTAATTAAAATGCCTTTTACACACACACACACACACGAGAGAGAGAGAGAGAGAGAGAGAGAGAGAGAGAGAGAGAGTTTTCTAGATCTTGTGTAAAAAAAAAAAAAAAAGGTAAAGGACCCCTGACAGTTAACTCCAGTTGCAAATGACTGATGTCTGATGGTGTTTCCTGCTTGGCAGGGGGTTGGACTCGATGGCCCTTGTGGTCTCTTCCAACTCTATGATTCTATGATTCTATGATTCTATGACTCTGGGGTTGTGGCACTCATCTCGCTTTACTGGCTGAGGGAGCCGGCATATAGCTTCCGGATCATGTGGCCAGCATGACTAAGCCGCTTCTGGCGAACCAGAGCAGCGCACGGAAACGGCGTTTACCTTCCCGCCGGAGCGGTACCTACTTATCTACTTGCACTGCGTACTTTTGAACTGCTAGGTTGGCAGGAGCTGGGACGGAGCAACGGGAGCTCACCCCGTTGCGGGGATTCAAACCGCCAATCTTCCGATCGGCAAGCCTTAGGCTCAGTGGTTTAGACCACAGCACCACTGTAGCTCAATTAGACAGAGTTCATTCTTAGGTTGTTTCATCTCACTAGTTACAGATTTCAGGGTTCAGAGGAAAAGCTGGGCTGGGCCTTCCTTGCACCTTGAGGGTGTACAATTGAGTGGTTTATCTGGTTGCATGTCGTCCCAATCTCTGAGCAGGGGTTCCAGTCACTTACCCGGGGTTCCTGTTTCCTTTTGGAAGGAGGCACAACAGAGACTGTAGTGTCTTTATGATATAGGGTTTGTTTACACATATACACAACCTGAGCCTACAATGGAGGGGCTCACAGCATCAAGCCCCCCAAAAGGTCCTGCTTCTCGCACAGCCCCAGCTTTGGATTCCAGCAGAAATCTGGCTGTCTGACTTTGCAGCCAGCAGCTTTTGCATCTGGCTTCCAGCTCACATAACTCCACTCTGAACTCTGACCTTTTGTCTTTCTAACTGGCCAGAGAGGGAAGCCCACCCATTTGTCCTCTGGCACAGAGCCACTCCCTTTGTTCCCTTAAGGACTCATATTTAGCAGACCATTACCAGGCAGGGCTGGCTATTCCAGCAACTGAATCCATGCTGGATCCAGGCATTCAGCCTCACCCCTCTTCCCCACCCCACCCCAGCTCATAACAAGATCATTCTTACGAAATAAATAAATAAATTGCAGCCACAGTTCCTTTTGCAGAAATACTCTCAGGACCACATCATGTTTAGATGGATAGAGCAGCAGGAAAGTGCCTCGACTTTTGCAAGGCATTGTTCTGCAACAGACGCTGCTGCCACCAACACACCTTTGGACTTGGCTTCCTCATTAGGGAAAGGTGTGGATCTTTAAAAGTTGGGGGCCGGGCAGAGAACGCCTCTGAAAGAATGTACCACATCATCCTGGAAGGGAATATATGTTTTTTAAAAAACAAGAGAGTGGTTTATAAGCCTCCTGGGAAGTTGGCTGATTGCTCTGTTGACTCACTTCTCTAGGGCTTTTTGGAGGAGAATGAAAGGATTCCCGTTTGTCATATTTGCATAAACCTCACACATAACAATGCTTAGCATTTATATAATGTGTCTTGGTTTTTTGAGTCAGATTATTCCACTTCTGTGCCAGTTTTGGGTTGCAAGAATACACATAGGCGGGAGTTGTTTGTGATGGGCTGCCGCACCACCGTGGAGCTATCTCCTCTTAGGGTCACTACAAAGACTTGTCTAATCAGCTGGGCTTCTGGTGACTGGGGGAAGGCTTTTCACTGGGGGGGGGAGTTTTCGCATGTCTGGATTAAAATTTTGATATGCATTTTCATATTGTGACCCACCGCAAGTTCCAGGAATTGAAGAAGTCTAAATAAAAATAAACTAAGGATTGTATCCAGCATTAGTCATAAATGAAACTGAAATTATTAATCAACATGGTTAAGTCAGGTCCATTAATTTTAACCAAATCAGCCTGAGTAGAACATAGCTGGGTTCTGTGCACCTTTTGGATCACTGCATTTTAGAATGTAACCACATGAGAACTAGGAACTTAACTAAAACAAGGATCTTGTTTTTATGAGGAAAGCACAAGTAGCCAGGGAATATGGAGCACACAAAACACAAAGTCTTAGGTTCCCAATCCATAACCTATAAAGTGGCCATTTGCCCGACTTTGGAGAGGACAGTCCTCTATTTGAAAGGCTGTCAATGAACAGTCCTCTATTTGAAAGGGTTTTACATAAGGAAGGCAGGGAAAGCCTTGAAGTGGCCCCTCCGTGGACAGCAGACTCAGTAGGTCCCTAATGCCTAATGTCTTCTCCACGAGGGTGAGATGGATTGTATGTCTATTTTAAATTATAGCAATTACCGTATTTTTTGCTCTATAGGACGCACTGGACCATAGGAGGGGGAGAATGGGGGGGGAAATCTCCCCCTCTCTGCTCAGCGCCCCTTCAGCAAAGCGGCAGGAGAAACGGAGCCCCTTCCATTTCTCCTCCCGCTTCGCTGAAGGGGCGCTGCGCAGCTCTCCCTCTCTGCTGAAGCCGGGAGAGTCTTGCTCTCCCGGCTTCAGCAAAAGGAACCCAAAGCCTTCGGAGCGCAGCGCGAGTTCCCGGTGCGCTCCAAAGGCTTCAGGCGGCTATCCCTGAAGCCTGGAGAGTGAGAGGGGTCAGTGTGCACCGACGCCTCTCGCTCTCCAGGCTTCAGCGAAAGCAACGCGAAGCCTCCGGAGTGCGGAGGGAGCACTCCCTCTGCGCTTCAGAGGCTTCGCGTTGCTATCGCTGAAGCCAAGGAGCCTGCATTCACTCCATAGGATGCACACACATTTCCCCTTAATTTTTGGAGGGGATAAAGTGCGTCCTATAGAGCGAAAAATACCGTATTTCTAAATTCGCATCTACACATATAAATTAACATATGCAAATTTATGCAGTGATGTATTTCCCCATTTTTGGCCACACGTAAATCTATTCAGCAGTATTTTTCAAAGCTGATGAGGCTCAGTTCCAGGAAGAGAGCGCCATCAGCTCAGGCACTGTTCAAATCCACTTCCTTTCCCAAGGACTTTATAATCTAATATCTAACCCTTGATATAGCTATGCTTCCCTTGGCTATAAAAAAGCAACTGCGAACATTCTTTATGGCTCTCTCTCTTCCCACAGTCCTCCCCAACAGAATATTGAAGATTTTAGTTGGGATCTGCTCTCATTCACCTGACACCCCCAAAACAGTTCAGATTGGACAAAGTAAGTTTCTAAGGCTGCAACCCTATGCCAAGTTACCTGGGAGTGAGCCCAATTGGATTCAATGGAATGTATTTCAGAATAGGCCTATATAGTATTGCATGGGATTCATTGCATAGGATTGCATTGTAAGAAAGTGCAATAATACTTTGTTTTTGACTCCTTTGGAATCAAATTTCTCATAGGAGACATGAACTTGCTTAAAGGGAATTATTTACAATAGGAATAGGAAATTATGACCCTTATATCTTTATCTCAAAAAATATCAGACACAGAAAATGAAAAGAGCAATATATTTTAGTGCAGGCATGTCCAACAAGTAGATCATGATCTACCGGTAGATCACTGGACGCCTCTGGTAGATCACTGGCTCCCAAAAAAAAGCTCAACAAGATTGCCATGCACCCCTAAACAGGACTTTCCTTCACCCTAAAAAAAACTCAACACTGCCAGTTTTTAAGTCTGTGAGTATATCGCAGTCTCTTGTTTAAGTGGACTGATAATACAAAATCTTCCAGTCACAGAGGGTTATTTATACCAGATATCTTCAACCTTTTCAGACTCAGGACCCACGTTTAACCCAAACATGCATTGAGGGACCCATTTCTTAATCATTTACCATATATTTGCGTGGTGGTAGCGCTCCTGTTGCAACTCACCTTGGATCAGGCCGTGACCCACTAGTTGAAGACCGATTTATACCACCTAATGGGAATAAATCTGGGACCTAATTTTCTCAGCCTCACTTGCCCAATCTGCAAAATGGGAGTGGTTTCATAGCCCAGTCTTACCCAATCTAACACCCTCCAGATGCTTTGGAGTGGACTAAACTCCCATGAGCCCCAGTCAGTCAATGTGGGAGTCTATGGGAGTTTTATTCCCAAACATTGTGAAGGCTGTACCCACTTTACAAAACTATTTTAAGGATTATGGTCTGAGATGCAGAAGGTCACATCTGCCCATAAATGTAGACGTTAGCTTTGGAAGCACAATCCTATACATCTCTTCGCAGAAGTAAGCTCCACTGAGTTCAGTGAGGATTATTTCCACGTACAGGACTGCAGCTGAAAATGTTTTTTTCAGAATTTTCAAAATGTTTTGTCAGAGATGGGTGAGATTCTGGCAGCTAGGGCAACAAGGAGTCCTGTGGCACCTGAAAAACTAACACACTGATTACAGCAGAAGCTTGACCCCATTTTGTCAGACAAAGTGGGCTCAAGTCCAGGAAAGTTTGTGCCATGGTAGATTTATGTTGTTTTAGCCTAAAACAAGTAACCACATAAGCTAAGTGGGAGGGAATTGCATCCCCAATAAATGCTTATTTAATTTTTAATACTTGTTAAGTCTCTCCTCTGCAAGAATATTCAGAGTTGCATACAGTAAAGCACTGAATATATCTGTTGAAAATAAAAATATGTTTTCAAACAACAATAAACTATCAATTATTATTATTATTTAAATCTAAACTTTCCCCATTAGATGTGGCCATCTCTTTCTCATTCTCTCTCTCTTATTAAAAATGTATTTTACTAAGATTTAGATGTTTATTAAGATAAACACCAGGTATTCAAAAAAAGGTAAAGGACCCCTGACAGTTAAGTCCAGTCACAGACGACTCTGGGGTTGCGGCGCTCATCTCGCTTTACAGGCCCAGGGAGCCAGCGTTTATCCACAGACAGTTTTTCCGGGTCATGTGGCCAGCATGACTAAGCCACTTCTGGCGCAATGGAACACCGAAACCAGAGCAGCGCACAGAAATGCCGTTTACCTTCCTGCCGGAGCGGTACCTATTTATCTACTTGCACTTTGACATTATTTTGCTTTTGAACTGCTAGGTTGGCAGGAGCTGGGACCGAGCAATGGGAGCTCACTCCATCGCGGGGATTTGAACCGCCGACCTTCTGATTGGCAAGCCCAAGAGGCTCAGTGGTTTAGACCACAGCGCCACCCACGTCCCAGGTATTCATACATTCAAAGAAGATTTAATCTAGAGAATCATCACACCTTCAGCAACATAATTACTGCATCTACCAAAACACATCTGGCTTTCTGGTGCCTTTCACCCAGCAATTTTAGGGCCTTTCACAGCTGTGTTGTGTTCATCAAACTGGAAGGCAAGCAGAAGACCCAGGGAGTAAAATTTAAGTCACTTCCCCTTTTGCCCACTGGTGCCTAAAAATGTTATGTTCAGTCGTTATTCCTGCACCGCTTTTGCGAGTCTTGCAAAGAAGCACTGGGCTTGCAGGGTGAGTGTGCCCCAAAGCAGGGCAGCATTGCCCAGCCAAGCTCCCCACTGTCGGCCAGGCAAGTGGCACACTGCAGCCCCATTTAGCTCGAGTGGCCGGGGGTCACTCTGACAGTGCACCCCACAGTGCAATGTGCCCCATATGTGCACCAGCAAGGAACGCTTTGCCAATGCTCCCCACAGCAGCCATTTTTTAACTGACGCCCACGGCACTCTCTGAAACACACTCACTGGTCCAAAAATTATCAATTATGGGATGCTGGGAACCGTGTCCTCAGATGTGGGTGGCCAAGTTGGGTAGGAAGAGAAAACATCCATCATGGAGCTGATAGGATCTCATAAGAAGGCTTGGGAAGGCTGCCCATCTGCACGTTCTTCAGTAAACTCTTCAGCACCGTCACATAAATCCTTTAGTAATCATGCAAACATTGAGGAGATTACTGCAAGTCAAGGCACAATGAAATTAATTAAGGCTTCACGTACTATGAGGTCACTCCAGGTAAGCAAAGAGGTGCCAAGGCAAGTACTTGATTGCAAGTGAGGAACTCTATCTGCTGCATCACCATGTCAAACTTCTAGCCCCAGTTAAGTCCAGCAAAAGATATTGCTTCGTATAGGAACACAAGGAAGCTGCTTTATACCATGCAGGGTCATTGGTCCATCAAGTCCAGCATGATCTGTTTTGAGGGTGCTTCCAAATTGAAGGGATCAGCCCTCAGGCATACATGTTTTCTGAAGCGTCTACGCATTGTTGGCATCAAAATGCCATCCCATTCCCCTATTCAACACCACTGCTTTTAATATGGATTGGAGATTCCAGGGACTTTTTATACAAGCTGAGCCTAAGCAGCTGTTGAAAAGTAATGCCACTCCAAAAGCAACAATAACCCTTACATTTGTTGCAAAGACAAGCTTCTCATTCTCTAGTCAGATTTGCACCAAAAAACTCTCTCCTTCAGCAAGTCAGAACGAACAGAACGAATTAAGTACTTAACCCGAGGTACCACTGTATCTTCTCTTGTTTCCTGGACCTGCTTTGATCATTAATTTTTAGCTTGTTGTTTCTTTTAAAAAAATTGGCTTTATTGAGGTTGTTATTTTGTATTTTATACTTCATATTTTGCCTCATTGGCCAGCTGGCTGTAATCAACACAGGGCTGATAATAAAAGTGAGCAAAAAAAGCCTATCAAGGAAAAAATTACATTTTGCCTAACAAGGAGACTCTGCTGTGGCTTAGTTTCATCTTGAGATCTCTCACCGCACTGTTGTATTTATAAAACCATTTTAATACCACCATATCATAAAATATAAAGATGGTATAATATGTCAAAACATAAAACACAATTTTAAATATAAAGATACACATAATCGCTAAGATGACTGGCCAGTCAAAAATAAAAATTAAATAGGTGCAAAAGTCCTGTCCACATAAGAAGGTCTTCAAGAGATACTTGGAAGGCCAAAGGGAGGCTTGTGCCTGTGACAAGTCTCTGCTGGAGGACAGTTCCACACAGCATAGGACTGGCAACGCTAAGCGCCCAACTTCTAGCTGAACCCGGGCAGACATCTGAGGCATGGGGAACAACAAAGCTCCTCTGGATGATCTCGGATGACCAGGCTTGGATATAAGGGTGGTCCTTAGGGCATCCTGGACCAAAGTTGTTCAGGGCTCTGTATATCAGCACAAGAGCCTTGAACCAGGCACTGCCTACCGCCAGCTGGAGCTTCTGGATCAGGTCCAGGGGTGGTCCTACACAGACCACATTGAAGTCATCCAGTCTCAAGGTTACCACTGCATGAACTACATTGGCTAAGCCATCCTGATCCAGATATGGCTATAGCTAGCATTCTTGGAGACATGTATCAAGGTCGATTCCACTGAAGTTCACGTAACACCACTTTATGGCAGAGTGTCCTTTATTGCCAAAGCATTTTCAAGTGGCCCTAGTTTTCAAGCATTCCACTCCCAGATTCCTGTATGCAGGCTACCTATGTGCTTTTGCAGCCACACCTCTTTCTAAAGAACATTTGCTGTGCTCAGCATCAATCTCACAACAGGTACGCTTGGGCCAGGGCCAGGTATGCTTGGGTCAGTTAATTTGGGTCAGGGCCATCAGCTGCTGCCACCTATTAAACGCCTCAGAATGTTAGCTTACACAAGTTCCCAGCCCTCAAGATTACATATCAAAACCTGGAAATTTGATTTCCCTGTCTACTATTTTTTAAAGTTTATATCCCACTCTTTGACTAAAACAAAGAGCAGCTTACCAGCAGAAAACAAACAACATTATGACAGCATATGCAGCATTAAAACTACAGATCTGAAACACTTATTGGTGGCAGTGCCAAAATTGTGGAATACCCTTGCTGAGGAGATTCATAATTAAAAATGGCAGCAAAAAAATTTATTAAACTCCTATATGAATCAAAATGTTTTCACTTTGTCTGAAAAGAAAGAGGAGCCAAGCAGATCTCCAAGCACGTTTCAAGGTCTTGGAACCACCACCAAGAAAGCTGGGCTCTCATGCGGAAACCTGCCTAGCTATGAATGATAGCACGAAAGAGAGGAACATTTGCAAGGCAGGCCTGAAAGGCTGGGAAGCCTGTGCTTGTTCTGCCTCCGTCTCTCCCCAGCTTCTTATCCATGGTCCCACGCTGCCTCTCCCATGTGTGTGCACACCCCTCCAGAGAAATCTTTCCAAAACTTTGAGGGAAGAATATGTCAGGACAGGACAGCTACCACCAAAAGCCCTTCCACTGTGCACAGAGCTGTAGTGCAGGGGGAATGCAGGAGCAAAGATGCACTGGCGAAAAATGAGGCTTTTGAGAATTGATTGTAGCAGATCAGCATAAAGGAGACCAGAGAATCTAGTGGGGCTGCATTTTAGATTCTCCAGGGGCAGAGGGCACCGTTATGGAGAACTCACACGTTTCAAAACTTACCACAAATACTTGCCACCCATAATGGCAAGAAAAAGAAAAAGGTAAACTCTGGGTCAAGCAAGGCTGAGTTGGACATGACGCTTACCCAAATATATGCATCACATCAAAGACTGGGAATTCCTCAGACAGACAATTTACTTAATGTGCCGTGTCAAGGATTCTTGTGGCTTTGGTGTGGAATGTAAGGTCACCGAGGGGCAGCCTTTGTCAACATGATGCCCTGCAGATGTTTTGGACTTACGGCTTCCAATCACTTGGTCCAACAAAAACATCTGGAGGGCACCAGGTTAGGGATGTATTCTCCGAGGTTACTCTTCAGAGTCAAGGTCAGGCAGGCAGGAAGCTTTTGTTCAGTGGCTCAGGTAAGCTATCTTTGTTAAGGGCAACCTAGTCCTCCTCTCCTTTGACTCTTCTCTGCAACTAATTCTCAGCCAGGGAGACCAACTATTTGCTGGGGTTGCCACTATAAGCGATACCCAGGCCTTCAGAGGCCACAGGCTCTGGTGGGGATTAAAAGCATGTGTTCCTGGGGTAGAGGGAGAGGGACAACCCAAATAAAAGAAAGCTCAGGAATGTCTCCCACACTCTCAGAGTGGGCCTCCCTAAATCATTCCAGTCTCCTCAGCTGCAGCCAACTTGTCATTGTACCATGGAAGCCTTTGGCCATGGTACAATGGCAAAGTGAAGTGGCATAAGCCATCTTTCTCTCTGCCAGGAATCCACCAGGAACTAATGCTGTGTGAGGAGGGCTAAGGACCCCCATTGGAGAATTTTCAGCAACCCCAGCAAACTATGGTTTCCAGGATTCTCTAAGGGAAGCCATGACAGTTAAACTGGTATAAAAATGATGTAAGTTTGTGGTGTAGTCCTTATGGCAATTAATTATGATAATAGGCAATTAAGCTTAGAATAATGTCAGGAGGTAGCTAATCGGTCTCTCCCTGTAGCACAGATTACCCCACTGTTGTAAAAATGACACATTTCCAGACACCTGGAATTATGCTTGACCTCCTTCTCCTTGTTCATAAACTGCGGCATTGAAAATAGTTCAAATAATAAATGCCTTTTCAAAAAAAGGGCACAGGCGGCCGTGAGCTGTTGTGTCCTTTTCAAGGTGTCCTACAGCTGGAGGGCAGTGTGAGAAGGACACAACAGGGCAGGCGCAAAGGGAAGACGAGGATGGGAAGATGGTGATTAACAGAGTGAAGGAAATTTCTACCTTTCCCTTGTCATGGTCAGATCATTACAGGTGGGGGTTTAGATTCTCTGGAACGGAGAACCTCTCCAGGGGTGGGGGACTGATTAAGATGGTCTGCCCCAGAAGTTTCCTATTGCCCCAGAAGTTTCCTATTGCCTTGGCAGGTGATTCTGTCAAAGCCCTGGTGGATCTCTGGAATGGTGGTTGACGTGATCACTCCTCAGCATCCCCACTCGTGAAGTGGAGCTGAGAGAGGTTGTCTGGAGTTTTGGGGTTTGGTGTCACCAGGAAGCTGTCTCAGGAATGGATTGGATGAGGTTGAACAAATTGAAAGTTAGTCCAGACAAGACAGAGGTACTTTTGGTCATTTGGAAAGCAGAACAATGACTAAGAATTCAGTCTGTGCTGGGTGGGGTAACTCTCCCTGTGAAGGCACAGGTTTGCAGTTTGGGGCATGCTACCGGACTCCACCCTAAACAGGGATGTCCAGGTCTCTGCAGTGGCCAGGAGTACATTTGCACAGTCAAAGCTAGAGTACGTCTGCACTGTGAAAGTGAGTGGCTCCCTCCTTTCTATCCTTGCGCTGGCAGGTGAAGTCTTTCTTGTTCTAACAGGCTTTTGGGAACTGACTGCTCTTAATGAAAGGGCAAGTGCTGTGCTCTTTTTATTGTAATTATTTGTATGTTTTAAACAGGACTTTAAATATATGTGTGTAGTTTTCACTCTATCAATGTTTTTTAATTACTGCTTTTTCTATTATTGTTTAGCGGTTCTTTTCTTGAGTCCCGTCATGGAAAAAGGCGGGGTATAAATAAATGTATAACAATAGTAATAATGAGATGGCAGGGGGAAGAAATGGGTAACAGAGAAAGGCAGACATGAAAGATAGGGGAAAAGAGAGAGCAGTTGGTCAGAGAGAAAGATGGGCAGAAAGAACTCAGCAGGCTTCAGCATCCCTAGCTGTGCACAGAATCTTGCTCCTTCACAGCCACGAGTGACCCACTGGCCCCCCACTCCCCTTATTCTGAAAGTCAGGTTCAAAACACTTACAATGGATTTCTCTGTTTGCCGAAAAGTATTGTTTGATCCACCCACATTCCTCTTGAACAATAATGAGAAAGGAGAGCAATGAAAAATGGACAATATGCAGGAGTAACAGTCACGCAGCAGATTGGCAAAATGACAGTGTAATTAACTGTGTAATTCAGTGTAAATCATGCCTACTTGAACCAGTCTCTAACATAGCATTATTCTTTAGCTTCATTCATTTTGATTTGCTGCACACTTATCATTCTACTGTGACCAAGCTGGTAATTTTATTGATGTCAACGAAATCATACACAGAGAATATACTGTATATATAATGATGGTTGATGATGATGTTTGTGCTGCAAGTGAGTCCGAATAATCCCATGTTTCTGAATGTCTGAAAATTCATAGTCTGTTACATCGACAAACACAAAAATGCAGGTCCCTGCCCACAAGAAGCTTACAATCCAGACACCACTGAATGGTTCAGCAAACTGTCACAAAATGAATGACAGAAATAAATAAATTCCTTCCTTTTCATCATAAGACCAGGTCTTATTAAATATAATTACAGATGTTCATAAACCATCATAAGCCAACCAGACCTAAGCAGTATCTTCTCATTACCTCACTAACACACACACGAACATACATACATACATACATACATATGGATATAACAAGCTCAGTCTGGTGCCTTTCAGCCATTTTGAACCACAACTCCCATCAGGGGTGATATTAGTAGTTATAGTAGTTATTTTAATTTCTTGCCCATCCTTCACTCTCATTACATTAATTAAAGCATATTGATAAAAGCAGTTAAAAACAACGTACAGCAATACCTAGAGGGCTCCAGGCTGGGGCAGAATGGTTTCCTTCTCTTTACTTTCCTACTGTTTACTTAAAAAGAGAAGCAGCACCATTCTGTGACTGTACTCCTCCTTGGAAATTCACAATCAGTGGGTCTCCTAGGCTCATGTTACAAGCACTCCAAATGCAAGGAATTATCTTCAGTCAGTAACAAGAGCCAGAGCAACTGTAGCTTAGTGGCAGAGCGCCTGCTCTGCGTGCAGAAGACCCCTTTTTCCATCTCTGACATCTCCAGGTAGGGCTGGGAATGCCGCCGGCATGAAACCTCATGACAGCTGCTGCCAGTCAGTGTAGACAATGCTGAGCGAGATGAACCAACAGTCCAACTCAGTATGAGGCAACTGAGTTCCTATGGAGCCCACTCAAGCTTTGGCCTGAGAGATTGGAAAAGATTCCCTTCAAACATTCAGGTAAAGAGCCTCTAATGACACCCCCACCCCCGTTTACTTTGAAACACCACCAAAAGAAAGAGCAGGTGTTCTTTGCTGTGCATCCCATTATTGGGTAATCTTTTTTGCAAGGTAAGAATAAATTGATCTGCTTTATGCTGGCTCAAACCTTTAGCCCACCTAGCCCAGGCCCAGCTGCTGTGAC
The DNA here is from genome assembly GCF_964106645.2 of Podarcis pityusensis. NCBI lineage: Eukaryota > Metazoa > Chordata > Lepidosauria > Squamata > Lacertidae > Podarcis > Podarcis pityusensis. The sequence continues at coordinate 48,774,897 of NC_138039.1, read as the reverse complement.
AGGCAGTGGTTCCCCAGGGTCTTTCTGAGGAGGAGGAGGAGGAGGAGGAGGAGGAGGAGGAGAAGAAGAAGAAGAAGAAGAAGAAGAAGAAGAAGAAGAAGAAGAAGAAGAAGAAGTTTGGACTTGATATTCCGCTTTATCACTATCCTAAGGAGTCTCAAAGCGGCTAACATTCTCCTTTCCCTTCCTCCCCCACAACAAACACTCTGTGAGGTGAGTGGGGCTGAGAGACTTCAAAGAATTGTGACTAGCCCAAGGTCACCCAGCAGCTGCATGTGGAGGAGCAGAGACGCAAACCCGGTTCCCCAGATTACGAGACTACCGCTCTTAACCACTACACCACACTGGCTCTGAGCCCTGAGGTGCCAGGATTGAGCCTAGGATACCAGCACTCCAAGCCTGTGCTCTGCTAGTAGACAACTCAAGGAAGGAATCACAGTTGCTGGTGCCGCCAATCAACTGGAAAGTGCTCCTAAAATGGAAATCGCTCACTTTTCTTCTCGAATCAGGGTTAGTAAGGTTAAGTTTTCAGAAGTAAATTTATCGCTGGTGTACATTTTATAAGCATGTACATGAAATCAGGATTCCTGTTCTTATTGTTGCTCCTTTTCCCCACAAGGGACAAAGAAAATGTAATCAGAACTTCGTGTAAACAAGGGTGCTCTTTACTCTGACAAGGGCAAGAGTATTTCCTGCTTCCTGTTCCAGAATTCTTCAACCCGGTGTCCTCCAGATGTTCTGGACTACAGCTCCCATCAGACCCAGTCAGCACAGCTGTAGGTGCCAGGGCTGACAGAAGCGAAGGTTGAGCTTTTGGGGGGAAAGTTGTTTTGGGGGGAGGGGGCTGGAGGGGGATTGGGCAAAGTTGTTGAGCTTTGCTGGCACAGTTGTGCTTCTGTTAGGGTTGCCATATGTCTGGATTTTCCTGGATATTTTTGTGATTTCCGCCTGGACACTGCTGCTGAGCACGGAATTCTGGATATGTCTGGGAAATTCCAGACGCATGGCAACCCTAACAGATGTACAACTGTGTCAGCTGAGACTGATGGGAGTGGAAGTCCCAAACATCTGGAGAGCAGCAGCTTGGTGAAGGCTGCCCTATTCCAACCCACAGACTTCCAAGAAGATGGCTACAGGGACAGATGGGTGGATCCCAGGCCCACCTCAGGATAAGATCCAATTCACACAACCGTGGTGTCTGCTAGCTTAAGTTAGCCATATTGATTTATATGTTGTCAGGGGTGGAGTGGGGGGTCAGTCATTGTCTTGGCAACCATCCCCTTGGCCCTCTGATCTCTCAATCTGCCCACAAAAATAAGACACCCATCCATGTGACACTGACAAATAAAAAGCACCACTCATACTCTGCAAAGAAGGAAAGTTTACCTTTCACCCCCTTTCTCCTTTTTCTCCCCTCCATCTCCCCACTTCTCTTACCCCACCTCAAACCCCACATTGCCTACAACAAAAATGTCCTAAGTTGACTGTAATTGGCCTGTAACAGGAGACCAACTCCTGGGGGCTGAGTTGTTTTGCCCTCCAATATATTTTGGGATGGAGCCAGGGCCCCCCAGTGTTGAGGGGGTGGAGGAGGCTGAGCACAGGGCCCAGCATAGTGTGGTTCCAGTGGCTGCTCCTTCTCTTCTTCCTGCTGCTGAGGAGGAAGAGGAGGCTTTGAAGCTGGGCAGCCACCGCATTCGGCTCTGCCCCAGGGCTTCTTCTGACAGTCCTAACGTTAGGTGTGTGACGTGGCCCCCTAATCACCCTTGCAAGCTGGTGCCTCTGACCTCTACAATCTACAATTTGAAATTAGAGATGCTGAATGTACTCTTTCTACTGACGGAAAATCTTTTAATAAAATATTGTTTTTAAAAAATCAATGGCATTTGCCATTCGTATATTATCTATTTAAAGATCAGGTCATGAGGAAGTCCCACAATTCATGGTGAAGTGGACAACTCGTCATGCAGTGCAAACAACACCGGCTCCTCATGCAAGAAACTATGCCTCATGCGTACATCAAGGCTACAGTCCTAAGCACATGTGCCTGAGGGAAAGCACAACTTACTTTTGAATCAACCTATACGGGACTGTACTGTAGATTTCTTTCCACTAATCTGCTTATCTCCAGTGCATTTTCAGGCAGCCTGGTGCATCTGAGAATAGGGTTGCCAAAAAACTGAATTTTAACAAGTATATTACATTTCTGCCTCATATTTGCTTATCAACAACAAGGGAACGGAGCGTTCTCGCTAACAAACCTCTGTTAAAGCCAGTGCCCTAAAACTCAAGCATCCAATATCTGGATATAAATTCTCAGTTGATCACTAACTGAAGATGCAGTAATTGTCAAGGTCTCTGAGAGAACAAAAACCCCAATACACAGGAAAAAATATTTGATATATACCTTTACCTTGGAACCCAAAGGAGAGTTAGGCAGTACTCAGAAATGCATTCCTGGGCTAAGGATTGCTAGGGAGCTGAAAACGATTTGACGTGAAGAAAGAGCAGAAGGCAGAGGTGCCCATTACTCTTAGTGGATGGGGGGAAAGTTAGGAGGCATCTGTTAAAGCACCCATATTGATAGCTAAAGTATAGCCAGAAGTGCAGGCTAATGACCCCTTCCCCCCTTTTTTAGAAAACCCTGCCCACTGAACTACACTTTACAAGCCCTTTTGCTGTCATTAGAGTTATGAAAACATCAAAAGAGGCAAACACATACACACACCAAGTATTGATGGGTGAAACGGAAATCCACATTAGAGATCAGCTAATTAACTAGTGGACATGGGGTCACCGTTAGAAAACGGGAATTGCAAGAGCACAATCAATGCCATAGCTGGATCCGATCAAATAAGGCCAAGTTCATCCTTCTTCCTCCCTCAATGGCCCACAACCAGATGCCCTGGGATGCCCCCCTGGAGGTCTCCATTGCTCCTCCTCAACAACTGATACGAAGGTGTGCTACCTCTGATACGGAATGCTCCACACAATATCCATTTGTAACCTTCTCCAGGATGGCCAGATCCTTTTTTAAAGCTGCCCAACTCTACAGCTCTGGCGGCAGCGATTTCCATAGTTTAACTGGACCCCGCATGAAGTAGGACTGCCCTTTTTCTGCCCTCCATCTCCCACCCTTTGAAGAGGGCGAAGAACAGCTTCTCTCCAGCCATTTTCTCCGCGCCGGGCATCGCTCTCGTCCCGGCGCGTGGAGAAGAGGCTGGGAGCGCGGCGCCCGAAGGGGCTGGCGAGGAAGGGAAGCCGCCTGGGCTCGAGGGGGGCTGATCCTGCCTGGGGCGGAGGAGCAGGGCAAGCTGGCGCGCGGCTAGAGGAAAGGGGCTACTCACCGGGGGCAGCGGCGGCGGGGCGCGCAGCTGAACGGACGATCGGGCAGGCGGGCAAGGGCGCACGCCGAGGCTGCCTCCGGGACAGGAGATCGTGCGCCGGGCAGGCGGGGAGGAGGCGGATCCGCTGCTGCTGCCGCCGCCGCCGCCGCCGTTCCCGGCTGCTGGTCCTGTGCTGCGGCCCAGTCCGGGGCGCCTCCTGCCGGCTTTTGGCGGAACAATCCCGGGCGGCCGCTGCCAGCTTCGCGCTCCCACCGCTCTCCTCGGCAGACGGCAGGCTGCAAGTCTCCGCCCGCTGACCTGGAACAAAGAGGCTCGGTGGACAGCGCAATGGGTGGCAATCCCGAGGATGCTCTAGAAATAATATAAAAGTGTGTTTTCCTTCTGGGCATCCTGCAGGCGCCTAAGGTAAGAAACTAGGGAGAGGCTCATCTTTGGAAAGGGTTAAGAAAGTGATCAGGGGCGGGTGGGCGGGAGGCTGCGACTCCCCTATGAAAAGAATTTGTAGCGTTTGGGGCTTTTTAGTTTACAGAAAAGGCGAGTAAGAGGCGACGCGATAGAAGTTTGTAAAATTACGCATGCCATGTGGAAAGTGGATAGAGAAAAGTTCGTGTCTCTCCTAACACTGGGACTCCTGAGCACCCGATGAAGCTGAAGGTTGAAAGATTCAGGACAGAGAAAAGAAAGTCCTTCACACAGCACTTAGTTTTACTCTGGGCCTTCCTCCCCCAGGATGAGGCGAATTCATGGAGGGGGCGGCTACTGGCCTTGAGGGCTCTGCCCGGACTCCACCGCTGGAGGCAGCAATGCTTTTGAATAGCAGTTGCTGGAAACCACAGGCAGGGCGAGAGCTCTTGTGGTTCCCAGAGACTGCGAGAACAGGATGCCGAACTGGATGGGCCTTCTTTGGCCTGATCCAGAAGGTTCTTCTTATGCTCCTATGTTCATCAATTTGTCTAATTCGTTTAGGAAGCCGCCTAAGCTAAGGGTCACCCATTTTAAAGGATGTCCTCATAAGTTCCACCTAACAACAGAATCTCTCTCTATCCACCGTCCCCAAGCCCTTTGGTTGCTGTTTTTTTCAAAATTACCTGCCTCCCATAAAAAGTGCTCCAGCGCCCGATCATCTTGATCAGACTGTTTTCAACATAATAAAAGTTGCTTCTTGCTTCAGAGCAATGCTTATTTACCTGTGTGCAAATTTAAGCTATTAGCAGTGCAATCCTAGACACGTCTTCTCAGAAGTCAGACTCATTAGTTTAGACTTCTTTCACATTTACATTATAAATTTGCATTTATTATTACTGTTGTTGTTGTTGTCGTTGGCATGTCCCAGCCACCTTTGGTGTGCTGGCTCCAAAGTGTGCCTCTCACCTCCCCAGTGATCATAAAACCTGCATTGCTCATAAGGAGGAAGCCTCTTCATGAACTCTGAGTTGAATCCACCTGGCAGATTCTCCTAATTCAAAAGGAAGAATCACAATATGACCATCATTTGTTACCAGTGGCACAGTGTAGTCTGCCGTTGTGCTGGTGTGTGGGCACCTGGCAGGGTGCGGAGGGTGAATGAAGCCCGCCACGTGAGCCCAGCTCTTGCTGCCTATGCCGCAGGAGTGACACCCCCCCCCAAACCATGCTGTGCCACCCACGCAGGTGGGAGCCCAGCTGGCTAATGCAGCCCTTGGCAGGCAAATCCCCCCCACGCCCGTGTAAGGAAGTACCAAGTCTGGGGCCTTGCCTGCCTCCCTCCTTCCGGGCTTGCTTACTGTCCAGGGAGCATGTCCAACGAGGAGCAAGCAGTGAGGCCAGGCTGGGCTCTGGGGCCAAAGACCCCTGGCAGCAGGCTGGGAAGGACGTGGGGATGGGGCCCATCAGGATGCACCTGGGTGGGTCCGGGATCCCTGTGGAAGCCACCACCTACATGGGGGCACCTGGCTTGCGCCTGGTCAAAACTGTGCACCCGGAGTCATGGCTCCACCGCATGCTATGTCCCTGTTTGTCACAGGAGGAAGGAACTGGAGGAAAGTCTCAAAAAGCTTGTGGCCACCTGGAAAAGGAATTCACCTTACAGAAGCCAGAAAATATAGGGTCTCCCCACAGCACTCTAGCACAGCCATTCTACCATAAAATAAGATGTGGCAACTCTGGGCACCACAAATAGTGGCAGAGTGGATAAAACCATTATATTCTCCCGGCAGCCCCCAGTGAAATGAGTGGGCCTCTGTCTGTGCTGTTGCAACTGGGCAGGGGGTGGCTGAGGGTTTGTGGCTTGGATGATGCCACACAGCAGGTGAAAGGCTCGGGTGATGTCTCAAGTGGGGTTTCCCCCGCCCAACACAGCCTCACAGCAGCTGTTGCGGATAGAGCATACAGACCAGCCCCATAACCTGGCATCATTAAATTTCCTCTCAGTTAAAAATGTCAATGTTCACTGCTCTGCTAGACCAAACAGCTGAATTGTGCAGTCAATCCCTTTAAGAAAAGTCATCCAGTTCCACAAAACTGTTCTCACTTTAAAGGATGAACAGCAGCACACACACACACCTGCACCAGTTATGGGATAGCAATTATACTGAGGTTTTCCAGTGCAGCAAAACTTTATTTCACATTGATAACACAAAGGAAGTGTGTGACTGCCCTCAAGTATTTTTCCCACAGAATAAGCAGAAAGGTTAATAAAGGGCAGCCAAGCCACTGAAGTAAAATTTCAGCAACGGAAGATGACTTACAAAATCACATTTTAATTTTCCAACGTAACAGGCACAATTAGTGTGCATCTGTACATAACAGCAAAAGCACAGATCTTTCGCATATGCTGTGAAGAGATCCTGAATTTTTGAAACTGGCTGAGACACCTTGATGCCCTCTTAATTACTTCATCCCATTTCACTGTCTGCTTCACTCATCTAAGGAGTGAGCTGGCTGCATGGACAGAGCCAGGGGGCCCCGGGAGCTGCCCCCCAAAAACATAGTAATAAAAAATACATAACTAACTGTGGTTCTGCCCCCCCCCCCAAAAAAAATCTGGGCTATGCTTTTAGTTGGCTGGCTGATTAACGTTAACATGCATATAAAAGTCAGGAACAATGTATAGGATAGCAAATCATGTAACCAATCAGACATATGAAAAATAATACATTTTTACCTAAGTTTCTTTTATATAATAGGAACATAAGAAGCTGCCTTATACTGAGTGAAACCATTAGTCCATCTAGCTCTGTACTGTCTACACTGACTGGCAGCAGCTCTTCAGGATTTCAGGCAGAAGTCTCTCCCAGCCCTACCTAGAGATGCTGCGGATTGAACCTGGGGCCTTCTGCTGGCAAGGCTGGCCCTTCCCATAATCACTTTTCTTTCTTTCTTTCTTTCTTTCTTTCTTTCTTTCTTTCTTTCTCTCTCTCTTTTGTTTGTTATAAATTGCTTCTAAAGTGGTCTACAATAAGATAAAATACAAAAGATTACCAACTCAATAAACTGAAAGCGCTAAAATAATTTCTACAGCTGCCCAATTAATATTCCAGGGGAAACCTTCTTAAAGAAAAATGTATTTAATAGCTACCTACAAGACTTACACAATTATATTCTTATTATAAGGCAGGGAGTAAAGGTCTAATCATTAAAGTACACAATGATCAGCCATAAGGGTGTCTTCTTCTGTGGCTTATGAGTAACCATGCATTTCATATTAATGTTCCTATCCTGAAATGTATTTTCTCCCAAGAAAGTATTGTCACTTTGATAGGGTTAATTTTCAAATAAGCTTGATTAGGATCACATCCTTATATTAATCTTCAGACACCCACCCAGAGAGAGAGAGAGAGAGAGAGAGAGAGAGAGGGAATTACAGTTATAATTTATAAGTGAAAACTGCCTCTTTTAAGCAAACCACACAGGGCAAGCAACAAGGAAGGTGGGGAGGACAGAGAGAAGCTGCTCCTTTGGGAGGCCCTTAACCCTTCCTGTCACCAATTGGGTGAGATTAACAGATAAAAAAATACATCCTGATGGCAGAGATACTTACAAAAACCAAGTGTGTTCTTTATCTTTTGATCTTGCTTTGCAAAACAGCTTCTCAATCTGTGTACATCTTTGTGTAGGAAGCATGTTTAGCATGGGAAACTGTTGGATAGTGTCACACCCAGCCTTTAAAATGCCAGAGGGTTTTTTAAATAGTTACCACCCCACCTTTCTTTACTTACCTGGTTCTTTACCTGGTTGAAGAGGAATGTTTCGCCTGGCACCTAAAATATATAATGAAGGTGCCAGGTGAACTTCTCTGGGGAGAGCCTTACATGGTTTCCAGTTATCTTCTCCTCTCCACAGAAAGGGCATCACACAGCTCAGTGGTAAAACATCTGCTCTGCCTGCCAAGGCCCCACCTTCAATCACCAGCATCTCCAGGTAGGGCAGGAAAAAGGCTCCCATCAGAGACCCATTGCCAGACAGTGAAGACTATTCTGATCCACCACTGTTGGGCTCAGGATAATTAAGCTGCTTCTGTCCATACATTTCCCATAGGTTGCCCATCCCAGTTTTAAATTCACTCAGCTTTGTCACAGTGGGGTTGTTTTGTATTTGCTGCTAAGAAACTAGTCCTCTGGAACAAGCTAGCTTAAACAAAAAACAAAAAAAAAAACCCAGCCAGCTTTATTCAAGTATATTGTGAATTACATATGGTATTGTGCTGTGCTTCTACTTAACCTAAAAATTCTCATGAGGCTGCTCACAACATATAAAAATTACAACCAGAGACAGTAATAATAGTGAATGTCTAGGTGCTGCTAATTGTTGACAGGAAACTTTAAGTCCCTTCCTGCTCTTCCTTCTTTTTTAATATTTGTATAGAATTTTTTCTTACAAAATATGTCTACCCTAAGACACAAAAACTTGAATACAGCCAGTTACAGCTACAAAGACATGAGGCATAAAAGGCCAGATTCTTGCATTTCATAGTCATGGTTTGGGTGGCAAAGGGAGGGCTTGAATATCCAGGTTGGTGAGAGCGCCTTAAAAACAAAACCACATTTTTACTTTAGAAGACTGCATGCAGCTTGCATGTTTCAGCCTAGCAGGAGGTGATGACAATTATTGCATACGAATCTTGTGATGGGAAGTCTGCCTCCCTCCCCTCTCCAAATTAACCTCCGTCTCTAGAGCACAGCAGTGAGAGGGACTGCAGAGGAAGAATCACCAGGGACCACCTTCTTGGGATGCTCCTGACCTGAAAACCTCAGGGCAGGAAGAAGCCCTGTTGCTAAGCCACAAAGTACTTCCTTGTGCTAATGGAAGTACTTTGTTGGCTACCATTTCTTAAACTGGGCTTGAACCAGAGAGGGTTGTTCTCTGTAAAGTCGGGAACAATAGATACCCTATTGCTTTGTATCATGGACAAGCTCCCATAAGCCCTCACTTCAGGGCCTTTTCTGTGGTGGCATGAAAACTTAGCAAAACTTCCTTCAGAAGGAGTCTTGCCAGCCTTGTTCTACTAAATTTTTAAAGAACTAAGTGAAAGGCCTGGGAAAAACGTCTCGGCCTGAAACCCCAAAGTCACCAGAAGGCTGGAACCAAAATCCCAGTGTCTTAGCATCAAGAAAATGCTGGGCTGGAGGCCCCACTTGGCGTATCTTTTAAAATGGTCCACCAGCCGCACCAAATTAACTGGCGCTACTGAAAAACAAGGTGTGTCAAGCATGATGGAAAGTAAAATGACAATGTTACTGCCATCACTGAGATGGGCACCCTGACCATCACCAGCATTTAAATTGGATCACTCCTTCCCGAGTCTCCTCTCAATGGCAGCAGGTAACATTCTGGCACTGGGGCAGAGAAGTTTAATGTCAGGGACTGGCTGGACAAGGAAGAGTGGCAGCAGCCAGTGGTCCAGGAGGCTCCTGACGGGGAAGGGGATTCTGAATCAGGTTCAGGGGGTGGGAAAGGGAGGAATCATTGGCAGAGAGTGAAAGTGAAGGGGAGAAGTTTGAGTAGCCACAGACACTGGTAAGAGAAGGAGCAGGGGTTGCATCTCCTGCAACAGAGTCCTGATTCCGCTCCTTCCCCTCCCCCACTTCTCAGCACAGGAAAGAAGGGTTGAGAAAACGCTAGAACATGGCTGTGTGAAGAATCTCAGGCTTCCTCCAAAAGGATGTATATGCTGGTCTTCCGCCCACTGTCATCCCCACCGGCCACATCAACTGCTGCTCCCCAGACCAAGCTCTTCCCAGGCAGAGTAATATTTTGCTCCTATTGGTACCGAATGAGGCTTAACTACCCCCCAGAACCTTCTGGCCTGAAGGCCCTGGAAAGAATCCCAGAACACCCACGCAGGATTTAAAATAGCTATTAGTCTCAATTTTAGCAACAAAGTCAAACTAAAGCATTACAAAATTACTGATTTTTATTGTTTTTGGCAAAGATTTCCAGTACAGAACCAGGTTACATTTCAAGGATGCAACCCATTCATTGTGCCGCATCCCTGGTTGTTTCTAATACATAATACTTCCCAAGGGATGAGTTAAGAGCTGTACAAAAGTTTAACAACACCAAAAGAGAAACAAGTTTTTAAATTTCTTCATGAGGGACTAAAGCAAAGCATGATTATGAATGTGTTTGTCAAATTGACTACATAGTGGTTTGTAATGGCTCGGACAAACGACAAGCCTAATTCCTCGTGCTAATGCAGAAGACAACTACAGTGTAGCTGTAGGAAGAGGAAAGAGTTGTTCAAGTTCAATGTTTGACAAGGGACTTTCCACTAGGAACATGTTCCATGTAAGCCCCACTCAAAAGAGGAAGGCTCATCCACACTTCCTATTCATTTTAGCCAGGCTTGCACGAAAGATGCTCCAGATCAGCCCTGGCCAACTCAGCGCCCTCCAGATGTTTTGGACTACAACTCTCATGAGCCCCAGCATTGTATGGGTGTGCTGGCTGAGGCTAATGTGAGTTGTAGTCCAACACACATGAAAAGCTCCAGGTTGGCAAATGCTGTTCTAGATGAAGGGCACTGGGCATGATCAGTTTCTGCCTACTGAGTAGCACTTGACAACTATAGAGAAAATCTGCCTACTGTGCAGTACAGGGCTAGGCATGTACTGCTTGATCCCCATTCTCTCTGCCTCTAGCGTAATAAAAAATTGGTCTGTGATTTGGAAACTTGCACAAACGGCTTCAGCGGTGTGGATTATACAATACTTATAAGAGAAATCATGCATAAGATACTTTGCATATATAATATGTAACACATTTTGAAATTCTTTACAAAAAAAGAAAGAGTAACAGAAAAACCTCATTGCAGTAAATGAGACCTGAAAAAGATGGCACATATTGGGCGGTGGCGGGCAGGGGGGTGGGGAGGTTGTTCAAACTTTCTTTGTTGAACTCTGCTCTTAGGTTTTCAAATATTAGCCTACAGTTTGAGGCTTGGAATCATCTCACAGAACTGTGGTCTATCTCACGGATTTGATTTCTAGGCCAGCATACAAATGTCAGGCAGCAGGAGCTTCTCATCCAATTTCCAAACCGGGTCCACACCCCCCCCCCCGGGGGGGGGGGACAACAACTCTTTCACGTGTGAGTGCAGGTGCACTGAACATAACCGTCTTTGCAGTGGGAATAACAGCATTTGCAATAATCCTTTTTTTCTGTTTAACTAGTTGAACATCCTTAACAATCTGGTACTAGTAGACTCAAAGATGCTACAAAACTGAGGAGGATTTGCAGCAGCCTACAAAATAACATTGGCACAATGGGTGCTGTCTTCACTCTCCACCATCACCTATGTTTAGTTGCTTGTGAGAATTCTTCAAACATACAAAAGTCAGGTGTTCACTATCCAAACTACTATTCAAATTAGGAGTTTCAAAGAACACAGATGGATCCCCTTTAACAAGCAAGTGCTAAGAAAACAAAAATATTCTACCCCACATTTGGTTTGAGACTCTTTCAGCCCTATCAGAAGACAGTTAAGAAAATCTGACAGCCTGGCATAAATTCAAGTGCCTCCATCTGTGGGTTTCAACACTCCTTACAACAGGAATTGGAGATACAGTACCTGTAATACTACACGGAGGAATCTTAGTATTATTCAGGTACAATGTGTTTAAAAACGGTAAGTGGAATTAATGTGTTCCGAGGCCCATCTGTTCAGCTTGCACTGTATCTATCTCCTGTGTCCTCCCTTGCTTGCCCCACAGATGGTTCTGATCCTGCCGTCAAAGGAGAGTGTTGCCTGTTAGTACCAAGCCAACATGCCACATGAAATAGAGTGAAATAAAATGGTACATTCTTGCACTGCTATCAGCACAGGTGAAAATTTCATGGCCAAAATATTCCCTAGCTCCAACAACCTCACAACGAAATTGTCAATTAATGATACATTTTAGAAACCATCAGAAAGAGGATGGCAACAGTCTGGAAAAAGAGGCTTTATAACATGCTCACAGATTCTTGCACATAGGTAGAGAGGTGCTCTTTCTCTCCGCATTCCCTGCACGCCACTCCTGCAAACGATCTCTAAGCCTTTGCTGTCAAGAGCAGCTTACAAGGCGGCAGGGGAGGAAACTGTTCTTCAGAAAAAGGAATCTTGACTGCAGGCCACTTGTTGGATGAAGGTAAACATTCTCAGGGCTGAAAAGGCCATGGCAACTTTTGGAAGGGCAGCATGTAAGGAAGGAATTCTTTTTTACATGAATAATAAAATTATTATTATTATTGCATTCATATCCGTGTCTTCTAATGAGGACAAGGTGGGGTATTACTTTTCCCTTCTCCCCACTGTAGTCTACCATTTTTTCTTGAGAATTATACTGCCTAATAAAAAGGCACATCAAGTGTGGGAAAGATGAAGGGGGGGTGTCTCAGCACAGCCATCTTTAATAATGAAAAAGAACACCCATCCCCCAAAGTAATGAACCGTCTGCCTTCATTTTCTCCAGGTTCATCAACTGTATCTAAGATAACACATACTTCTGCAAAGGTCAGAATAATACAATAGAAGGAATCCACCTGTAATTTCACTGGCGTTAAGTTTCAGCAAAATGACAGGAGCCAAGCACCTAAAAATGTGCAACAGAAAGAAGTACAGAGGTGCAAAAAGAAAAAACAAGTTTAAATATTATCAGAAATTAAACCTTTCATAAGAGAAAGCAAATACACAATTCACATTGTTTGATTCTTCTAGGGTTAATCTATGCCAAACCTCTCTGTGGCAGAAAAATCAGGTGAATTTATAGCACTTTCACAGGTCATTAAGTGAAATCAACATGCCTGCTTAGTTGAGCAATCTGCCACTGATTTAAAAAAAAAATAATGCTTCTCAATATAAATCTCCAAGGTCTAAGGGCTCATTGGGATTACATGGAGGGGGAAGCCCATCAGGCAAGAGCACCCTCACCTGGCCAGAACAGGTAGGTGCCGGAAAAACACAACATATCCTTCTGCCATCCTGGAGAGGGTTCCTATGCCTTTAAGAGTATCATGTAAGCGAGAAAGCACCATTTCCTTCATTCCTGTAGTATCCAGAGAAAACTTTTCCAGCAGAACTACTTCTTGCCTTCCAGTTCTTAAAGAGAGATAGACCAATGGTGTCCAAGGCAGCCTTATTAATAGTTCTCAAGGTGCTCACTTAGCACTATGTGAAAACAGACTTCAGCAATTCTTCTTGCTAAAAACAGAGCCACTAGGACTAATGGAATGATGTCTTCAGAGGACTTTGCTTCCTGGCAAAAGCACTGAAAGGCTTTTGACTGGCCTCATGAGGCCTCTTCACATTTTCATAGTTTTGAAGTACGTGCACAGATATGCTGAAGATCTGTCAATATTTGGGCTGGTTTTAAACAAACAGATGGACTGCCAATGCTAGTTGGCAAATGAAAAATGCCAGCTTAGTTCAATATACTCATGCTAATGAGGCTAATGAGGAGTGATTCTCCCAAATGGATTTTGGGGCAGGGGAAAGAGTGGGGAAAGCAACTGGGAAATAAGTGTAAGATGGTGGATATTAAAAAGATTAAGGACTTTGTGCTACTGCTTCCTATGTGTAGGCACTTCAAAAATGAGTCCTTCAAAGAAGGGGGAAAGTGGCAGCTCAGATGCAAGGTGCAAGAAAAAGTGCTCTTTAACACTCTGGCAAAAAAGGTAAACAGAAAGAGAAATTTTGGTGGGGGGTGGAGATTTCTGCAACGGCATGCTAAAGACTTGGAAATCTGTCCTGCAAATTTCCAACTGACGTTGCTTAGTTTTGCTGGATCCGTAAGGAAGAGGCCACTCCACAAAACTTTGGTCAAGCTTCCAGAAAGAGTCTTGGCCCCTGGGGGTTCCTCAACCATCTTCTTCATCATCACTAATGAGGTCCCTTTTATCTGGGTTAGTTTCCCGCTCACGCAAGAAGTCTTCCCGAATGGCTTCAAGTTCCATGAGCTCCAGGCGGACTTTCTCCAGGTGGTAGGCCCTCCGATTTCTTATCTGGCGCAATGGAAAGGGATTCAGATCCCCAAAAGCAATACTGATGAGTTTCCTGGAATAAAAAAAAATAGAAAATGCAGATGACCAACCACATTCCTTTAAAGAGTTTGTTGTGTAATCCACCAAAGTTCAGTCCCAAACAGATTTCAGCAGTTGCAAGACACTCCCAAAACTCTTCTCTCAAGATCAAGAGCACAAAACTCATGAACAAATGATAACCAGGGACGGGGGAGCCTGGCATAGGAAGGAAACAAGGTTGGAATGTGGCCATGGTTGGGAAAAGGTTGAGAAACACTGGGCTAGACTGTAGGAGGAGAGCCTCACCTTTCCCACATATTGAAACAATATGGAATAGATGAGGTCTTAAAGTTTCTGCTTCTCATGGAGCTGAAAAAGTACACAGAACCCTTTCTAAAGGGCAACGAAGTGTAAACCCACTAAAGATGTGGAAGGAGTGTGCAAAAGAGATGATTCCCCCCTCCCCCCGCTGCCTAAGTTTGTCTAGTTAAATCATAGGTGGCATAAAGTAGATTGGGAGTGATCTGCAGTAGATTAGCAAGGATTTCTGACTCCCACAAAGCAGATTCTGCAAGTTAGAAGTCTGTTGACCTCAAATATGTATCATTCAGTGCAAGCCCACAAACCTACTTGGGTAGCTTTGCTAAACAAAACAAAAACCTCTCTCACGTTCCTAAATTTAACTGGACACACAATTTGCAAATTCAAAATTGCTCAAATGCTTCCAGCTTGCAGAAATTAGTTGCAGCTCCAAGTCTAGATGCAGTTTACAAAGAGAGGAAGTTTCATGTTTCTGAGAAGTATGAAGCCATGCTTGGTCTACTCAAGCAGTGCTGTAGGTTCCAGCTGTTTCTCATCATTCTGTCTCCTTTGTTTATGATGAAACATTTCATCTGTCATGGCAGAGAGGAACTGGATGCTGTTTGCTTATTTCCCCCTAGAATCTGCCTAGAAGTATACATCATTTTCAAAGGTAAAAAACAAAGAACTACAACTTGAAAAAAAGAAACAAGGCATGTACTTTTGTAAATAAAGAAAATATTCTATCTATCTCTGCCTAGAAAAAACTTCGTGCTGTTTCAGTGTAACTTCACTGTATTCAATGAACCTAAATGCACATTTATCAGGAAGATGAGCTCCTGCAGCATTTCCCCATAATTCTCCCATTACTTACGCATCACAAAATCTTAAAGAATACTACTTTGTGTGTAAAATGGGCATGGCTAGTTTCTGTATTATAGTAAAAGTTTTGTATTTGCGTTAGTACTGTAATGTATGATTGGGGTCCACATAGTGGAGGCAGGAACAGCATAAACAATGACATCAAGTCTATGAAGAGTTCAGAAGTCTGGCTGTAGCTAGTTGAATTTAGTCAGCCAGGGGGTGCTGTATTCCAGCACCATAGATAGTGCTTGAAAAGGACTGACTGCTTTAATTGGGAATGGGAGGTTTCCAGAGAACTTTGCTAGGTCAACAATGCAAAAGTCAGGTCAGGTTTCTAAACCCCGGCCTTCAGGAACAAACATAGCACATTGAGCTTGACACCTACAACTTAGGAACACGGCTATCACTGGAATTTTTGAGATCTTGTTGGACTGCTTAGTGGTCAGCAACCTCAAGTACCTGGGCCTGTACATTTCAAAACAAGAAAGAACATGCAATGTAAGTTGGTTGAAAGTCTTCTGAGAAGAGGAGAAGGCAGTTCATCTGTTTCTGCCAAAAACCTGAGGTGTCACTCCTGGGGGGAAAATCTGGGACCAAGCTACTCCTGTGTTGAGTTGCCTTTTAAACACTCACCACTCCACTTGCCAGAATTATCAGGACATAATCAGACATGTACCTTCAAGAAGTGACTAGGAATGTATCCCTTTTCACTGGGGTCACAATGCACTACTCCAAACATCTACTCCCAACATCAACAATGCACTACTCCCAACATCAACTTGCCTAATGTTCAAATGATCTTCTGAAGTCCTTCTCCAAGTGCCCCCACAGGGGGTGAAAATAAGAGACAGAGCCTGTTTGGTCATGGCACCGTCTGTGGAATGTTCTCCCCACTGCCAAATCTTATGTCTTCCCAGCCCCAGGTGAGTGGAACACTTATCACCTAACTAGGCATTTAATAATGTTGGATATATCTATTTAATGCTGCTTTTAAGGTTTTAATTGTATTTATAAGCTGTCCTGTCAGCTGTAGAATACAGTCGTACCTTGGAAGTCGAACAGAATCCATTCTGAAAGTCCGTTCAACTTCCAAAACATTTAAACACCAAATCGCAGCTTCTGATTGGCTGCAGGAAGCTCCTGCAGCCAACCAGAAGCCGTGGAAGCCCTGTCAGACATTTGGCTTCCAAAAATAGTTCGCAAACTGGAACAGTCACTTCCAGGTTTGCGACATTCAGGAGCCAAAACATATGAGTTCCAGGGCATTTGACAACCAAGGTACAACTGTAGAAGGATGGAGAAGATTAAAAATAAATACTGTTTACATTTCCTTTTGCCTGCTCATAGTTTAATATAAATGCTAATTTAAAGCTTTTTAAAGCCCAGGTTGTTCAAATTAGACCTAAAATTTTCCCCTCTTTTTCTTAAGGCCTTTTCCTGTTGTGGCACCCATCTGTGGAAAAGCAAGGCATGTCAGGCTCCATCATTATACTGCTTTAGGTAGTTGTAAGAGTCTGGGTTTTTTAGGTAGCCAGCCAGATACATGTTTAATCTGCTAGTTTTGTGTCTCCTTTTGGGTTAATATTGTTTTATAGATTATAAATGTTGTATATAATGTGTTAATATGACATCTGCTGTAATTGTGATGTTTAGCTTATGTCAAGGTGGCAACTGGGAGCCGGTCAGCAATAACTCACCAGGTGTCACTAAAGTTAACTCTTTATTCAAAGAAGCAGCAAAACGACTCAGGTCTAGTGAGCACAGCACCTCTTCCTGTATTTCTGAAACAATGCCTGTAAGTGGTGTCTCCTGATCTCAAGGTAATTGCAGCAGTAGCTCTTTACATATCTATCTGTAATGTAGTGGCAGTGGCAGAAAGCAATCGCTAGGTGGTGTGCTTGCTTCCAATGCAGCTTTGCTATAATGAGGGCTTCTGATATACAATTTATAATGAGCACTTAGCGTTAGATGCCACTATAAATCTATCAATATAATGAAGAAGACTATAAATCTACTTGCATAATTAGAAGTTGGCATCAGCCAGAGGCTAGCCAGCTGGCCTGATAAGGAAAGGAGTCAACTGTGCGACAGGCCTACCTCAACCCAGCCATGAAGCTGGCACCCAGACATGAACTTGGTTCATGCCCGAAAATATGAAGGAAGGAACATGTACATCATTAAGAGCACCTGCACAGCCAGCTATTGAGCCTGCCCAGTGTCTATAAATGCTACCCATCTCAGCAAAGGAGGGAGTTCCAGAAGAAGCACTGAAGAACCGAGGAACGAGAGGGAGAAGAACTGAAGGCGAACTGAAGAGGAACTGAAGAATCAGCAGTGCAGGGACCAGCTCACTTACCACCTGGGTGTGTGACCTGCCCACCAGCCTGAAGGGTTGGCAGCAGTCTCTTAGCAGCTGGCAGGGAGTGCAGTTGAGCTTATATGATTATTTATCTTTATCTGTCTCTATAACTGTTTGTATTTGTGCTTAGAGTCTAGCTTATAGTGTCATATTATTAATATTTATCAATTAATAAACTGCCTTCTTCTTTACCTGGTGGTCTATTGGTTTTCCATCTGCTGTGATTGAAAAGAACCTATTGCCTGCACCTAGCTCTAAGAACTAGGCTAGGCAGCTGGTAATACACTTCCCAGTAGGTCTTGCCCCAATGAGGCAGTTGCAAGGATTGAAGGTCCTTGCCTTTCCACTGCTCTCTAAGTCTCCTCCTCCCCCAGGTTCTTCTGAAGCAACCTGAGACTTCTTCTCCTTGTCTGTCTTTGCTCTGCCCTCTTCATAACTCTTCAGGTTCTGGGAGATATGAAGGGAGGGGAGCTGGTCTCAGCAGATAGGCCTGATCTCTGCCCTTTGCCCCCTACCTTCTAGCCTCCACTTCTGCCTCTGATTCTGGACTGTCCTCTGGCACCGCCTCTTCCTACTCACTAAACCCTGTTGCCTCTTCAGCTTCCGACACCTCCTCCCCCCAGTCTTCTCCCTCTGACCACTCATGGTCATCCCACCAACAATCCCCTGGCTCTGGGTCTTCTTCCCTTGTGGGTTCCCCAGCTGGTGCTTCCCACCACTCTTCATCCAGCCGGTCAATGACAGCTTATTTTTTAGTTGCTGCTTTGCTAAGAGTATTTTATAGGTTGTAATTGTTTTATTGATTATTTGTTAATTGTTTTACATTATTTATGCTGGATTTGTGATGTTATTGCTATTTATTGTTTATAAGCTGCTTTGGGAATCATTTGAATAAAAAGCAGCATAGAAACACAACAAATCAAATCAAATGAATCAATTTTGATGGTTGTTCTGGAATTGTTGTTTGTTTTCAGTTTGTTAATGTTCGGTTGAATTATAGGGCTTCAAATGAGAATTATTGTTTGTTTTATACTATTTTGTTACCAATTTGTTAGTTGCCTTGAGTTTCTTTGGAAAGTTAGGCAGCACAGAAAACTTTACACTAAATTGTTTTAATTTGAGCTCATGGAATGAAGGTCAAGTCAGAGACTTGAATAAAACCAAAACAGAACATAGATATTCTTTCTAAGCAAGCAGTTTCCAACTTCCAAAAAGGCCCTTACCTAGCATCAAGGACTGTGCGAGTGAAGTATCTGAGGTACTTGAATATGGACATCGAGTCTTGCTGTTTTAAGATTTCCTCCTCTTTGTATTTAAAGAGCGCCAAAGCAAACCGGAACATTACCTAAATGTTTGACAAACATCAGGTTACAAGAGAATGAGCAGTGTTTAAAATTCCCTGCCACTTCAGTTAACTGCATGGAAGAGATCACCAACTATGTAGGCCACAAAAGCCTCATCACCTCAACTACTAGAAAATTATGGTTAGTCTCGCTTCCCACTCTGTTGGCTTCAGAAACTCCATGAGGCACTGCCCACATGCATTCAAGGCACAAGGACTAGAACCCTGGTTTTCACAAGGAAAGCAGAGATTGGTGAGATGTTTAATTATAGTGCAACAACAGAGTCTCATGGAATTCACACAAAACTATTTGTCAATATCCTTCCAGAGGTAAATTTAGTTCATCCTATCAAATTCTCTAAGCAGTATGAAAGATAGTCTTCAGAAAACATTAACACTTAATAGTCTGGTTTGGACATAACACTCAACTACTGTGAACAAGACTCAGGCTGTTCATTCATTCCCCTTCCTCTCCTCTCCTCCCCTTCCCCTGGCTTGGCTGCAGTTTAGCATTATGTCTAAACCCTAAACAGTGATTAATCCGAACTACAATATATTGAAACAAGTCAACTTCATAAACCAAGGTTTGAAGATGGTTTCAGTAAGTCATAGTTGACTGGACACAGCTGGCCAGGGTGCAGCCATAACATTAAACTGCAGTTAGTTAAAACAGAAACCAAAACTTCCTATCTACACATGGCTGTATCATAGCTTAGTCTGAACATTGCCAGCAATTCAATTTCTTTCCTCAAGCAATTGTTTCATCAGCAGTCATTAAAGATACAGGGCACAACCTAGCAGAAAATTATCCTACCCAAGGCACATGGAAATGAATGGGACAACTGAGCTACTGCACAGCTCCTATTCATTTCACTAATGTTTGGCAGGAGAACATCCCACTGGGTGGCATCTCAGCTCAGCTTTACCCACAGGTTTTACAAACATCAGGAAACATTCAGGGTTACGCCATGTACCTTTGGCCCCTCGTACAAAAAAGAGTCCCATATCTTGAAGAGTATGTCGCTGACCACACTGTCTACAAACACAACAAGGAACCAGTTGAAGGTGATGAGCGAGTAGTCCACTCTGTATTGCTCAAAGTGGGCATGCAGCCGAGGGAGTTTCTCACTCATCAAGTCCTTGAAGACTCTCTGGTCAACCTAAAGGAGTGCAAGACAAAGGAAAACTCATTCAGAAAAAATGGAACAAACGGTACTATCTTTTTTAAAAAAAATAAAATGGCAGCCTCACACACAAGGCCTTAAAGGAGGGTGACTGAATCTCTAATGCCAGAGCAAACTGGTATCTGATTAAAAAGGTGGAATTTAAAAGTAGGGATAATTTCTATAGAACAAGAACCCCATATGCAGAAATATAATATACACTGGCAGAAGGGACATTATCAGTGTGAAAGAGCAAAAATCTAAATACATACAAGCTGACTAGTATGTCTAATTCTCAAAAAAAGCATGTGGCTCATAACCAAAAGAGCCAGATTGCAGCTGGAGATTCACGTGACTGGATGTTTTTACATGCAAAACAAAAGGAAAGACTTCCTGTGTGTAATAATCTACCAAGTCAGGGCAACAGGTTCTAGCCTAACTTCCATTTCAGTATGTGAGTTTTCTATATGCAGGGATGTGTATTTGTTGTATGTATGGAGAAAGAGCTTATCGCTAAAGCCCCAACCAAGATTCCTCTTCTGGTGTTTGAGAGAACTAGGCCTTCAGAGGCTGAATTTGCATGCCGGCACACTCCATACCTGGGAGCCTAGTAAGGTTTTAGTATAATAGTCCCGAGGCATGAAGACCTCCACTATTGTAACTAGGCACCAAAAGGCATCTTCTTGCTCCAAGTAGAGAAGTGCAATTGCCACCAGTCTGAAAGACAGAAGATAAAACAGAACAATCTCATATTGCAAAACTGCAAGAGTCTGGGTGCCATTAAAACTGATGCTGGAAAGTGATTGGCACTAATATATGCATCGACCACAGAGAAGGGCTAAAACGAGCGCTGCTTGGCTTGTTTAAACATATATGCATACGTATTTCACCAGCTTCATCTGGTTCACCAGCTGCGGCAATAGAGGCTTTAGCTACAAATCTAAGAGATATCCAAATTCAGGGAACTGAACATAAATTAAACCCATTTGCACACGATCTGCTAAAATGTTCTATGATCCTAAAAGAGCTCTCTTGCCTCTACAGCAGACTCTTAGTATGTCTGCTAAGGTTGCTGGGTGTGTGTGGGTGTGGACTAGATGACCTTCTACAATTCTATGAAAAATTAATTAAAACAAATCAGTGATGTTTCCTATTTCGATGATTTCAGAACACAACTGGTTACACTCTAATCCTGGTTTTAAATTGCTATGTGGTGGATTCAGATATCTCAAAGTAGTAAAATCATGGAGTTATGTCAACTTTACTGAAGGAATTTTGGGGATCTTGACAAAAGGCTACAGAAGCATTTAAATTTAAGTTGGTTAGGCGAAATTGCAGCTGTGAAGGTGTGCATTCTTCATAAATCTCTTATTTTTCTTTCAGGTCCTGCCCATAACTATCCCTCTTTCTCAATTGGCTCAATGGCAACACTTGATTAATAATTTTATTTCAGGAGGTAAAGAAAGCAGGGTGTGCTGTCTAACCCTGTATTGACCAAGAACTAAGGGAGGTCTTGGTGCCCCAAATCTTAAGTTGTATTTCCAATGCTTTCCAATTAAAACAGTTGACACATATGATTAATAACTCAGCTTCAACTCTATGGGCCAAAATGGAACTGGAACCTTTGCAACCCTCTCTTAACACCTTACCCATCCTGAAAACTTCATGGGCTCACATGAGCAAAATAAGTAATCTGTTTCTACAGCTGACCCTTTGAATATGGCATAAATGGCAATCACATTTAGCTCATTTGCCATCGCCTTTAACTCCTATTTTAGACCACCCAGCCTTTTGCTTTAACAATAAATATCACCAGTTCATATTGTGGAGATAAAGGGGAATCTCTATGTAATTTATGTTTCTCCTCTCATAACAAAATGACAATAAATATTTCTTTAAAAAATAAATAAATAAAAGTGAGATATGCCAAATGACTACAGAAAATGAAGAAAACAGATTCTACCTGTTGAGACCCTGGCAATATCCTATGTCTGGGTTTCGCCAAGAAAATGCAAGCAAGACATTCCGCAGCTTCTGCACTCCTTCAGATGTCAGAGAAGAGTAATGCTTGTTGTTGGGCAAAGTCCGCAGAAGATCTAGCTCTATCTGCTTTGAAGCCGGGTTCTGCTTCTTCAGGGCATTCTGAAGCAGTGATTGGAAGTAGCCTGGGTCCATGTGTTCTCTGAACTTCTTTACATGAAGGCCAATGCACCATTTCCACATCTGGGAGCGGTGGGCATGCGGAATACCATACCGAATGAGGTTCTTGAGTTCCACAGAACGCACCATCTCCCTGTTCATGGTGCTAGCCAGATAGTTCTCCCACTTCACCCCTGTGGACATCTCCTGGTTTTCAGTAAGGGAGAGAGATTTCAGATCCAAGGCCCGAACCTTCGCTACCAGCTTCTCTTCCTCATCATCCTCTGGGACTGTCTGAAACCCATAAATATCATATTCACTGTAAAGGAGAGAGAAATCTGATTAACTGGGAATCTTTAGGAATGAAAAAAAACTCAAGCAAGAGAAAGGTGATATTCTGGAAGTTTGCTATCTCTTTTGTGAGCTCAGAAAAATGAACTAAGTTCCCCCCCCCTCATTCTGTTAACTCATTCATTTTAGTAAGGGAGTAGATGGCGCTGTGGTCTAAAACACTGAGCGTCTTGGGCTTGCTGATCGGAAGGTCAGCAGTTTGAGTCCGCGTGATGGGATGAGTTATTGTTGCTCTGTCCCGGCTCCTGCCAACCTAGCAGTGCGAAAGCATATCAGCGCAAGTAGATAAATAGGTACTGCTGTGGCAGGAAGGTAAATAGCGTTTCCATGTGCTCTGGCACTCGTCACAATGCCCTGTTGCACCAGAATTGGTTTAGTCATGCTGGCCTCATGACCCAGAAATCTATCTGTAGACAAATGCCTTGGCCTGAAGTGAGATGAGTACTGCACCCCATAGTCAAGTTTGACTGGACTTAACTGTCCAGGAGTCCTTTACCCTTATACCTAAAGGGTTGTTGTTGTTTGTTTGTTTGTTTATTGTGAACTTATCCATCTTCTTTTAAGCCACTGTCTCAAAGCAATTTGCATATAAGGTAATTATGAACAGTGAAAAGTACAAAGCCTACAAATACATTTAAAACAAGACAAAAACCCTAGCAAATGGACAGCAATGGGAAAGACCTGGGAAAGCCTGTCAGAACACAAATATCTTCAATTGTTTCTGGAAAGTTAAATAGTGGGAGTCTGTCATATCTCAACAAGAATACTATTTCATAGAGCAGGGGTGACCACCCTGAAAGTCTTGCTCTAAGATCTTTGGGTTTTGCAGGAGAAATTCTTCTGCAGACTACAGCAATCTACTGGATGTATAAGGTGGTCTCTTACACTGATTTAACACTTCAAAGCATATGTGACAGATTTAATAGCAAAATAATTGCCAATGACAATGCTGAGGATTTAATTACACCTGTGCTCACCAAAATTATTGAATGGTAATGCCATCGCACTGTAAAATTAAAAGTTTCTAGTCTCAAACATTTTAACCATTATTTTCCAATGGCAAGGGATAGGACTCGGAGCTTGGAGCTTCTCCATCCTCCCCTTTCCCAACAGAACTCAGTGATCGTCCTTCACCTCCAGTTTCCTGTCTCCTGTTTTAGAGAATATTTCCAAATATCTTGTGAACCATCCTGAAATCTTTTGGTGAAAGATGGTATATGATATGATATGATATTATTATAGTATATTATAATTATTAAGTTACATACTTTGGTAAGTGTTCAGACAAAAAATTTCTCAAGTTAGAAAACATGCTGATTATACTTGAGTTACTTAAGTTAATCCAGGCTTTGCAACTAATTATTTAAGGGATGGTACACCCCTCTTTCACACACACATTGAACCCACAAAATGTTTACAAATATTTAAGGGGTCATCTTGCCAGGGAGGTTGCAGAAGTTCTAGCTCAGAGCAGCTCACCCTAAAAAGCTGTTAAATTCAGTCCCACTGTTCCCCAAAGAAAATACAATGCTACTGGCACCCATTCCAAATGCAGAAGTAAAGAAAGTATTTGGCATTGGTGTCTTAACATTACACAACACTTCACACAAGAACATAGGAAACTGCCTTCTACCAAGTCAGACAAATGACCAGCTAGCACAGAACTATCTAAGGCACATGCTTTGCATGCAGAAGGTCTTAGGTTATGCCTACAGCATCTCCATGGAGAGAAGGGAAGCTCTAGAATTCTGGAGTCATTGCCAGTCAATGTTTTTCTTCCCCTGGTAATTGCTTTTATGTTCACTTTCTAGTACACAAAATGCAGTAATATCAATAAAGAAAGAGAATAGATCAAAACAAGAAAGGAAAAGGAAGAAGGCTATGAGGAGAGAAGAGGGAGTGGTTAGTATACTAAAAATAGTAGAACTCCAGACAATTGTCCTTCATAAGTATATTATCCAAGAACTGCTGCCAGTCAGTGTTGACAATACTGAGCTAGATGGACCAATCATCTCACTCAGTGTATGGCATCTAAAGGCTACTCTACACCAATTCAGCACAAGCTCTCCAGGATTTCAGGCAGGGGATTCTCTCCTGGAAACTGAGGGACTGAACTCAGGCGCTCAACCACTGAGGTAGTTCCATAACTCTTACAACAGTCCTAACAACATGAGTCTTGTATTATCTTAGTACAGGTGGCAACCATTTTGCACAGAGGGCCCAGCCCCAGCCCCCATGTGTGCTGGTGGAGCATGCATACGTGCACCCCATTTCACCCCACCCCGATTCTGCCCTCTTTCGGGTCCAAAAGGACTGCCAAAGGGCAACCAGGCAAAGACATAGTTGCAGTTAAGAGATTTAAAACTGTGAGTGCCAGCTTAGTCCCTCAGCTGCTACACTGCACTAGCTCTCAGAAAAGGCTGTGGTGTTTTACTTTATTTATATAGTTGTATCAAATGTGAAGTTATCAAGAGTCTTCTGTTTACCTGACCATGTGAGGTTTGAAGTATGTCTGCTCCAGGTGCTCACTGCTGTCCACTTTCAAGGCATCTTCCAGGAGCTGGGTCACCACATCACGACAAGGACCCTGCTCCTCTGAGCAAACTGGGGTCTTCATCTCTTGAAGCAAGATAAGATACTTGCTTTCCACTTGGCAGAGCTTGGCTTCAAGGCTTGTATACTGCAGAGAATACACCAAAGAATTCTTTCAAATTGGCACTTGCAGAAACATTTCAGTGATGCATGGGAATCCATTTCAATAAGCGAGTGAGTAAGTGAGTGTATGCACCAGCTGTCCCTCTCCCATGAAGATAAAACAGGGTTGAGAAACCTGTCCCAGAGGCCAAATGCAGCTACCTACACCTCTTTAACTTTATGCCTGGGATTCTCCCCAGACCATAACACCTCCTCAAGTGCTTTTGCTTGGCCAGAATGCACGCCTCTTGGTTGTGTGGAAGGAGGATGTAGAGATGCGTATGTGCAGTAACTGATGATTTTTTGCATGGCTACAATCTCCTGCACAAAGGTAAGAGTCACATCCACATGCATCTGCCCTGCCCACAACTGCTGTGTGTCGCCTGGAAGGCTGCCCGTGAAGGAATGCTGCAAACCTAAGACTGAAAAAGGGTTCCCCACCTCTGAGATAAAACGAGGATGTTGCAATTCCAGAAAAAGACAGAGGGTTCTGCAAATCAGCATAACAATAAGTTTTAAGTTCCTCTTTCTATATATTGCTTGAAATTTTCACTTCTGGCAATGAAAGCTAGCAGGAGTTTACTTTGTGTCAAGTGAAAGATTTACAATGAGCATCTGTGTTAAGCTGACCTTTGTCATCAAGTCTCTTTCTCTGTTTTCAGCTGTTCTCCGTAAAGCAGACAGTTCTAGGATCTCTTTATTTAAAAATTTGTTCTGGTTTTTATAACCCTGAAGACTATCCTGTGAACAAAAGATATGGATAAATATAGGTTATTTAAAAAATATATTATGAGGAATACAAGCAGTAAGGACTAGTGAAGCTTGACCCAAGAAGCTCTACTTTTCTTGTGTTTTTAAAACAGTATATTGACACAGGGGGGAGGCAGTACAGTAATTCTGTACAAAGAAAGTGCTCAAGTGGGGAGGTAGATAGTCAAAGAACTGAAAGGCGTGCTATAAATTCCACTCATTAGAACTTGACACGGTGGACCATTTTAGGGCTAGGCCACTAGTAAAACTGTACTCTCCAATTTTGTACAACTACTGTATAGGGAAAATGAAATTCTAATGACAAAACAATGATCTGACTCACTGACTTCCAACTGTTGCTCAATCACTCAAGATCATGCTAAGTTTCTTGAGAAGCTCTACTTTAAAAATCAAATGTGTCTCAAGCATCAAGAAATAGGGAAGCAATGAAAGTTTATAAAAGAGTTCTATATTTTCAAATCATTAAGCTGTGACTGTTTCTGCTGGGCTCTGTCTTCCCTTAAGACTCTTCAGGTCTGAAGGTTGTCAAATAAGGCAGCATCTTGCCACATATATTGTCGCTCTCTCTTTAATCTGTATTTGTATCATGCTATATGTGTTCTCATGATGTTGCTCTTATGGCATTTTGTTACTTATTCATGGATGTGACCCCATTCCTTAAACCTTGTTTGCAAAACCTGTTGTGATCTGAGAATTGGGTCCCCTACAGCTCAACTCAGATAGATGCAATGCCAAAACATAGTCTGGCAAGTCAGGGCCACCTTCAAATGATCCTCATCCCACCTCTCTTCCATTCGCATTCTCTACTTGATAGTTTTTACCAACCAAACTTAGCCCTTGTGTCCAAAATTAGTGAAATGTGGTAAGTGCCTTGCTTCCAAACCAAGGTTCAAACTATTTCCTGAAAATATTCAGCCTACAGAAGGGCACATCACATGGAATTCGAAGGGCCTCCACTACTGAAGCAAAAATGTTCCTTACTTTCAGCCTGTCAAGCTCCTGCAGTTCTTTGTTGATGGAAGAAGACATGGGAGAATGGACTGATCCTCCACTCTGGCCAGATGACTGGCCCTCGCATTCACTCAGCTCCCTGGAAAGTTTCATGATCACTTCATCTTTGGCTTGAATGGTCTCCATAAGCATGCCCAGCTGCTCATTGAGCTCGCCCACCTTGCATTTCAAATTCTTTACTTCCTGCCGCAAACTGTCCTTCTCCAGATTAAGCTTTTCAAGCTGGTTGTTGAGACCCAATATCTGATTGTCTTTTTCATGAAGCAGCTCTAACTTATCTTTGGGGACTCCATCACAAAGATGCCCTACAAAATATTTGTCATACTGTGAAGATCTGACAGTCTGCTGCAGAAGCCGCACAAGTTCCTTTAAGGAGAAGGAAAAAAAGGATATTGGTGAACATGGGGGCATGTGCAAGTTAGATGTGCTTTACCTCTTAGCTACTGTTGATTTAAATTCCTCCTTTGACAACTTTTATATGCTTGTGCTTAATTATTTTTACTGAGAATATTTTTGTTTTCTTCCTATATACATCATGTTGCATCACATTGCAGTTTGCATGGCCACCATGCCAACTCCAGTGTGACAAATGGCATCCAGGAGGAAGGAGAGGTGCTTCACAGACTGGTTTAGTAAGCTACTCTGAAGCACCTGCCTCCATTAAATGCAGTTGCAACAAGCTTTAACCAAGCAATTCACAGAGGTTTAGCACAGCAGCTCTATTCTGAAGCAGGAGCAGGCTGGCGGGGGATGGGGGCTTTGGAAAGGGGTTGGCAGATAGACATGGTTGGTAAGTGGAGTGAGCAGAAGCAGTGGTGCCAATATTTTATATTTTTGTAAACCGCTTAGAGGTTTGCTTTACAACAAATAATAAACCAAATTTAAAAAAAAACTATTTGGTTAAATAAAAGATAAACTAGATCTGTGCAACCAAGAGGGCTCTTAACTTCCATCACTTGTGCATCTACCCCTCGTGACAGACATTACACCATTTTTTAAATTGAGGAAAGTTTTAAAACCATTGCAACATGGAACTGAATCCTGTTGAAAGAGAAGAATCAAACCTCTGGGTAGATGCCAGCCTTTGGCCATACCTACAGCAGATCTTCAAAAGGAACAATTAGGGTAGTAACTGGAAGCATTTTTAAACCAAGCACATCAAAATTCTGCTGCAAGTTAATCTCTCTCCCTACACCTACAATCATTTAAAAAAAAAAAAATCTGGACAGCTTAAGGCTTTGAATTGGAGACAATTACAGGTAAGTAGATAACAGGTAGCCTTCTCCAACATAGTACTCTCCAGATGCTGTCCGATTCTAGCCCTAGCTAGCATGGCCAGGGATGATGGGAACTGAAGCACAGGGATGGGGAATTCGCCCCACCAGATGCTGCAGAACTGCAACTCCCATCATCCATAGCCATTGGGCATGCTTGCTGGGGCTGATGAGAGCCACAGTTCAGCAGCATTGTGTGGGGGAGGACAAATGTCACCCACTCAAGATCTAGAGGAATGAGGGTGGAAAAGGCTGCACCAAGGCACAAGAACCATGTTGGGCTGAACAGCATTTTAAGCAGCCATCTCTGAGTTTCTATTCAATTCCTGTGCATGGCAAAAAACAAACAACCCCTCCCGCAAAGTTCTTAGCAGCAGTGAGGTCTCTGTAATTCTTTAAAAATGTGTTTAAGAGGTCAGCTAGCTATTTTTTAAAATGAAGAATGCACACTGTCTTCACATAGGCTACAGAGGGAAAACCTGGCCCGTCCCTGGTTCTGGCAACCACACATTTGTAGTATAAAGAACTCAGAGCAGGTGTAGAATGCCTAGGGCTGGGTCCCAGAAGATGCACATACAAAAATTTGGGAGTGTTTCATTACATCCTCTAACATGCCTCTAAGGAAAAGGACCCCTGGACGGTTACGTCCAGTCAAAGGCAACTACGGGGTTGCAGTGCTCATCTCATTTTCTGGTCAAGGGATCTGCCATTTGTCCACAGACAGCTTTCCGGGTCATGTGGCAAGCTTCTGGCGCAACAGGGCACTGTGACGGAAACCAGAGCACATGGAAATGCCATTTGCCTTCCCACCGCAGCGGTACCTTGCACTGGCATGCTTTCGAAATGCTAGGTTGGCAGAAGCTGGGACAGAGCAACAGAAGCTCACCCCGTCAAGCGGATTCAAACCATCAACCTTCTGATCGGCAAGCCCAAGAGGCGCTGTACTGTAGTCTAAACCACCCGCCTCTAATGTGTGCCAGGCAGGTTCTCCTGCACTGCTTGGCAAAACCTGCCATATATGATGCCAATGCTGGCTCCAGCTCCAGCTCCTGTTCCTCTCTAGCTTGTAGACCAGTTACCTTTTGACTCAACAGCTCCTTCTCGAGACTCTCCAACTCTTCCTGTTGGCTCTGGAACTTCAACTGCATCTCGGAAGCCAGCTTGTTTCCATTACACTCATCAGGAGAAGACTCCGTGCTATTCCGGTTTTTGCTGCCTGCAATCATTTCCTTTAAAGGACGCCTTGTTCTGTGTGGAATGCGGCCAAAATCAAATGGAAAGGCTGGACCAGACACGCCTGCACAAGAAGATATATTTTTTTCCTCATTCAGACTAAAATGTATTTGGACACATTCCTGACTTTGTTAAAAGAACACTACTGTACTCAATCACCAAATCTGGAACAAAGACTGAAGCAAGCACTTCCAAGTTGATTAATTAATTGTATGTCATCGGTTTCCTTCAGTTCTCTTCTCCCTGTCCCTTTAATTCTAAGCAGTGAGACCATGCACAATTAAGAAATCATATACCAGGACAAAATTAGAACTGAAAAAAGAAGTGCCTGCTACTTCAGTGGATGTTAGTTTTAACCCTTTTTGCCACTACAAGGAAGTGAGCCCATAGTATGCGCTCTCATTTATCCTCTGTGGTTTGTGTTAGAACTAGGGTTACATTTGGAGACTTAGCCTCAGAATCCATTGTCTGTAGTGAGCTCCAACTCATTACAATAGTAAAGGAAACTGAGCAAGGAAGCACGTATTTCCTTCATCAGACTAACCACAAGTCACCACAAGCGACTCTGATCAGATGGAAGACCTTCCCAATTTAAAGTTGAAAACATCTGTGCAGAAACAAACTCCTACCATTTTTTAAATCATCACATTTGTATCCTATCCATCTTCCTCCTCAGACTTCAGACTGACCTACCTGTAACGGACGTTTAGCCACAATTGCCATGGCTGAGTGTGGATTTGAACTCAAGTCTCCCCCCCAAACCTCTCTACTTGAATCTAAACCCCTATCAATTGCACCAAAATGCTGTATTCCTTACTCTCTTCACTCTTGCATATAGTACAATATAACCAATTTGCAACATATTGTTTAATAAAGAGGTACTTTGTGCTTAAAAGTACACTCAAGAAAAATGCCTTGACACAAGCATGGGTCTGATGGAAATAAGTCACAGCAGTGCAAGTTTGAGTCCAGGTATCCCGGTAGCTAAGACAGAAAAATCCAAAAGCAAATCAGTTTCCAAGAAGAGATATTATCAGCATTCTTTATCAATAGAGAACCCATTTTCATGGTGTGCCTTTAGAGTGGACTGCATTTTCATCAGCTCCTAAGGGTCAATGGTATAGAAATATAAAGAATCTTAGCAAGTACAATAGTAGAAAAGAAGGGGACGGGAGATGTGGGGAGAAGGAACAGTGGAGTACCTTTGCTCTGCTCTCCTGAAAACCTCTTCCGATCTTGAACTATTGACTCCTCCAAATCCTTCGTATCTAGAAATTCCCACTCCTCTGTGTAAAAAATACTCTTACGGTTGTCATTGCTTCCTTTTCCAGTTCTTAGTGAAGACACAGAGTTCCTGGCAAGTACAGAAATTAAGAAGTAGTTATACAAACAGAGAGAAGTGTAATTTTTAAAATAAAGGATACACAACTGTAGAAATCAAAAGCAAGCAAAACTACTGTTTTGTTCAATTTCTCTTGGTTCCAAATTCACTCCAAAGCAGAGAACTTGGTTGATGCAGATGCCTACACTGCAAAAGTTTGTCAAATGTGCATTTAAATATCAAGGGCTAGGAGTTTAATTTATACTCTTCAGACTAAAAATTATTCCCAGGAAGATATAGAAAGGTGCTCAGCTGACATGCACCGGCTATGGCTGATGAGAGTTGCAATCCAAAACATCAAGTGGGGAAGGCTGGACTACGCTTCAGACGTTTCCCACCCTGTCAATGACAGCCTGCTCCAAATAAGTCTCAGAAAGCCATTTGTAGCATATGGTAATGCAATAAGTGACTCTGCTACAATCTATGACAGCAACAATGGATCACTCAAGGAATCCCTGAGGCTTTCCACTTAAAATAGTAAATCATTTCCTACTACACTTAAATTCAAAGTACAGTGGTACCTCGGATTACAAACACTTCGAGTTACATTTTTTCAGATTACGAATGATTTTAACCCAGAAGTGAGTTTTCCGAGCTCTCGGAGGCCTCGCCGCTGCCCAGAGCCAAGCCCGGACATCCGTGGGGCCTGCGGAGGGTCCGCGACTGGGCTCCAGCCATGGGAGCTCTCTGAGGCCTCCGCGAATGGTGGGAGCCAAGCCGATTGTGATTGTGGAAGAGGACCCTGAGCTGCCATCCAAACAATGACTATCATCAGCGCAGGTAAGAAAAAAAATCACATTTTCATTTTGTTCTGTTTTATTGATTTCATTTTATGGATCAATGGCCTTGTTAGATAGTAAAATCCATGTAAAATTGCTGTTTTAGGGGTCACTTTTCATCATCCGGTTCCTGTTGAATGTGTTTCGTTTGTTAATTGAGTCCCTCGCTGCTAATCAGAGGCTTCCTGTTGAGTCTGCCAGCTGTGGAGTCCCGAGCACCCATGCAACACAGAAGTTATATTTGGAGGTTTTGTTTTTGATTTATTTTTTTTGCGTTTTGGTGTGGCTTTTTTGGTTTTTTGACTGTGTTTTGTTGTTCATTTTATGGGACTGACTTGTGACTTCACTTTTGTGACTGTAGCTTGTGACTTCATTTTTGTGACTTGTTTTTGTGACTGTGTGGAACCCAGTTCAGCTACTGGTTGATTGTGTGACTGCAGAAATGGATAAAAGCTCCCCATCCAAACTGACTATCATCAGTGCACATAAGAAAATTGAAAATGGTAAATAAAATATATTTTTAAAAAAACAAATCAAGGCATGTAAAGCAACTTTATAAACACTATGAGGAATTGTATAAAGAGTGAAAAATGCCATTTGCTAGTTTGATATAAGAATTACGGTTGCAAAATCTCACCATATGATTACACCACTCAAGGGTTACTACAGTACATGCATTTAAGATACACTAATCTGCACCGAGCTTCAGGAAGTTTACCAGAACAGATGTATTTCAAGCAATCATGTTTGCCAAGAAATGAAGTCGTAAGTGCAGTCTTGAATTTGTGTAACACAATCTTGGTAACAGCAACCACTCTTTACTATGGATCTGCAACAACTGTACTAAAATTGCTCAGTAGCTGTTAAAACACATGAACACATATTAGCTAATTTTGCAAAGAGAAACATTCAAAGCACGTGATAAAACTGCTGTATTTCTGAAAGAGAAAGCCTGGCAATTGTGGTTAAGCAGTCAACAAGGGGGAACTTGGTAAAGTTAATGTTATTTCCCTTGGCTGACTCTACAATTTCCGCAAGATCTTGGAACTTCCTTCATATGTTTGGGGAGGGAGTTACTGGTAAAGTACTTGTGAGAGACGCTAGACCAGCCTTTGTCAACCTGGTGCCCTCCAGATGTTGGACTACAGCTCCCACAGCTCCAGACATAAAATCTGGAGGGCACCATGAGGCAAGGTGAGGCAGTGGCCTTAGGGTGGCAGGCTCCACACAGCTGCGAGGAGCAACAGTTCCACCTCCTGCACTTGATAGCTGCCTCCTCGGCTGCACACCCTTCCCCTTGCTTTCTGGCTTTCCTCTTTTTCCCTCCTCACCCCCATTTTTCTTCTCCATTTAGTCCCCCTTGCTTCACCACAATGTTTCTCCTCCCCATTTCAGAGTCTTGCTTCCCCTCCCTTTCTGTACCTCTATCAAACCTCTAGCCCACAGAGTCCCACTCAACTGCTGTGCTGTGTGCACAGCTCCCTCCCGACATGCAGGCTTCCAGCTTTGCAAGAGAGCAGCTTCAGTCTCCAGCCAGTAAGCCATGGTGCAAAGGCAAAAGACAGGTCAGTCAGTGGAATGGAAAGAGGAGGCAGGAGGGGTTGCAGGGGAGGGGGAGCTCTTCTACCACCACAGTACTGTCCTCCATCCAAAGAACCATTTCAGACAGTAAACAAAACAAAACTTGAGGGTGCAAAGCAGGACTGGAGAGGGGTGGCCTGAGCCCCAACATAGAGGCTTGGAAGGCTGCATTGGTCCCTTAGCCTGATACTCCCTATCCTTGCTGTAACCCAGCACCCTTAACAAACTACAATTCCCAAGGAGAGCACCATTTTCTGGTTCACCTCAGGCAGCAAAGTATATTGGGCCAGCCCTGGAACCAAGTTGGTGAAAGTTACACTAGACCATACAACAGTGGTGGGAAGCC
Organism: Podarcis pityusensis; assembly: GCF_964106645.2. Lineage (NCBI taxonomy): Eukaryota > Metazoa > Chordata > Lepidosauria > Squamata > Lacertidae > Podarcis > Podarcis pityusensis. The sequence goes on along the minus strand of NC_138039.1, from coordinate 48,741,486 downwards.
TGTGCCCCTCCAGATCTTGAGGCATCAACCCATACTATCATGTAGATGTGGTCAGAGAGGATGGGAGTTGTAGTCCAGCAACATGTGGAGGGCTGCAGGTTCCACATAATGTCCACAAAAGCTTGATCCAGCCAAGAAAAATGTTCATTTGATTTCCTAAGTAAGGAGCACCATACAACCATGCTGGCTGGGGCTGATGGGAGCTGTAGTTCAGGACATCTGGAGGAAACCAGGTTGGCGAAGGCTACTTTATGCACAACCAGTTTGCCACATAGGAACACAATCTGATAAGTAACACAAAACAGATGACGGTTGAAGTTCTGTGCAGGGCTGATATTTCCCTATGTTATGCCCGAAGCAAAAGTTAACATTATACACTAGGAGTTAAAGGATCACATAGAGGAAGCAGGCATCCCCAACCTGCGGCCCTCCAGATGCTTTGGCCTACAACTCCCATGATCCCTAGCTAACAGGACCAGTGGTCCGGGATGATGGGAATTGTAGTCCAAAACATCTGGAGGGCCAAAGGTTGGGGGTGCCTGATCTGGAGTAATTCAGAGATGCCTTAGTTTTCCTACAAACAGTATGCTATGCAAGATTCAGAATCCCATTATGGACATTTTTGTGGTCAAACTGACAAGCAGAGAAAAATTCTTAGACCATATTCAGAATTGCACATCCAACATTTTCCTTTCAAAAGCCTTTTTGTGCAACTAAATAGCATAGGGGTGGGGGTATCAATCACACTCATTGAAATCACAAGAAGGATGTGGTTTAATTTTTCCAGTGCAACCAAGGCAACAGTTGCCACATGTGCCCTGCTCCATAACCATCTGGAAAAGGAACCAGGAGAGGAAAATCCTCCAAGTACTGAAGCTTCGCCCCCTAGAAACTGATGGGAGCTTGTGCTGCAGAAGTACTTGCAAGACTTACTCCCCCTGGGCAGCCTTTCAGCATTAATGAAAGGGTGCGAGTGGGGATGGTAAGAAGAGAAGAGAAGTGATCTGAGGTCAGTTGCCACAAAACTGTTGCCAGAAGTTGGCCAAGGTCAAAACAGTGACTTCAGCAGCAGCACAAGCCTTATAAATGGTTACTTCTTAGATAGTCAATGTGCCTTTCCCACTATTTAAAAAGAGAACACAAAGGCAGAGAGATATTTATGGGGTGTTTTTCTTTACAATGTTTCAAGACATTTGTTTTAAAGATGTATCAATCAATCTCTTTATTATGTTCAATGACCAATATTGTTTCAAAGATAAATGATCTAGAACTTTTTAAACAGGAGTAACAGTGTATTATGTGAACAGGGTATTATGTCCTTTTCAAAGGGCAAGCGAAAGAGAGCTGGTGCAGCATGGTGGGTAAGACGCTACATTTCATCATTGCTAAAACTTTCTCCTTACCAGAAAGCTGAAAGGTACCAATGTATTTTTTATGATGAAATTACAGATCTGCCAACTAAATTCTGCTTCATGTAAACTGGTGGAAAGCATCAGTGCGGGGGAAAATTGTTCAATGAAAGAACCACCATTTGCTCATAACAGAAACATGGTGTGGAAAGTAATCACACCATGGACAAAATTTCCTATGAGGAGATTTTCACTCCGAGATGCACCTTGTGCGGCAGGTTCTAGTACGTTCTAATAACTCCATTTCCACACCTTGAGATGCTTTAGGTAGCAAACTGACATGGGAACTGGACTCCCACATGGATTTTCGCAGGTCCCCCACTGGTTTTAACTTTGTCTTAAAGTCCTGTTCCCTGATCACTGGCACCCCTAGTCAGCTTAACTCCATCTCCACAGCCTTGCTTAAATTTAGCCTACATGTTTCCCCTGAAACATAATAAAGTTATTATGGAAGCCAGTGGGCTGCAAGTTGAATGTTGCTGCTGGGAACCTAGGTCCAAATGTTACCTCCGCTAAATCATGAACAGCTTCAGTTCAAAATGTATTATTTTTGGGGAGGGGAAGAAATATCATCTGCTCCACAGGCTTAATCCGAACATAAACATTTTTGCAATCACATGGTAGTATTTATGCCACCCCCATTAGATGAACACTGTCAAGTAACACAACACACAATACTCACTTGATATCTGTACCCAGTTGCTTCAAAGAAAAGTTAATGGCACTTGGCTGGCCTGGGGCTGGCTGGCACGCTGCCTGTTCTCCCACCAGTTCTGTGCGCGCTGCCTCCACCATTAGGACATTTCTAGCTTTCTCTGCTGATGCATTTGAAAACATGGTGGTCCAATCTAAGAAGGGCAAAAAACACCACCAGTACTTAATAATGCAGCTGACACCCCAGCAGTCCTCATCAACGCTCATGGAGGGCAAATTCAGAGGACTTCTAACATGTCATGAAGGAAGTTATTGAGCTCCCCTCACAAGTACCCCAGGAAACTATTGCAGTCCAACAATTATGGTGCTGAAGAGTTAATACTCACCTCAAGGCCAGCTAAGAAAGTCATGCAAATTGGCTATAACTCACAGCATCTCATGCAGTCATTAAAGCAGAGCTTTCCAAACTTTTCATGTTGGTGACAGAATTTTTAGACATGCATCGTTTTGTGACACAGTAATTCAGATTTACTAGCAAACTGGAGGTTAAACTAACCCATTTCCAGCCCTGGGAGGAGCACAGGGAGCATTTGAGTGACACACCTGCACACTGCAGCTGACACACTAATGTTTGAAAAGCTCTGCATTAAAGTTTAGAGAATAAAACTGAAATTCAGAATGAGTGTGGGGAAGGGTAGCAGAAACCAACCAAGATAAACCAACAATTATGTCAGTCTCTCACAACAGATTCTCGCACATGCAGGTATTATAATGCTTCAGGTACCTAAGGATAAGGATTAGGCCAAACATTATTTATGTATAATTGTGTAGCCCCCTCCCCACTAAATACACACAGGTAGTTAAAGGTACAAATTCAAGAGTTTGAATGAGTACATACCATCTCAGGAAGTACAAGAGGTACACTCATAATGGGCCATATTCCTCCTCTGCTCTGTCAAAGGGCCCAGAGCATGGAGAGGAGCTAGCAATCATTGGGCAGTCTAACAGTATCTTTACATACACCTTGAAGCTTCCTCACTTAACATGCAACCAGAAGTGGGAAAGCCCACCTCCAAAGTTCTGCAGGCACATGAAAGCCACAGGGCCCAGTTTTCTAAGCAAGGAGGCCCTTGCTTCCTTCACCTCCCACTAGCCCTCAGCGACATCAAGAGTGATAGATTAACAGGTAGTCCTTCCTAGTACTCTTCCCTCTGTCAGTAGCATTACACGAGAATAGAGCAAGAAAGAGAGAGAAAAGATTATTGAAGTATTCCTCCTCCTTGCACCAAATTGCATACATTTGATGGCTGCACCATATCAGGCTTTGACTCCGTTAACAAGGGATATGTTCTGTTATCTGGCTCTAAAGCATACAATGATTTCCAGGTTTCAAGAAAACCACTACTCCAAGGTGAGCCAAGTTTAGAGCTGTAGACACACCTTCAACCATTTCCACTACAGTACAAAGTTGTCAGCACTCTGCTAAAATGAATACTGTGTGAAAACCAGCAGGATGAAGCAAAGCAAAGCAAAGCAATTCCCCTCCCCGACCAACACGGCCCCAGGAAAGAATGCTAATGCTAATGCTCATGCCCAGTTAACAAGACAGTTTGAAGAATGCCCACACTTCTTGCTGTTTTATGACAGAGATGCATATACAGTAATGTAAAACCACATCACATTTGTATGGATTCTCTTCTCCAGATCACAACCAGTATGAAATCCACAGGAATGCTGGAGTGTTGTGAGGACATTTACATAACCTACAATCAAGGACACAGTCTTTCAGCTTGGATGAAGCCAAAGATCTGCTTAACACTCAGTTATTAAAATTACATAAAACAGACTACAACCATCAATGATTAGGCAGGAAAAGCTATTAGTCAAATAAAATGCTACATCAGTGGAAGACAACCAAACAGAACCTTTCTAAGTTAAGTGAGCTCTGCATGTTCCCAAATATTCATCATGTAATGTGCCCCCACAACATGAAATTTCCTCACCTTCATTCTTGGGTCTGCTGTGATTAGCAAGGGAGGAGAGACTCCCAGGTTCAGACATGGCTTAGTGACATGTGAATGGGTTGATCCTCCTCCTGGAACTATGTGCTCACCTTCTCTTTCCACAAAATGGCTATGAGGGGTTTGGGAGCTTTCACTTTTTGTTGTTTATGGTTTCACCTGAACTGGGAAACTTGGGTGTTTCAAACAGGCTAGCTTGTTTACAGTGGGCTTATTTTGAAACAGACTATTGTCAGGGTCAAGGCAAGATGAAATGGGAAATCATAGTTAACTGAGAGTAAAGGTTTCCAAAGCCTTCCTCCCAACCACACAGGAGGAAGAGCACAGGAGCAGATTAGGCTTATTCACTTAGTGAAAAACCATGGTTTAGCATGATGTCAGAAGAGATCAACCCCAAACCTCTCAGCCTAAGAGTGCCTGCAATTGTGGTCTGGGCAGGGTAATTATGGGCTAGAAGGCAATTAATATTAAGTGGCATTCCCTACTGGCGACCATAGAAAAAGAGGATGATGAGGCAGCAAGTTAATCAACTGCTAGGAAATACAAACACTGGAAGAGAATGGCTCGTGTTGGGGCACGGACTTACTTTGAGCTGTTCATGCCCCATATCATCTATCCATTGCCGGTTTAATCATGACTAGGACACCTGCGGCATTCTACTAGAACAACAGGATGTTGACTGGCATGAAACCTTGCTTGGGTTCTCATCTGGGTTTTTTAAAAAACATCTACTCAAAAGGATGGTTTTGGTGTGACCTTACATAAAACTTTTACCAGCATGGAAGCTGTTTCAACAAAAGATACCTCCCCTGCTTATTTTATATCACTTATAAATACAATTTAACCTAAATGAAAATGATGCAGTCAGAAATGTACTATTTAAGTTACCTTATAATCTGATAACAGCACTCAATGAATAAATACAATTTCCTCAGTTATCTGCAATACTGCAAAGTTATTTATTGCTTATATTCACTCACACACAAATATAGGAATGAAGCCAGAAAGACAAGACTCTGCACACAAAATCTACCATAAATCAGAGAAAGCTCAAAGCAGTTTTCAATTAGAATAATTTTCCAAATGCTGGTAGTACAATGGTCCCCATACACAACATTGCACTATATTTTATGCTCACTGCCCACTTCTTTGTAAACATGAACATTAGGAAGAAAGCTACCATGAATGCCTTCTTGTTTCAGCTGGATGACAAAGAGTACTGCAATATCACACTTACTGTAAATTGTATTATAAAGTTTTCATTTAAAATATTTAAAGTATATATTGACTTATAAACATGGCAGTGTTGTCGACAAAAATTCAGTTAACAATAAATAACTGCCTTGAAATACAATCCCTGAAATTATAATCCATAGAAAAAGCAGCAAAAAACCCAGCAATAGTAGATTGCCAACGTATCTGATTTTATTTATCTCAAAGTTTTTTGGTCTAGAAAGGTACAATCGGCATAACTAAATAACTATCACAAAATCAATAAGGTTTCTAAAAATGCTATTTCTCAAGTCAGCTTCAAAAAAGTTGTACAGTTGTACCTCGGCTCCTCAACGCCTTAGGAGTAGAATGTTCCGGCCCCCAAAAAGAAACCGGAAGTGAGTGTTCTGCTTTTCAAACGGATTTCCGGAACTGATTCTGTTCGACTTCCGAGGTACAACTGTACTTATTCTGCAGCAGATTTATAAAATTCCACGAGCAATGAAATTAAAAAGATTGCCTATTAAGTAGAAAATCCCCCTCCCCCCAGATCAATTGTGTTAAAAATAAAATAGCTAAGTAACTTTCAGAAGCTGAATGTTCAAAGCATGATACTAGTTAGGAAGAGAAAAGCAATCACACCCACAAATAATTGGATTTTGGGTAAGGATATTACTAAGATACCTATTTTGTCTCAACAAAATTTGACCAATTATAATTTGGCCTACTGGTCAGAACACAGGCATTTGGCAATGCACTTACAGAATTATTTTGTCCCAATTTACATGTACTTTCTTTACCTGATCTTAAAGATCCAATTCATGACTTGTGTGAGGAAACCTCACATTCTTATGGGGAAATTTCACTCAAGTTCAGTATTCAAAACCTGGGACAATGAAATGCGGCCATTTCTGATAAGATAACTCATAAGTTAACTCTTGAAAGGCACTGAGGACTTAGAAGCTCTCCCTGCTACTTGGTGGGGTTTTATTGCTTATGCCAATAATGCTGATCTACAAAGTCTATTGCCAATACCGGCAGGTAAAATTTGGAATTCTTAAAAACTCTTTCTGTTTTCTGTCACAATGTATGCTGCCGCTTAGAAGTCAGAATAGCATTTTATAGTTTTTCTAAATCTTGGTTTCCACATAGTTGATATGGTTTGCTTTTGTATTGTTTTTTAAAATAAAAATCTAATTAAAGAACAGAAATTGTGAAAATGCAGTATTTTCTTCAGAAGACAACCTTCATTGCTACTGCAATGGTCTGAATGCGGCTGGATTAGTGGCACAACTCCACTATTTCCATAGCTTTTTTATAATAAAAAAAACCACATTTTGGAGGCTCTGTGCTCTACCTAATGTTCATGTACTTATATATATCGTTAAAAAAAAAGGTGGAGGGGAACCAGTATTACTATTCCCACCCATCTATAACATACACATATTATACTACTAGCACTGAACATCACACAAAGGTTAAGACATATCTGGGGCAGCTTTGATGGATTGTGTAAATAACACTGAGACTTACAGGGCAATCCTATAAAAACCAACAAGCAACTAGGATGACCTTTGAATTGTTTACTATCCTAAGATTTCCTGTTCCAAATGTCATTTACATGAGACCGATAGATTTATTTATTTCTTCTTTATTTATTTCTTCTCAGGATAAGAGAATCTAATGAACTTCACAAACCTTGACATCTGTGATGGTTCTAACATGTCAGATATTATGTTTTAGCATATAGTGATGCCGGTGTCATGCCGGTGACAAATTAAATTTTTATATTGCATTTTATGCCACCAGTGGTTGAAATGTTCCAACTCACCCTGAGAATTTGGAGCAGGACAGGAAATCAAATTGAGTGTTAAATAAAGAAGCCACTAAAAGCTGAATAAGCAGTTACAGCACAATCCATTAAACATTATCAAGCACCCTCTCTATACTTCAGCTAATTGTGCCCACAATCTACCTTTCATGGAAACTAAGTTGAGCTATGTGTAGAGTTGGCAGTTGCACTTAGAATTTGAAAAATATTATGATACTGCCACCAACAAAGTTATATGACTCACATTCTCGACCAGCCTCATCATTAGCTTACCAGTATTATCTTTGGCAACAAGCCCTTTGGAGGAGTCACATGGTGTCGGTGAAATTTGACTGACTCTCTTAGTTGCATCATGGCTGTTACAATACTCCCATCTCCTCTGCTGAAGCTCCTGAAGCCAGTACTTCATATCCTGGTGTGTTGGTGCCTGTTACACACACAAGCAGAAATGCTGAAAACATTACAAGAGGAATACTGCACAAGGAATGGAAGGTGCCTGCATACGCATGGACACACAAAAAGGTGCCTGTCATCTGTTTGAAAATACAGAAAGGCTGCTACATTACAGCTGGTCATCCATAAGCTGCACTAAAACGGAAATAACTCAACAACTGTGTTCAGGGATTTGCATCCTTCTATGCTAAGTATTCGATTACAAGATAAAAGATGCAGTTCTGATGTGTGTATGTGGCTCATGCAGTCCAAATTCCATCTAAATTGGGGACCTGTCAAGCAAGCCTAGCTATTGCATTTTTTGCAATGGCTTGGTATCCCATTACATGTCTACCTCTCTCTGTAGTTGACAACAGGAATCTTTAAGTTGGACTACTTTTACCATGTTGTTATTGGAAGGCATCAGCACAGTGCTCTATGTGTTCACACTTTATCCATGCTTGCCACTACTTTATTCAAACTGACCTAGATTGGCCTACAATAGGAATAAAAATAATATTTATTATAGGATCATGTTTAGTAACAGAATGAATACTTTCAGAATAATGAATCTCATATACAGAGCAACTTGGGGCAGATGGAGAGACCACAATGGACTCTTGATTATTGGGGAGTCCATTTTTCATGATGTGTTTTATATTTTTCAGACTGCCTTTCCAAAACTTAAAATATTTGTCTAATGATGAATGTTTACAGTTTGTCTTCCCTATAAAGAAAACATGTTACGTATCGATAAGATCGAGGAACAGGAAAGAAAGTTGAAACCTCAAAGAAACAGGCAACCACAACATATGCTGTAAGTTAATTCATCTTCCTGTCACAGTGAAAGCAATAAAGGTCAGCATCACTCAGGCAAATAAGCCTGCAGCATCTTAAATACTAATGAATTGATTGTGACATTAGCTTTCATAGGAAAGGCATGAAATTATCTGGAAGAGACAGTGCTTGACTGCTAGTTAAGGGAAGGGATGTTCTGACTCAATAGGAAAAACCCACAAGAGGAAGCCAATTGTCAAGAAACTGCATTGCATCATGTTTGAATAACAGCACCATTCTCAGAAGTCCCACTGTAACCCCTGTAACTTATTCTCAGGGAGGCCTAACAGGATTGGAGTTCAGTGGGGTGCATGTCTGGGTAAACAAGTATTCAATTAGGATTTACAACATTTACTTGGAAGCAATTCCCACCGACCAGTGACACTGCAACAGACACAGCTTTTGTGCAAAAAAATTTTTACTGCGCAACTTTTCAGTCACAACTATCTAGCAAGGTTACCTTCATTTTCTCCAGGTAATAAAGAACCTGTGGGTTGATATCTTAGGATTCAGGATATGACAGGCCTAAAACCATTTTGCTCTTTTCCTGTAGCTTTCACAACCTCCAGTTTAAGCCAATATGGTTCAGAAAACATCATCACATCATTACCTACATCACAGGATTAGCAAAAGCATTTTGCACACTTAACATTTCTGACCTTGGAACAGGAGGCTGCCAAAATGAATAGGATCCCAATGCAGCCAGAAGCCACATTGCTCTAGTACATACAACAGGCCTGAAGTTGCATTACACGAGCACAGCACAACTGCTAGCTATAAAGTGGTGACTTGGAAAAACTCCCCAAAGGACACAGATTTAATATTTCCAAGTCATTTCTTAGTGTTCCTATAATGTTAAGAATAATGGATGGGAGAGTCCATCCCATGATACATTCAGAAACTGTGAATCAGCAGCAAGTTTAGGAATATTAAAGCATGTGACCATGAAGAAGCCTATGTTTGATTTGACTTTCTTCCTTGAAAATATTGTTCTGCTCTTATACGGAGTTTTTCCTTGAAAGGATAAATCCATTAAGCTTGAAATGTAAAGCACAAATTCAGTAATGGGCTCCATTTAATCCTGAAATAAATACTTAAGAACACCAATGCCTAAACTAAACATTTGGCAGCAAAATTATTATTCTTTTAATAGGCTTTAGGAATCCTCTTCACACCCAAACCCTAAGAGCCAATGAAGTAGGACAAGATGCTTGGATAATCCAGGATGTTCTTTTCACAGAGCCATCATTGGAGTTTTTGCAAGATAAAGGAGGTTATTACTATCGTGAACAGCTACAGAACATGTAACCATATTTCATCAACCATAGTTTCCCAGCTTGGACAAACCAGGGAGCTATGGCTTGTTTGATCACTCCCATGTAGAAAAGAATGAAGCAGCAGCACATGAGTGAATAAGGTTTGTTCATTTAGCAGAATGTTAAGATGAAACACAGTGGCCGAAACACAGCTAAAGAATAAGTGTAACAAGTCACAGAAGGTGGCTCAAAGCCAGATCAGCAACATCAGAGCAAAAGGGAAGCGAAGCCCCAAAAAAATGATAGAACTAACAATTAAGGAAGAACCAATTGTCCACCTTATTCTTTTGTCACTCCACCCCACCAAACATTAGTGCCACCTGATATTGTGAAATTACTGCATTGATACTCAACTAGAAAAGGGAAAGGTATGCCTCTTGCAGTCACAGGTCAAGGCAACATTGAAATGTTGGAAGCAGGTACATCCAGGGTGCATTTTAACATACTCATCCTGGCTACTGAAGCAATTCATTATTTTACAGTCCCACTGTAAGTATGTTTCCTCAGAAATAAACCTCACAATGTTCACCAGGACTTAAATCCAAATATGTGTGCAAAGGATTGCTGCCAGCTATTACACCACATTTTGCCTTCATGCTGTATACAGATTGCTGTTCAAGCCCTCAGCTCCAACCTACTGAGCAAGATGCTATAATTCTCAGAATGATTTTGTAACAGAGCACCTAATATCTACAAGAGAAAATTACTTATGGAAACTTATCACTGAAGAGCACAGCTCTCTCAGAACTGGTTAAATCAGAGAAACATTTTCATTTACAGTTTTAAATGCATTGTTTATTACATTATTTGTACATGGATAGCAATACCAAAAGCAGAGCAATAAATGCAATTTCTATTTTTTATTACTGTTTGGACATGTTTTGGTATTGCAGTTACACGTGGCATGTGGCTTTAGGCACAGACAGCACTGAAATACTGTTTTATTAGCTTGTGGGGCTAGACTACTCTGCTGAAGAAATAATTCTGGTATGAATTGTAGAGTAAAAGGTCTAGCTCTGTCCTGCAACTCAGTTGTTTCACCTTGCTTTTCTTGTATTATAACTAACGGGGAAGTGAGTTGTTCCAGCTCTTCCTGCAATACTGACTGATGGTTTCTTGGCTTACCCCACAGACTATCTTGACAGAGGTGCCATGTGGTGTTTGCCACCATCCCAGCTCAGCAGCTCTCTAGGTACTGCCCACAATGACACTGATAAGTGTGCACTTTAGCCATGCTTTAGGGTAGGTACCTTTGGATATGAAACTGGAAGGTTTTCCTTCCCTCAGTCTTTATTGCTTGGGTGAAAGAGATTCAAAATAGAAGCAGAAGTTATCAAAGGGGAAAGAGAACAGGTGCTCCAGATTAGTTAATGCTGATTTGTGTGTGTGTGTGTGTGTGTTTTTAGTGTATTCATCTTGGTAACACAAATACATGGTTAGGCAAACCAAATTAAATTCTCCGACAATCTCTTCCTCTGATCCTGCATATAGATGGATAAGGATTTCCAAGGAAGTGCCAGGCGATATGCCCAGACAGGTTAACCTATCTGGAAAGAATATCTCTGCGCCAGAGAACATGCCTTGCATACAAACAGTAACAGGTATATCCAGGCAGGGCTGGGAAATACCCATTTGAAATCCTGGAGAACCCCTGCTAAGCAGAGTAGTCAACACTAAGCTGGATGGAGGAATGGTCTGACTCTGCTGAAGCCACTTGCACAAGCCTATATGTAGAAGCAAGCTCTGCTTGAGCCCAGATGGTTTTGGGATCTGGGTCCTTCAAACAGGGCAGCTGGTGGAGGAGCAAAGATTTGAGGGAATGCTTTTTCCAACAATCAAGCTGTATGTAAACTTTGTGAAATAAAGACTGTAAATAACGTTTAACGGGACTCAGTGACAGGTTAAAGGGGGGGGGGCGTGGTGGTAGCCTCGAGGAAGCGACCTTACCTGAGGAAGTTACCTGAGAGCAAGCCCCGCCCCACAAGCCTAAGCGGGCTGGCTTGGAGGTCCATCCTCGCTTGGAGTTCCCTGCCCCGCTTGACCCGCCCTCAGGACCCCTTTATATACGATATCTTTATTGTCATTGTCCCATGCAGAACAATGAAATTGAAAAACTACATAAAACATTCAAAACCCCCTAAAAACTCTGAAACCCCGTTTTAAAATACACTAGAGAGCTATAGTAGGGAGCTCCCAACGAGGGGCGCGCGGCGGGCCGGCGAAGCGGGGCAGCTACCCCGGACCCACCCCGGGGAGGCCCCGTTCTACCTTGAGGACGGTGACGCCGCCGCCGGGGCTGTGGATCTCGAATGTGCTGCCGAGGGCGGCCTCGACATCCCCGACACCGCCGCCGCCGCTGCTGCTGCCGCTGCCGGCGGAAAAGGAGCAGGAGGACGAGGCGGCGGAGAAGGAGGCGGAGGCCGGGGCGGCGGCGGCGCTGGGGGCGGCGGCGCCGGGGGCCTCGGCCGGCTGGTGGTAGCTGAAGGAGGCTCCGGCGATGTCGAGGCGTCCGAGGGGCACCGCCTCCTGGGAGCCCTTGAAGTAGTAGAGGGCGCAGCAGCGCGGGTCGAAGGCGAACCAGCGGCTGCGGAAGCCCCGCAGCGGGCCCTTCCCCGTCAGCTTCTGCAGGTAGCCGCACAGCCGGGGCCGCTCCGAGGCCGAGGGGGGCGCCGCCGCCGGAGGGCTCGAAGGGAAGGGACCCTCCCCAGGCGCGGCGGCGGCGGCGCCTTCTCCCTCCTCGCAGCAGCCCGCAGAGGGCATCGCGGCGGCAAGAGCAGCAGCAGCGCTGCCGCCGCCTCTCTGCGCTCCTGAGAGGGTGTGAGGCTACAGGGCTGGGCGGCCTTCCGCAGCGCCCTCCCCAGACCTGGCTTTGCCCCCGGAGCATGCTGGGACTTGTAGTCCGCTCTTTCTGAGGCGAAGGGCCTGGCCGCCTACGCCGCCGCCCTTTCCCCCGCCTCGGTAGGCGCTGAGGAGGGAAGGGCGAGGGTTGCCACATAGGCCGGGAGGCGCGCGAGGTGGTGGTGGGGTTAATTGAAATTAATTATAAGCATTCTTGCTGGCTTTTTAGTGGTTTATTTCCTGAAATCATTTTCCATACCGCCTTTCTTCCAAGGAGCTCAAGGCGGCGTTCAGGGTTCTTGCAGTTCCCATTTAATTTCCTCACATCGCTCCTGTGAGGAAGAGTAACTGGACCAAGGTCACATGCAGTGAGCTTCATGTGGTAAATATATTTATTTAATTTGTATATCACCCATCCTTTGAAGATTTGAATCCTGGAGTCTCCAGGTCTGACCCTCTTACAGCTGGCTCCTGCTATATGGTATGCTGCGATGTATTGCTTGATTGTTTTAAAAAACAAAATAAAACTCAAAGTGGCATACAAAAATATTAATAAATTTATTGGTAAAGACAATTAACAACAACATACATTTAAAGTACAGTGGTAACTTGAGTTAAGTACTTAATTCGTTCTGGAGGTCCGTTCTTAACCTGAAACTGTTCTTAACCTGAAGCACCACTTTAGGTAATGGGGCCTGCTGCCGCTGTGCCACCAGAGCACAATTTCTGTTCTCATCCTGAAGCAAAGTTCTTAACCCGAGGTACTATTTCTGGGTTAGTGGAGTCTGTAACCTGAAGCGTATGTAACCTGAAGCGTATGTAACCGAGGTACCACTGTACTCAGATAAACCACTGAAATTAATGTCAGTGATTAAGTTATATTAGTGTCTGTGGGACTACTCTAAGTAAAAGTTAGTTGAATTCAACACTAAGTTTATTTGTATACCACAACATCAGACCAGATTTATTTATACAGTGGTACCTCAGGTTAAGTACCACTGTTCGTTCCAGAGGTCCGTTCTTAACCTGAAACTGTTCTTAACCTCAAGCACCACTTTAGCTAATGGGGCCTCTTGGCATCTGTATCCACGACTGAGCAGTCCTATTTTGGATCCACTTTGCTCACCTCTAAAAGGAGAAGGGGCTAGAAAAGGTGCCCTAAACATAGTCTGCCTCCTTTTTTCCCTGACTGCATTACTGCGCCCAGTGGGGTCACCACCCAGCAGTCGTAAAAGACAGTTGAACTTTGGAACATGGAATAGACAGATTACACAAATAACAAGCGCCCCGAGCATGGGAATGCCATCATTGCAAGAGAGTTGCGATGTTTTAACATAGATATTGCAGCTCTTAAAGAAACTTGAAGAGCAGGAGAGGGACAACTGAAGGAAGAAAAAGGAGGCTACACATTCTTCTGGAAAGGTTTACCTGAACAAGAAAGTCAAATATAGTCATACCTCGTGTTACGTTTGCTTTACACTGGCTTTTCAGGTTACAAATGCAGCAACCCCAGAAGTGTTTACTTCCGAGTTCGCCACGCACGCACACGCAGAAGTGATCTGCGCACTTTGCACATGCACAGAAGCGCTCTATCGTGTTTTGCTCATGCGCAGTAGTGGCGCTCTACTTATGGACTTTTCAGGGTGCGAACGGCACCTCAAAACTGATCATGTTCATAAGTAGAGGTACCACTGTACATGGAGTAGGCTTTGCTATCAAAAACAATATTGTGAAGCTTGTGGTAATAATTTACCTCTACACTACCTTATTTGTTATCCAGGTGAAGAACAACCACCTTTTGAATAAACCACAGAACCAAGGAAACTATTTTCAAGTCCAGCATCTGGATTTAGGGACCCAGCATTTATTATAGCTATTGAAATAGGACAGAGCTCATTCAACATGCCAGTTAAGAAGGTCTGCCCCCAGGCACTTCAGAAAAAAAGCTCATATAGTAGTTCAAACACAGCAAACAAAGAGTCATAAAACATCTTCACATATGTCAGTGATGAGAAGTAAAGCACATATGGCTCCATACTGATATCTTCACTCCTGCATCACCTTGGAGTGGCCCTGATGTGCCCAGGTCATTTGACCATCTTAGGCAGGGGTTGGCAAGGTTTACCTCACCTGGGCCGGTTCACTGGGGATCCTTCCGTGGGCCAGATCGCACGCACGCATAAGCTTCCGCGGCTGTGATTTCCGGCGGCTGCATCTGTACAGACACGATTTCCGGGGTCTGCGCCTGCACAGATGAGATTTTCAGCGTTTGAGCATGCGCAGACACGATTTCCAGCAACGCAGAAGCGAGTCTCTGCGCCGCGCTGCGCCAGTTTAGCATAGCACGTGGGGACTCGCCGAGTGGGCAGGTCGGTTCGGGGGCGGCTTGTGGGCCAGTTAAATGACCCCCGTGGGCCACTTGTGGCCCATGGGCCTTAGGTTGCCTACCCCTGATCTTAGGTCTCTGGTGTCCAGCATTACCCTGGTAAAATAGCCTTCATTGACAGAAGAGCATAATAAAATCCTCTTCCTGGGTCTCAGATGACTTCAAGAATTGCTGATTTACACTCTGGTGCTAAAACATCCTGCCATTTGTATCACTTTCAGGGGTAGATAAGGAGAGATGGAATGCAGCGTAGGAGGGGGAAGACTCACAAATGCAAAACACACAAAAATCAAGCCTAATACATTCTAAAATGTTTTAACAATTAAAGTGAAACATTTAAACATTAAAATAATAAAAATATACACCCGGGGTCTCCAATTCTTATACCAGTCCCCCTTTGATCCTAACCTTATCAAGGATTATAATCATACTTTATCAAAGTTATCAATCTACCAATTGGACTTCTTTACAAAACACACTTTTACAAGCATTGAATACCACAACATAGCAGTATAATACAGAGAATGACTGAGAGGAAAACTGATAACACCCCCCCCCCCTTTTAAGGATTTATTGATCCAACTAATCTGAGGGAGACCAACCTCTTGGATTCCAATATGAGATTCCTTTTAAGCATTTATGGACTTTTAAGAACCTTGGGAGAAATATTCTCCCTTGCTATAAACATGTTTATGCTTTACACTCAGCAGGAAGGTTTATTCATAAAGAAACATGAAGTTTTATTTCTTTAGCTTTATTTTGTGCCCAATGTCAAATTAGTCTTCTGGACCCCTTCTCTTTGTTATTCCACAACAATACCCCATTAATGAATTCTTCTTAAAGGGCTTTCATCAATCATCAGCAACCTCCCAATTTGGCGCAGATGTTGACACATCCTAACAGATATGTCTTCACCCTTCTGGGAGGTTCTTAACTTGCTGTGATCTTCACTTAAGGGTGAATCATTTTCTCACATTCCAGAGGGACACGAAAAGGCTAATTGCACCTGGGGTTCACTTGTCCAATCCAAAAGCAAAATCCAATTAGAATTTTTCTACAGCCCCAAAATTTCAAGTCCAGAAACTAATGTGTTAAACAATTCCAGTAGGTGCATTTGTCCAAATAACCGTATTTTTCGCTCTATAGGACGCACTTTCCCCCCTCCAAAAATTAAGGGGGAATGTGTGTGCGTCCTATGGAGCATATGCAGACTCCTTGGCTTCAGCGATAGCAACGCAAAGCCTCCGAAGCGCAGAGGGAGCGCTCCCAGTCCCACCAGGAGATGCTGGGGACTGAACCTGATGCCTTCTGCATGCTAAGCAGTTGTTCTACCACTGAGCTATGGCCCTAGCTCACAATATTGCTGTCAGGATAAAATGGAGAAGGTGGAGGCTGAAGTGTGTATGCTCTGTGGGGGAAAGGTGGGATAGAAGTATAAGAAGGAATAAAGTATGTAAACAAGCCTATAAGTGAATAAACTACAGTATATTTTTAACTTACTCTCCTAATAATTTGTATATAAATTATAAAAGTGGTATATAAATTTTGTTAAATAAAAAAAGAGGAAATGTTCAGACTTTCAAACAGTATGTTATGCCTGAGCCTTCATTGCTGAAACTCCCAACAGCATTTCCATGCTCACAAACACCTGATGGAGGAACCATTGTGACATAACCCATTCAAGCAGAAAGAAGGGGCAACAGGCTGTCAACAGTGGCAGTAGTTGGGGGCTCCTATCTATTAAAAAGCCACAGAAAGTCTTTTCATGCTGCCTGAGGAATTAATCCCTTATTTAACGTTCATAATTGCTGGATCGATTTAACAGGACTGGAGCTAACATTTGCTTGGATTTGGCACCATTGAAAGGGAACTGCCTGCTGCGTCCTCCGCTTTGAAGTCACCCTGGTCTTTGGGCCTCCAGCACCTTCTTCAGCATGTCCAACCCATCTAAGAGGCGTATGATACTGGTGTTCCACTGGGTTAGGAAGAAGCCCCTGACAGAGAAGCCGTGCTCTACCATCTCGGCCAGACCTTCTGCCTCTGTACCGGCTTGCAACACTCCTCACATTTCACCCTACTTCACGAGGAGCAAGACACAACCCGCTCCGCTCAGGAGGTCCAGCAGGCGCAAGGTGCTGCGATTGCCGAATCTCACCAACCCCAAGTTTTTAAGATCTGTCATTGGCAGCGTTGGCCGGAAGAGAGCCCGCAGGCATGGCAAGCAAAAGAAGACTCCAGCGGGAACAGGAAAAGGAGTGAGGGCTAGGCTAGAGGCAAGAAGGCTCCAAAGCTATTTGCGGGTTGGGATTGCTTTGGAAGATGCCTTCTCACAATCTCTACCCTTGAACCACGTAAGGACATAAGAAGTGCCTGCTGGATGAGGCCACATTGGCCTGTCTAGTCCAGCATCCTGTTCTCACAGTGGCCAACCAGAGGCCTGTGGAAACAAGAGCATTCTGTATTCCCTTCCTGCATCTTCCAGCAACTACTATTCACAAACGTTACTGCCACTGACTGTGGAGGTAGAGCATAGCCATTGTGCCTAGTGGCCATTGATAGCCTTTCCTGCATAAAACCATCCAAGTTGGTGGCCGTCACAGCTTTCTGTGGGATTGAGCTTCCAGAGGGGTAGCTGAGCATGCCTGCTGCAGGAAAAGCAGGCATTAAAAGCACATTTCTCCCAAAGAATCCTGGGAATTGCAGTTTGTAAAGGGTGCTACAAATTGTAGCTATGCGGTAGAAGGGTAATCTACAGTTCCCAGGATTCTTACAGGGGAGAAGCGGTAATGCTTTTAATGTATGGTGTGTACAAAGCCTCAAATTAGCTCCACCAGCTCTGTAATACTAGAGCAAAGATTATAATGCATATTGTTGTTGTTGTTGTACTTTTATAAATATTATAAAACCCATTCCTGCAAGCCATGTAGTCTGGAATAAACTCAGTCACCCCTCCCATCATTAATTGTTTCTACTAGGTGGGGAGGGGTGTTGGATCTGCTTCCCTGCCTTGAAGAAAGGCGCAGGTCAGATGTGTGCCCAGACCTGGCCACGCTTCGCAAGAGAGGGGTGTTGGTTCAAGGTGGCCACGCTGCCTGCAACTTGCACTCCTTCCTGACGTGTCTTCCCCAAACCCCTTCTTCCAGAAACTGTGTTGAAGTTTTCCATCACGTGGAACACAAACTCGCGGAACTACCTCGAGGCTCAGGCAGTGGTGGAAACCCTCCTCAAGCATGAGATGCCAGAGAGCCTCTTGCAATACAAAGGGATCAAAGCAGCTGTGGAGTCTCTCCTACCATACACAGCACTTCCAGAGGCTGGGCCGGTTACTGCAGGCCTCCATGTTCCTTGATTTCATGCGACAAAACATGAAGTTGCCTGACGCTGCCAAGTGGGACGAGGAGATGGACACGTGATGAGCTTTATTTATTTATTTATTTATTATTAATTTGTTGAGTACAAATTAGAAAAAAATACAAATATACAAAAAAAAGGAAAATACATGTAACCAATAGAAAATTAGAAAACATTTTACCTCTTCTCATATTTACAATTATTTGCACCTCTACAAAACAATATTCACAATAAAGAAAAGAAATGAAAGGTAAAATATAAAAGAAAAGAACAAGAAGATGATAAAGGAAAGGGAGAAATAAGATCAAGAATGAGAATTTTAAAAGTAGATAAGTATTCACTATACACAGCCATTTCCAATCTATATTTATGTTCAATTATGTATTTTCATCTTATCCTTATCTATCTTAATTAAAATATTTTTAAAAGATTTCCACCATTTGCCTCACGCCTTTGGTAGTCCATTTGTCAAAACCTCTGTTCTTCATATTTTTCCTTTGGGTCTTCTTAATGTCTCGCTTCGTATTTTTTATATTACTCACAAGATTATTCTAAACACAACCAGATTTTAGTAGCCGAGCCCTGGTTTTGTAAGTAATCATTTAAACACTCCCATTGCTTCATGACCATAGTTTTAGGTTTTCTCCTTATTAAATCTGTCAATTTTGCTAGCTCCAAGTACTCGCAAAGTTTCCCCAGCCATTCTCTTTTTGTTGGAATGCTATTGTACTGGTCCCGGGGGGAAGGTTACCGTTGGCGTAGTCAAAGTCCGGTCCTGGGTCACTAGTCTGGAAACAGTTCACAAAGAGCGAGGTGAGGTCCGAAGCAGGAAGCCGGGCAGGGACAGGAACACTGGGGGAACAGGACTGGATGCTGGCCGAGACAGCTCATCAACGACGTTGCTCCCGCAAGCTGGGACCGGGCTGACTGGCCTTTATCTTCTCTGAGGCCAGGGGCGGCCCCGGCCCCCAGGAGACCCGCCTCTCCTGGCCTTAAGGCGAGCACTCCTCCTGGGAGAAACCAGTTCCCTTCGCCTCTCTGCCCTGAGCCTCTGCAGTTCAGGAGAGGCTGAAGGGTTACTGGACCCAGGGGGAGACTCACCTGTAGGCACTGAGTCCTCAACCACCTCCGGAGCCAGAGTGGATTCACCTGGTGCCTGCTCCTGAGGATCCGGCACAGGTGCAGGTGCTTCAGAATCAAGGCCCTGCCCCAGTTCAGCCGGCCCTGGAGGCGGGGACTCCTGTGCAGGCTGGGATTCCTCCGGTTCAGCCTCTGAATCGGATTCCCAGGCCATCACAGCTATCCTTTTTCCAATAGCTAGCAATCAAAACTCTTGCCGCTGTTGTCACGTATAAGAATATGTTAGTTTTATCCTTTGGGATATCTTTATCAAGAATTCCTAGTAGATATGCCTCTGCCTTTTTACTCTGTGATGCCTTTATCAATTTTTTTATCTCGTCGTGGATCATGTCCCAAAAGGTTTTAATCTTTGAGCAAGTCCACCACATGTGGTATAACGTGCCTTTTGTCCTATTACATTTCCAGCGTTTATTGTTGTTCATTTTATTCATTTTTGACAATCTGTCAGGAGTTAAGTACCATCTATGATGAATTTTTCTGTAGTTCTCCCTTAATAGGTCACACACTGTAAAATTTATGCGCTCCGAAGGCTTCAGGGATCTTTGAGGCTGGCGGTCTCCCCCCACCGCCAGCCCCACAAGCTTGGGGGGGCAGCGGGAAGGTGGCGCACAGCTTTTGCGCTGCTCCCCGACGTGGTCTTTGAGGCTGGTGGTCTTTGAGCAGCGCTCCCCCCCGCCAGCCCCAAAGAGCAGGTCGAAAGGAACCCGAAGCCTCCGGAGCCCGGCGGGAACTCCCGCCGTGCTCCTGAGGCTTCGGGTTGCCTTCACTGAAGCCTGAAGAGCGAGAGGGGTCAGTGCGCAGCGACCCCTCTCGCTCTCCAGGCTTCCAAGGTAGCCGCCTGAAGCCTCCAGAGCGCAGCAGGAGCTCCCGCTGCTCTCCGAAGGCTTCGGGTGAACGCACCTTGAACGCACAGAACACACCTTGTTTCAGAGGGGAGAACAAGAAAAAAAAATTCTCCCACTCTCTGCACAGCACCCCTTCAGCGAAGCAGCAGGAGAAATGGAAGGGGCTCCGTTTCTCCTGCTGCTTCACTGAAGGGGCGCTGAACAGAGAGGGGGAGATTTTTTTTCCTTGTTCTCCCCCTCTAAAACAAGGTGCGTCCTATGGTTGCGTGCGTCCTATAGAGCAAAAAATACGGTAACTACTTTTACTCTATAAAGCACATACAAACTTCCTTCACACATGCAGTGATTCCTGCTTAAAGCATATATTTATGTGCTACTGTTAACTGGTTTCCCATGGTGCTTCTCCTGAAACCATTGGATCAATAGGGAAGATTGGGTCACATGTAGAGACAAAGAAATGTCACCAATTGACCTATTTTGAATTTTGGATTTCACAAAAACCTGGTATATTCAAAGACATAAAACACATGGGGAAACCTTCATACCTACTTTTAAATAATCTGGTACAACTTCAGCAATCATAATACTCAGCAATTGCTTTTTGGCGGTGAGCCAAACCTGCATACAGATTTTCATTTTCCAATGGATATTCTCAATACCTCAAACATGCAAATGATATCATACAAACAATTACATGGGAATCACAACACAATTAAATACATCAATTTACAGTTACAACTACATTCAAACTACCATATAACACAAAATACCAATTCTATATCTAGTTATTTATGAAAATCTATTGGTCTTCTTGCTGCTTTCACAAAGATCTTCAATCTCCAGGAGCTTCAACTCCTGTAGTCCAAAAAATTATCTTTGCAAGTCACCTTCCTCCACGCCCCCTTGGCCTGCCACCCCACAAGTCCTGGTTTGATGCAGATGAAAATAAATGGCTGCTGCTACATTGCTGTTATCTGGGAAGCCGTAAGCTTGCAATAAACACATTATTCTAAGTGATTTCCTGGCAGATTTATTCCATTAACCAGGAGGGTTGAGATGCTAGGTCTGGAGAGAGAACAAAACTGCATCTGGGACTGAAAACATAGCATGAGAGGGGGTTGAAAATGACAAACAGGTAAAGGGTTTTCCAAAATGACGATCCTTTTTTTTTGGTAAGCTGTAAACCATGTAAATTTTTAAGTTAGAAAATTTATTCAGCCTAGTTTATTTATAACTGTTCCTGTTATCTGCTTAATTTCCTTTAGCTAGTTGGCAGTAGGCGGGAAGAGAAAGAAAATCTTTTTGTTAATTCAAATACAATAGAAAACATTCTGCTATAGGGAGCAGTAAGAGTTTCCAGACGCCCCCATTACCTGTAGAAAGCAAAATTATTATGGAAGAAAAAACTGTTACAGTTATGGGCAGTTATTTTTACACCAGGATAACTTATTTCCATCATGGGTTTATTCATACAAATTTTAGCAGTGACAGGTTTATTAGAAATATAGTTTATTATTTATTCTCACACAATTAATCCGAATCATGTGGGTTCAAAATTAGAATTGAAAATTAATACTTTTTTTAAAAAATCAACTCTCCCTTAATGAGTTGATGCACATGTTATTTACATGTACAGTGGTACCTTGGGTTAAGTACTTAATTCGTTCCGGAGGTCCGTACATAACCTGAAACTGTTCTTAACCTGAAGCACCACTTTAGCTAATGGGGCATCCTGCTGCCGCCGCGCCGCCGGAGCCCGATTTCTGTTCTCATCCTGAAGCAAAGTTCTTAACCTGAAGCACTATTTCTGGGTTAGCAGAGTCTGTAACCTGAAGCATATGTAACCCGAGGTACCACTGTACATGTTTGGATGTTGAACCAACTTCCAGGCTTTCTGCCATATAAACACAAGAGTTCTAAATTTGGAGTCTCAAGTCCCATGACTTCAAGCACATAATTAAATGAATTATTTACCATTTCCGTATCGAGATTTCCGTTTTGAGTTTTCAGTTTTCAAACGTTTTGGAACTTGAACAGTCTTCTGCAATCAGGATCCTTAGATTTTGACAGGCAGCTAATCAGACGTTGCAAAACAGCGGCCCTTAGTGTCTGGAACACGCAATAAGCAGGGAAGTTACTGCAATGCCCCTGCAGGACAGCCAGCTCAGCCTAGCACAGTTCACTAGGTGCCTCCGGTGCTGTGCATGACAAATCAACAATGGGTTCATAAAATGTATCCATTCTGGTTTTGATTGCTTAAAAGTGATACAATGTATGCTTTGAACTTGGCTAAGTAGAAAATACATACAAACCTTCAGAAATTAATAGAAAATCAATGGTTTAACGCATGGGTAGGCAAACTAAGGCCCGCCGGCCAGATCAGACCTAATTGCCTTCTGGATTCAGCTCACGGATGGTCCAGGAATCGCTGCATGGATCGCCAGCACGCGTGTTCTTTACCTCTCCCTCCCTCTTCCTCACACGGCGGCAGCGGTGCCTCCCTCCCTCCTCCTGGCTTCTCCCCGCCCTGCCTAGAGGAGGAAGGGGGCTGGGCTTTGTTGTTGCCAGCAGCAGCAGCGACTGCCATTTTAAGCAGCCCCTCTCCGGAGCCCTTTCACACACCGCTCGTTGTCCCTCCGCCGCCAGCCCCTGCCGCTCACAAGACACAGGTAAGCAGCCACCGGGGCTTGTGGTGCTCTTGCATATTCCCCCCCCCCAAAAAAAAATATAGTCCGGCCCCCCACAAAGTCTGAGGGACAGTGGACTGGCCCCCTGCTGAAAGAGTTTGCTGACCCCTGGTTGAACCAATCCCCTCTGTTCCAAAGCGTACAGTCACTACTCCCTACATAGACATTAACACAATAGGAGAGAGGAGGTTACTCCCAATGACCCAGACAGAAACCCATTGGTAGAGTGGATTGAGACCAGGTACTTTCAAAGCCTGAAAACAGGAAAGTCCAGAGTTCAGAGGAAAAGTGTAAATAGTTTAATTGTTCTTAGGGAAGCGGGTACTTAGAAGGTGTGGGGAATAGGGGTGATTGACAGGGGTGGGTGACAGGCTCATGTTTCCACATGCCAACCACTCCTTTTTATGACAAATTTGTGATGTACTGCTAATGCTATTGGAAGTGTATGATGGAAAAGGAGGGAGAAGTTTTAAAAGTCTGTGCAACCCCTTGCTTGGGGTTCTTACTCGCTGTGTGTTTTGAACCTTGTTGCAACAATAAAGATTGGGTCTACTGACCGCCGTTTTGCTTCTTCTAACTTGACTGGAGACTCTTTCTTTGTTGACCGGAGGGACCCGCGGGGAGTGGCACCCTGACAAGTTGGGCAGCGGAGCAATCCCACATCCCAGGTTTTGTTTTTCCTTATCCCCAGAAACATGCCTCTGAGCTGTCACAGCATCATGTGAATTTTACTTCTGCAGGTTAGTTCTTCTGTGGGAGAAATACACACTTTCAGGCACAGATCTGGGCCACGCTTGTTTTCTCCTACAAGGCAAAGGTCCAGCACCCAAGAGCAAAATAAAAACAAGGAAAAGGAGGGAGAATAACAAAACAGGGCACCTCTCAGTTTATCTTAGCCTGGGAATTTGTTTTTAGTTCCATAACTGATGTCACGTTCCTTTCATACAAAAATCTATTCCTGGTTTCCCTTAAAGTTGCTTCTTTTAAGCAGCCTAATTTGGATTGAGGGGGTGGGGAGTTATTACTGTTAAACAATTGAGAATCAGGAACCTTGATGATTCTACTGCAAATCACTAAAAGATATACCGTACCAAGAGCATGATCTACCTTCTGCCTGCCCCTGAGTATATTATATTGTGCCATTGTTTTGTTTTACTGCATTGCTATATTTAATCTTGCTGATTGATTTGTTGTGGTTTTTAAAAGTTGCAAAAGTTTTAAATAAATGTTAACAACAGCACACGGTCCTGTTGAAGGTCCTGGGGTTGGCAGATTGACACATATATAAAAAACATATTCTTTCTCTCCTTAACATACATCCAAGATTCTGGGTTTGCAGAACAGAAGGTTTCTCATCAACAATTCTGCAACTTACCATTCATATTCTGATTTAAATTACTATTTGTTGAGACAGGAAAAAATACAGAGTATAACGTATAGCATGAAAATGTCAATTTTATTCAGATTTAAACGATTTTTAAAATAGATAATTCAAAAACGCAAAAACCAGGTAACCAACTGGAATGTCTTAAGTTGTATCGAATTGTCTGTGCAAAGTTTTACAGGAAAAATTATTCAAATCTATACATATTTGTTGTTTTCATTTGTCCTCTCACAGTTATATTTTTTACAATACCAATAAACTGTATTTTATTGTTTATAAAACGCTAAATGGACTTTCTCCTAATATTTATGGCTGCATATTTGTTAGATTGATAACTAAAATACATGTATTTCTTTCCCCTCACAATTCTGTTGAAGAAATACCTGGAAATGCTTATTCATTATCATTAGCTTTGTGTAAACAGGACGAGATTTAGCTGCCATTTGATTTTGAATTTTACAGCAGTTATACTTCATTAACAAAGTTGAGTCAAAAGAGCCTCCAGTAAGCTCTTTTGCGAGATGTTGCAAATCAAGGTGCACAGCTGGTGGGTAAACACTGTCGCTTGATAACAATTTATTATTTTTCTTATAATGGAACTTTATTATCACTGAAGGGGGGGGGAAATGCTCAGCTCTAGTTTTGTGAAGTGTTTCCTCTGCGATGCTTTCTTCACAACCTGATGGTATAACACGATTCTACCTTCTGTATTATCAGGGGCCCACTCTGCTCTCCAGATAATGATCCTGAACAGTGTGTTCTGCTGCACAAACAAGGACATAAACTGGGCTGTAAGGTACTTGTAGTGTTTTCTGGGCTGCTGCAGGACTGGATTGTACCAACAACAGGGCAGAGCAGTCTCAAAGCACTGAAGCAAAGAGCTTTTCATTTGACTGGGCCCCACTGAGAAGTAAGCTGGTTTAAAAATCTGCATACGCAGAGTGTAAGAGCAGTTTATGCATTCCAACCCATGGATATGAGCCAATTCTTGAGCAAGCACCATTGAAAGTAATGGGGGTCCCAGACAACTGTCCCTCTGCAGCTCATGTCTCTCTTCTAGAGAATCCATAGCGTAGATACTGTTGGTGGGACTTGCCTGTTTCCTTAAAAGGAACCAAGTTTCTCAAGTGGGAGCTCAGGCCATAGCCAACTGCGGAGAATGGTTGGTACCTTTTGATTTCCCCTGTGAGAGTAAAACAGAGCAAGTCAGACTGCTCTGTGCCATCCTGCTGGTGCAAGGAGGAAGCAAAATGAAGGGGCAGCCACGGGCAGAGCAGCCCACGGCCCCACAACCAGTTGCGATGGCTCTCATAGTCTTCCAAGTGCCTGGTGGGTTGCCAAGTTGGAGGTGAAAGTTGTGGGCAGAGCGGAGTTTGGTGCATAAGCAGTGAGGCTGCAAATACACACTTGGATTGTGGGAAGGTGCTGCCCTCTGAGACTCACTGGCTCTGTGCTCCACAAGAGGGAGAGAGGCCTGCTGCCACCCCTCCCTCCCTTCTAGGGGTTGGCCAGAGGGACCTCTACCAAGGGTGCAGGCCCGGGAGGGCGCAAAAATCAAAGCTCTCCTCTGTAGCTCAGAGTGGCTAGGAGCCTGCCTGCACATGCGCACACTCCCTAGTCTGCTCCTAGTCTGGAGGAAGGCACAAGGGACAAGGGCGGGTGTGTGTGTGTGCTGATATAGCTCCTTGCCAAGGGTGCAAGGGAGCCTAGGTATGCCTCTGCTTCTGCAGCAAGTGTTTCATGCATTTTGGAGACTCCATCACTGGAATCTAAAAGGAATAGAACAAAACTTGTATGAATGCTCACCCACACAGCTCTGCTGTGCTTGCAGGAATTTACAGTCACCCAGTGACTGTGGTAAATAATGGGGTGCTGCCGATACTCACAGCTCAATAGAAGTGTTGTGGCTGCCAGCGCACAATGGCTGCCATGGGCAGCAAGAAAAGAAGGGTCAGTCCAAGAGTATATCAAAAGTGGCTTATTTTAGTCCTTTAAAATAGTTGTTAAGTGTAGGACTTGATCTGGAGATAGTAATTTGGACTATGAAAAGTGTCAAAGCATGTCTGAGAAATTTGTTACTAACAGTAAATTAATCGGCCAACCATAACATCCCTAAGACTCAGATGAAGGGCAGTATATAAATTTAACAAATGAATGAAAGAATGCATTTGATGCCATGAAACATTGTCCTGCATGGCTTCTTCCCACCGCCAGCTAAACCATCAAAGTAGAAACTGCAAATGAACAAACCTATCAGGCTTTGCTGTTGACCAGCCTACAGGTATTCCAAATCCAGTGCAGGTGGGATTATTGCACAAGGAGTCCCCCAAATTAGGCAAGCAACGCGACTGAAGCCCATAGCCAGAAATAGGGAATATGGGGGGGGGGGGGGAATCACAGTACGTCATGCAATACAGGAAAGCCCTATGTTGCAATTAACTTAATATGTCTAAAGTTGTTTACCCATGCAAGATTGTAATAAAATCACATTTTAATAGAATTATGAAATAAACATCGAACATGTCAGTCAAACCAGTGCCTTTGTGCTCATTGGTCAAAACAATGGGAGGTGGGAGCAAGTCTGTGACTTAACAGAGCCTCTGATAGAATTCTGCCTGTATATTTTTTACTTTAAAAGGGCTAAAGGTTTAATTTTTAAGAAATTAAAGCTGAAAATCAGGAATATAGGAAGCTGTCATATACCGTACATGAGTCAGGCTATTGATCTATCTAGCTCAGTATTACTTACACTGACTGACAGCAGCAGCTGTCCAGGGCCTCTGATGGGGGGTGGGGTGGGGGGAGACTTTCTCAGGCCTACCTGGAGATGCTGGGGATTGAATCTACTCTTCCACTGAGCTGTGGCCCTTCCCTAAATTTCCATGAGTGGGGCAGACCCACCAACACATTCTCTGTCTCTGAAATGGCCATGATACTGGCACAAGCAATATACACTACAGTTCTGCATTTTCTATTCACTTGGCGTATCTCTTCATTATACAGTGGTACCTCGGGTTAAGTAATTAATTCATTCCGGAGGTCCATTCTTAACCTGAAACTGTTCTTAACCTGAAGCACCACTTTAGCTAATGGGGCCTCCCGCTGCCGCCGCGCCGCCGGAGCACGATTTCTGTTCTCACCCTGAAGCAAAGTTCTTAACCCAAGGTACTATTTATGGGTTAGCAGAGTCTGTAACCTGAAGCGTATGTAACCCGAGGTACCACTGTACTCTTATAAATCAGAAGGAAATGTTGCACAATATCCAGCAGCACCATGCGATATTACAAAAAATTGACCCTTAATCTTAATGAAACACAAGAGAGAGAGAAGGGGGGGGGGTGAAATAAAGTGAAAGGTCGTTTTGTCAAAATACTTGCTTGCCAAAGCACCTGTACAGAGTCACCTGCTGTTCTGGCTGAAAACAGCAGGGAAAGGGTCTTGTAGAAAGGCTCAAACACAAACCAAAGGTTTGCAGTGACAGTGCAGTGTTAAGTATCTCTGATTTCAGTGGGAAACAGCTGCAGGCAGGGCTGGCCCCCAAGGCATGTTTGCCTTGAGGCGAACCACAAAATGGTTCCCTCACCCCCGCCAGGGAAGAAGGGGTGAGTGAAGATTTACATCAGGAACAGGGGTGGCGATAAACATCTACATTGGGCCAGCCCTGGTTGCAGGTGTGTTTAATTCCTCAGTGAAAAATAAATGGGGCTTCAAAATGCATAGATTTGGTCTCGGCATTAAAAAAACAGGCTCTGGTTTCTCCAGCAGCAATTATCCATGGCTATATATAAATTTTACATGCATGGGTATAGAAGCCCATTGCTGCATTAGCCCTAGACTCCCCTCCCATTGAACAGAGACCCCCATGGCTGAAAATAGCCCCCACAACAAAATTAGGCTTAGATAAAAGTCTTCTGCTGGCTCCTGTCTTCTGTCCCTCCCCCACCAAGCCCAATTGTTGCAGGATGGATGGAGCAACCTGCTTCCTGCAGCCTCCAGGAAGAACACCTCTGCCTCCTCCAGCAGTTTGGCTTGAAAGAGGCCAAAATACCCTTTTTCAGCCTAATTGCTAGGGGGAGGGGAGCGGAGGGAATGCATAATTAGTGTGCATGCTCTTTGCATGCAAGTACATTTGTGTTGTACATGTGTGGTTTGGCCATGCCCACTGCGGCCTCTGTCCCTTGGAGGGTTGGCCAAGAGGCCATTCAGCTCTCAGACCAAGAGGTTTTCTCACACTGTCCAAGAGAAACTAAGGCAGGAGTTTGATAATCTTGGGCTAGACGGCTTGGAGAGCTTTTTGAGGAGCAGCGGGGTCTCATAACAGACGAGGGGATTTGGTGGCGGTGGACATACACAGCTGCCTCTAGGCCAGTGTTGTCCTTTCTGAGCAGCTTATGGTTCTCCAGAGTTTCTGAGAGCAAAACGTCTTCCCTTTGACTTGTGAACTTGGGGAAGGGGTAGCAGCAAAGCATCTGCTCTGCTTGCAGGAGGTCTCGGGTCCAATGGAGGTCCTCATGGCATCTCCAGTTGGACTGAGAGAGACTCCCTGCCTGAAACCCCCGGAAAGTCGCTGCCTATCATCCTATTAACTGATACTTTTCTAATCAAAGAGGCTTCTGGGAATTGGCCCTGGCATCTCCTGTGTGGAAAGCAAGTGGCCATGAGGCCTCTGGCAGTGATTGGATGAGGTAGCCTACCATGACAGAGGGGATTGGCAGGAGGATGGCAAAGACCTGAGCAGTTTAGCCAGGGCAAAAGGCAAAAGCTCTGAAGGCAGGAATAAGAGACTGAGGGAGCCAGGAGGAAGGCATAAGACACAAGAAGATGCAAGAGTTGCAAGAGAGAGCAGCCCAGAAGGGGAGGAGGGGGAAATTAAGGATCCTGGGAACAGACAGGGCTTATCCACGCTTACCTTTTGCTCTGCCCCTTCCAGGCAGAGGTTGAAGCTTTAACGCTCCCTGTCTGAGTGTTTTGTTCTTGTTTTCCCTTGAGCTTTCCCTATGAAAACCTGCTGTTTAAAGCTGAATTGGAGCAAATGTCAATTCAGGTTTTCTGTGGATTGAGCTTTAAGAGACGATTTTCATGGGGAAAGCCGCAAACCTTTTGCAATAATACTGTAACCTTCTCAATACCTTGCATGGAAAATGGACAGAGCAGCTTGGGCAATCGCCGCATCACGCCCTGCAAGCTGAGGTGGCCTCTCTTCCCCTCAAGAACCACCTACAGAAGGATGGCCAAGAACTATCCTGTCCAGAGGCAAGGAGAGATCTCACATTCAAAAAGTTTTCTTTCCCTGTAGCTTGTCTCTTTTACGTGTACGTGGTTTTAATTAATACTTATTGTTTTAACATTTTTATGTAAAACCACTTTCTGGGGTTTGCTGAGAAGCGGTACGTAAATAAAGAGATGGGCCCCCTACTCCCAGCAGCCAGCCTGGCCAGTGATCAGGGATGGGGGGGGGGGGCGTTGGAGTCCCACAGTATCTGGAAGGACACCACAGGTTTCCCATCCCTGTCTTAAATAAATAAATTAAACAAGGCAGGACATACATCTGTGAAACCAACGGAGGACCGTAACATGCAATAGAGCATTAGACCTTCAGCAGAAGGCTGTGTTGCAAACACCTGGTCTGGTGGATCCTCACAATGACTGCCAGCTGACTGATTCTGGATGTCCTCCGGTGGATTTTTGTTCTTGAATTTAGTGGAATATAGATTAGCACTTTTATGTCTCACAACGGAACTCAATGATGGCCAAAGTGCACAGATTTAAACCCAATTCAGTCCCATGGTAGTCAATGAAACTGATTGAATTGACCTGAATTGCAGACTAGAGATCTTGCATCCTTCAGCATGTTGGAATACATGCCTCTGCTCAAGCATTTGGAGGCCCTGACAAAAATCTGTGACCCAAGTTATGTGAGACAGCTCTTCTGGAGTCAATGGAGCTTAGATCAGGAGTTACAGGGCAGTGGTCCTCACAGGTCTTCCGTAAAAAGTATTTTTGATAGCAATGCTGTCTTTTTACTATTTACAGTAACCATACAGCTCCACAAGATTGGGAGCACCTAGCTCTGTCCATGCATCAGATTTATATCACAGCCTGGATCAACATTATAGGCAGACCAGATCCATTTTTCTTCCAGCTGCTCAGGTGAGCTGCATTCAGATGCCTTTACTTCATTTGCTGAATCTGCTTCTGCAGCTCTTCCTTATCCAGTTTCATTTTGGCTTCAAGAACCTGCCGCAGAGATCCAATGCTCTCGTAGATGGTTGCAAATC
The DNA here is from genome assembly GCF_964106645.2 of Podarcis pityusensis. Classification (NCBI taxonomy): domain Eukaryota; kingdom Metazoa; phylum Chordata; class Lepidosauria; order Squamata; family Lacertidae; genus Podarcis; species Podarcis pityusensis. The sequence goes on along the minus strand of NC_138039.1, from coordinate 48,710,865 downwards.
CTAAACAGGGGAAGAATTGAAACAACATTTGCTATCTTTTTATTTTTAAACAAACTATGCTGACACTAAAAGGAAGTCTCATCTTCAGTTTAGCTTAATCAATCAATCAATCAATTTATTGTATATAGCCAAAGGCCTTTACAATGTACAGCAGGGGATAAGATCAAGGCTGAAATCATGCAACATGACCTATAAAAGTTAAAACATAAAAAATTATAGTATGAGGTTTTAAAATTAGGAAGCATTCACCTATCTAGAACTTCTTAGCTGCCAGAGTGAACTTGATGTGCAATTTGGAGATCTTTATCAGCTAGGAGCTCAACTGTCACCTCCTGGGGGGATTGGCCTGAGAAACAGTCAAGAACCAATAATAAAATAAATGGACTATATGGAATTGGCGGAAATGACTGGCAGAATCCGAGACCAGGGAGAAGAGTCGATGGAAGAAGATTGGGAAAAGTTTAAAGATTATTTACAGAAATATTGCAAAATTAATGAATGTTAGAATGATGTTGGATTGAAACTAAGTGGTCTTTAGCTGAAATGTTATAAGGGAATATGAAAAAATGGATTATTAATAGGTAAAAATTTAAAATTATAATACTTTACGATTAACGACTAGGATATACAAAGAGGGGAGGGATTTGCTGAACTAACAAACTGAACTGGAATACAAAAAAGGGAGGCGTGAGGAGGTCCGGGAAATAAGCAAATGAAGGATAAGTAATGGAAAGAATGAAGTGTTTTTAACTATTTTTATTTTTGCATTTTTCTTTTTTCTTTTTCTATATTGTAATATTTTGAAAACCTTAATAAATATCTTATGGGGGGGGGAATATTCTCCGTGCATTGAATTTAAAGGGCAAAGCAGCAGGAAATGCACGACATCCCCAGCTTGATTGTATCCATAAATGCACCTGTGTTCCATATGGGGAATTCCCAGGTATCTCCCCTCTAATTACTCTGAGGGCATCTGCTGGAATCTTAGTTCCACAAACGCCCTACACAGCTGCAGGAAAGTCAGTGTCTCAAGGTAATGGGGCCTTGAGTGGTTGATCTTGATTTGGGGGCACCAAATAGAATAATGGGCAACCATAATGGATCTTGGTTGGCATCCTGATCAAAGATCCAATTTCTTAGGTCACATGGACTGAGGACTAAATATTTATCCATTTGGAGACTGTAAGCCCTAAGCTTATCATGACACTTTTGCACCCAGCCACCTGTCCTTAGTTGCTCTAACCAACAGAGCTTGGTAAGGATATGGTCCTCAAAGGCATTTAGCCTGCACCAGTATCTGAGATGGGCTAGATTGATTCTGGCTGTCATTGAGGGGAGACCCAATTGGCCTCGGGGTGAGTTGCCAGCGTCGCTTGTGGAAGCCCCAATATCTGCCTCATGAATTTATTTTGTTGGGCTTCTAGTTCTGATTTGATACCGCTTCCCAAATCTTAGCCCCATAGAGCATTTGTGCAATGAAATTTGACATGCAGATCTTGATGGCTGGATTGATTAATTTTGAGCAGAGGAACCTGTATAGCTGTCCAGAAGAGCGGGCAGATAATAGCTTGATTGCATCCTGATAGGGTTTCCATGAAAGCTTTTCATCAATAAGTAATCCCAATTTCTTTATCAGCATGGAAGGTTTTTCAGAAAAAGTCCGCCTAACAGGGCTGGTGGAAATTTTAATTTATATATTTATTTGGACACCTTAACCTTGGCCCTGATAGTCGCTCTTTCTCCAATGCTGAGTTGGCACCATTAGTTTTCTTTACTTCCAATAAAGTGCCCCTGTTGTCATTTTTGAGTGGGAGCCACAACACTGGCCAGGTTATTACATCAATAAACACATTCTTACCAGCATTAACCTCGGCTTTCACCTCTTTTATATCTTCATTAATATCCATCTGAAGCTTGCTGAGCTGGATGTTGATTCTGTCTTCGGTCTTCTTTGCTCCGTGTTCTTCCGTGGTGATCTTTTGCCCGTCTTCCATTTTATTAAGTTTCCCTTGGATCTCGCTGAATTGCATCTCTAAGGCCCTGCTGTCCATTTCCTGGGATCAGTCAAACAATTTAAGACTTGCAATGATAAGATAAAACTGCCACATGGTTAATTTCTAGGCTAAGTCATTCAGGAAGTGCAACCCTCACTGGGACCCCACGCAAACCAAGGCCTGTGGTCTGCAAGGGTTTTTTGCAGGATTTCCCTGGCACAAATAAAGGTGAGATGGCTTGGCTCAGGAGGCATTAAGGCAGCACAGCAGGAGGCTGAAACTCAGTTCAAATAAAATTGGGAACTGGCTTCCTCTTATGAGAATAAATCTCAGGCTTGAATGCTCCTTTCATTCTCCTTGGAAAATGGAAGCTTCAGATTTGGTTTAGGACGAGCTACCTATAGTTTTCTATTACATCTGAAATCGGGGAACTGTGTTTTATTCTAACCATGCTTAGTTAAAACAAACTAGGATCAAATATGTATAGTGAGGGGCCTCAGAACAATTTTATAGAGGGCATAGGAAGATTGGGGAGGTGTTGAAGTAACAATATATTTCCAGAGCCCATAGCAGTGGTGTGGCTAAGCGATTTTAGACCTTGGACTCAGTGGTCTTACAGAGGCCCCCTTTAGGCACCATGTATATTTATTAAGTTGTGAAGTTTTACATTCTTGATATATTGGAGCAGAAAACAAAAAACAGTTGGCAACTCTGATCTTTTTATAAAAAGAATACCCTGAGCAGTAGTAGTTTCTCAGTTTAAACTCACAACTCAAAGTCTACATTACATCTGCAGGAATAGAGTGGAGTTTGTTTTTGCTGCTAAACATCTGGCTTATGAATAAACATACTTTTTGTTGCATTAAAGGATAACCTATTTATTTAAAGTAAAAATAATTAAAACGAGCATCTGTAACCATGCACATCCCATTAACTCGAAAATGTTTTAATAATTCAGAGGACAGCAAGGCTACCATGGTGACCAGCACCGGCCCCTGGTGGACTCAGGTGCTGATGGTGAGTCTGTTTGCTGCTGCCTCCTGGATGGTCATTTGGGGAGCCCCTGGGCTGAGCGGCCCTGGATATCAGGCATGAGGTCCAGCCCTAATCGCACATAGCAAGATCTGGAAGCGGGGTTGTGAAGGTCTTTCCAGGTGTGTTTGTGTGGGGCGGGGGGTGGCCAGGATTGTAAAATTACTTTTCAGGAGCTTTTGGAAGACACGAAACGTACACTTTTTTCCTTAATGGCCAGGGACAGCTGATCAATCTTCTCCAGAAACTCTTTCTCAAACCGGTCATGCTCCTGTTCCATCCAGCTTCGTGCAGATGAGATCTGGTTACTGAGGTAATCAATGGCATCCTGTAATCTAGGGGAATAAAATGCATTAAGAGGAAATATTTTTTAAACATGACCTCTGAATGAATTTGGCAGAACTAAAGTGATTTTTTTTGGGGGGGGGATCTTAACTTGACGTGAATTTCCTTGCAAATATTTAAATTTATATTGTTCTAGTGTGGCTTTTTGGGCAACACTCCTCATTAGGATAAAGTGTAAAATACCAAATTTTGGCAAGTTAATCAGTTAGTGATTTAAAATCTGAGACAATGTTAATGTTTAATTATGGGATGCGGGTGGCGCTGTGGGTTAAACCACAGAGCCTAGGACTTGCCAATCAGAAGGTCGCGGTTTGAATCCCCACGACAGGGTGAGCTCCCGTTGCTTGGTCCCTGCTCCTGCCAACCTAGCAGTTCGAAAGCACGTCAAAGTGCAAGTAGATAAATAGGTACCACTCCGGCGGGAAGGTAAACAGCGTTTCCGTGCGCTGCTGTGGTTCGCCAGAAGCGGCTTAGTCATGCTGGCCACATGACCCGGAAGCTGTACGCCGGCTCCCTCGGCCAATAAAGCGAGATGAGTGCTGCAACCCCAGAGTTGGCCATGACTGGACCTAATGGTCAGGGGTCCCTTTACCTTTACCTTACATCAAAATTGAATTTTAAAACAATCGTTTTGGATTCATAAGACTCTGACCTGAAGAAAATGAATGAGCTCCTGTTGAAACATGCAAGGTTAAAGAGGCAAGAACTATCCCATTGCTGCATTATAGCTCAGCATTCCACTTTCATTTGTGGTCAGCAGTGAACAGTAGCCTGGGGAATATGGAGATCACACAGAAGCAGCCCTCCTCTCCACAGTTGTCCATCCCCTGACATCTGGTACTTAGAAGTACACTGCCTTTTAACAAAGAGGCTCCATTTATTTAACTAACAGCCTTTAATAGGCTTATCCCCAATTAAGTTGTCCAATTTTTTTTTAAAAGGTTTTGTAACGTGAGGCCTTTTTCCTGATTATTTTTTCCCCCACTATTTAAATATAGACAACTGTGGTTTGCAAGCAAGCCTTTTATTTCAGTTCTCAGAAAGTTGCTTCCCCAAAGGTCTTCTGTGGTTTCACACCAAACTTTCGCAAATTTAGAAAAATGGATTTTGAAATATATGGTGACACTCACTTTATGTCCAGAAGGTGGAGCTGTTGGTTGCTCTCTTTATATGTGAGCTTCAGTTTGGCTTCCTGTTGCATGATTGACTGCTCTATTCTGCTCAAAAGGTGAGAAATCTGAAAGGGAGGAAAGAACATTTCTTCTGCTAGCTGTTTACTTAATCCTGGTTTCAAAGGATAAAACACCTCTGAAATGCGTGAAAACTGATAAAGTGATAAAACTGAAAGAAGCTGAAACAGGAAGAGTATGTAAAACAGCTTCTTTCATTTGGGTTTTAGGCAACTGCACAACATCCTTCAAGAAAGCAAAAGGCCGCCCAGTGAATGAGAATCATCCTGTAACAGGCATCCACTGTGAGAGATCCCTCCTTTCCCCCAAAGAATAGAGAACGTTTGGATGGAGATGATCTGCCATCTTGGCCCTTTCTGCAAGGGAGGGGACACCTGCGCTTACACCTTTGGTTGCTTGGAATGAAACCCACTTGAACGATCACGCAGAAAGTGGCTGTTTCAGAGGCTAGACAGATGTCTTGTCTATGAAGGCTGAAGTTTGGATCTTGTCACTATGGTGAGCTTTTGCTAGGGACTAGCAGAAGCACTGTGCTGTATAGAAAAACACCCAGCAGAAGCGGGGGCAAGAGGAGAGGGAAGCACTGACCACCCACACATTCCTAGCTAGAGAGAGAGAGAGGAGAGATCAGAAATAGATGCCACAGATGCCTGTTCCCAAACCCAGGTAACCAACCATGAGGTTATATATAGATATATGTAAACATTCACTTACACTGATTGCATTTTCTTGCATACTGGGGTCTTTAAGCGCTGCTGAGGTGTTCCTTTGTTGCAGACTTTCAGTCAGCAAAATTAAAGCTCTCATTTCACACAGCACTTGAGAGTGTGTGCTCCCTTATCCAGCAGTACCCTTACCCCACAACTAAGATGTTTTTGTAATGTTTACTCCAAAGTAAGCCAAGATCAGCAAAGGTCACTTCCAGTGTTGATTAAAAGTTTCCTGCTTGCAGTACCCTTGTCCCCTTTCACTGCCCCTAGCAGGGAATCGCTTCCTCCAAAAGCAAGTTGAGGAGACTGAGTACTGACACGACTGGAGTTGAGACAGGTCCACTGGGACGTAAGAGTTTGGCATAAACCCCGATATTTGCAGTAGTTGGTGTTTTTTTCCCCAAGTTTCAAAGAAAAAACTAAGCCCTCCCCACCTGCTGCTGCCTAAAACACTCCAGCTGAATGTGGACCAAGCATGTTCATCCGTCAATGATGAATGTCAGAAAAGGAAAATGGAAAGGAGGGAGGGTCAGGAGGGCGGAACGGAATGGTCCGCTAGGGGAGAGCCTGGCTGGCTGGCAGGACCACTCCTGAGAGGATATAAAGAATGCACTGCAACATTTTGTTTCAGGTCCCACTTGTTACTCATGAGTAGCCTATTACTTGCTCCTTGATGAGCCTCTCTGAATTTCTCTTTCATGTTGTACATCCTTGCTTCTCCACTGGGGTGGGGGATTCGGGGGGGGATGTTAATTATTAGTTTCTTCTCATTCTTCTTCTTTTTCTTTTTAACAAATAGCACTATATATACAGAAAACAGCAAGATAAAATGGGCTGACTAGATTCCATGTAAAAAAGGAGTGAACCAAGGATGGCAGTCTCAAGCTAAACTGCTGGTTGCAGGGAGCAACTGAAAACTCATCTCAAGCTCCATGAAACCAGTAGCACGAAACTGCCTCATTCCAGATAATGTGTATTCATTTATATATTCTGCCTTTGAGGGCAAGGGTAGCCATTTTCTATTGCTTGTTGCAGGCTACCCTGGAAGCAGTGAAACAATAACAATTTTATTTATTAAAAATATATATATCTCTAGCCACACTTTTTGGCCACGCTCAAAATGTAGCAAAAAGGAACATATCTGGTTGATTTCATTGCAGCCTCACACAGCTTCTCCCACTCCTGACTGGTGTGCTTAGTACTACAGTGTAAGTGTGGTGGGAGGTTGTTTTGCATTTCAGGAGCAAAAGAGGCCCACCATCCCTGTTGCTGAACCTTAAGACTGCACAGCATTTGGAAGATAAAAACTAAAATGGGTCAACTGGGGGCTAATTTCCCAATTTAGAATCTGAATGCATAGCCAGCCTGCTGGACTCAGGATGACCACCTTCTTCCCCTACTGAGGAAAACCACAGATGTCTAAATACAGCTGTTTTGGATGTCATGGGATTGTGTTTCCACCGTGACTAATAGACAGAAAGTGCTGCAGAGTAATGCAGGCTGGGTGTGTTGGGGGGGAGAGAGATGATGACTTTACACATTTTTATGGAACAAATTTCCTTGCAAATGACTTTCCAGATTGTGAGTGGGCCTTGGCAAGGCAGGATAACAAACACGAGCTTTCTTCAAGAAGACAGATGGGTCAGAAGACATTTCCAGGACCTGTTTGCAGTTTTCCCAAAGGCATCCGGCAGAACGCAGTGGGAAATAAATGCAGGATTGTGGTGCATAGAACTCTAGATAGAGTTGGGAGTTATTTCAAAGTTCATCTGGTCCATTGGTCTTCACTGGTAGGCTGTGGCCTGATCCAAGGTGGGTTGCATCAGGGGCACCACCACCACCATGCAAATATATGGGAAAAGATTAACAAAATGGGTCCCCAATTGCGCATTTGGGTTAAAAGTGGATCCTGGGTCTGAGAAGGTAGGAGATTGCTGATGTAATCCATCCACCTCGGCTAATACAGGAGATCTGCTGCTACAGCCTGGCAGGTGGCTCATTTACATTTTCTGTTTGTGACATTTTCTTCCTGCTGCCTTCCAATCCCAAAAGAACCCCCAATTCCCCAATTCGAACAGATTTCAAAGGATATAAGGCAGTTAATAAAAATTATGAAACAAGGCAAAAGCATCAGAACGGCATAACCTCAACTACTATATTTGCCCATATCTACAAACAACATGAGATTCATCTGCCACAAAGACTTTCACGAACTGTCACCGTCGAAAGGTGAGCAGTGATGAAGCCAGGTGGGCCTCCAGCAGAGGGCATTCCAGAATTGTATTGGCATTGTAAGCAGCTTTGTGAGCCACCTCAAACAGAATGCCGGGAAAGCCAAAACAAGCTCCCACCTTCCAGCAGGTGTACTGTCTGAATTTGGGTTTCCTCTGGAGGACCTGAGGTGTTTTTGTAACATTTGGTTCATATTCACATATGCCAGCAGAGCATAAGTGGAGGGAAAACAGGTGGCACTCCTAGAAAGCAACAGATCCACTAACCCAAATCAGCTTCCAGGAGAGAAGCCTCTCAGCTTCCAGGTGTCTTCAGCTGTCTCACAGCTCTCTTTGTCTCCCATTCTCCATTGCCAACTATTTTGCACATGCACTGTTGGCATCAGGCTCTGTCCCCCACAACCCCTTAGCTGGAGGTGTAGTGTGTCACCTTCTCTAAGCTGTGGCAGCGCTCTCTCTTCAAAACACTCAACAGAGATTGCCACCTCTCAAAAGACCCTCCCTGGACAATCACCTTGTCAGTTATTGCTCTTCTAAATGGTCAATGCACATCTCTTGTTTACATGGAATTGTCACAGATGCTTGTCTTTTGCATTTCATGGCCATCTGGGCACATAGCCTACAATTTCCCCGCTCTGTACTAATATGTATGTGTGTAGGTGGTTCATATGCATCAATAAGCCAAATCATGGTTTAGTGTGGGTGTGTGGACCCAGACAGATCACAGCCACTTTACTCATCTTCTGGTCCTGCTGCTGCTGAACAGCTGGCTGCACTAAACTATGGCTTGGCTTAGCATGCTGTCAGATCCTGAGCTCATGGTTTGTCTCACTCCAGTTTGCTTTCCATCCTTGATGTCAGTCCTGCTACTCTGGCCCGAGAGAGAACAAATGCCTGCTCCATCTTTTGTGTGCAAGACATCCCGTCGGATAGCTTAAAACTGCCATCACATCTCCCCTTCATCTGTTCTTCTCCGGGCTAAGCAGACCCAGATTTTTCAGCCATTCCTTATAGGACTTGGTTTCTATCCTGATCACTCTTCTCTGGACACACTCCCATTGGTCTACACTCTTCTTAAATGTGGTACCCAGAACTGGACAGAGTACCCCAGGTGCAATCTGTCCAGCATGGAATAAAGAGGAAATGTGACTTTTCAAGATCTGGACACTATGCTCTCCTTCATGGAGCTGTGGTTGTGTTCACTTTTTCAGCTGCGGCTGCCCTATGCCGATATTTTTTTTAGAAGTGGAAAATACTCCAGTTTTCCCTGATACTCATAACTGGAAAGCAGATACATCTAAAACAGTAACTAAGAATTATGTGGGATCCATTATTTTTTCATATCTTACCTGTATTTCTGCTTCTTTTATTTTAGACTCCAATATCAACTTGGTCGCCTGCTGATCTTTGCTTAGGTTCTGTAGTCTTTCGTAGGTAACTTTGTGTTCAGCAGACAATCTGGCTAACCCAGTATCACACCTATTCAGGAACAACAGGGATTATTTGGGGTTGTCATAGGCACTTTTTCTCTTGCCTCCCAGCAGCTTATTCCGAAAATACTCAGCTTACCTGCCACACTATCACAGACTAGAATGTCATTTAATTGTTGGTAATTTTATTACTCTTTAAAAAAGAAGAAGTTTGAATTCAGACACACTTCTGGCACATGAAGGTTTTCAAACTCGCACTCTGAACCTATGCCAACTTACTCATAAGAAAGGCAGAAGGTTTGGCAGTAGATTCAACACAGATTTTAAAAAGAAATTCTGCACATAATACATTTACAGAATCTGCTGCTACAGAATGTGGCGATCAAAGAGAAGTTCATGGAGTTGGTGATGGCAGGAAGCTGCCTTCTGCTGAGGCAGACCATTGGTCCATAATAATAATAATAATTTATTATTTATACCCCACCCATCTGGCTGAGTTACCCCAGCCACTCTAGGTGGCTTCCAATCAAGAATTAAAAACAATACAGCATTAAATATTAAAAACTTCCCTAAACAGGGCTGCCTTCAGATGTCTTTTAAAAAGAAGATAGCTGCTTATTTCTTTCACGTCTGAAGGGAGGGCGTTCCACAGGGCGGGCGCCACTACCGAGAAGGCCCTCTTTCTGGTTCCCTGTAACCTCACTTCTCGCAATGAGGGAAACGCCAGAAGGCCCTTGGCGCTGGATCTCAGTGTCCAGGCTGAACGATGGGGGTGGAGACGCTCCTCCAGGTATACAGGACCGAGGCCGTTTAGGGCTTTAAAGGTCAGCACCAACACTTTGAATTGTGCTCGGAAACATACTGGGAGCCAATGCAGATCTCTCAGGACCGGTGTTATGCGGTCCTGGGAGCCACTCCCAGTCACCAGTCTAGCTGCTGCATTCTGAATTAACTGCAGTTTCCGGGTCACCTTCAAAGGTAGCCCCACGTAGAGTGCATTGCAGTAGTCCAAGCGGGAGATAACTAGAGCATGCACCACTCTGACAAGACAGTCCGTAGGCAGGTAGGGTCTCAGCCTACATACCAGATGGAGCTGGTAGACAGCTGCCCTGGACACAGAATTGACCTGCACCTCCATGGACAGCTGCGAGTCCAAAATGACTCCCAGGCTGTACACCTGGTCCTTCAGGGGCACAGTTACCCCATCTAGTTTGGTGTTGTCTACAGTGAGTGGCAGCAGCTCTCCAGGATTTCAGGCTGGAGTTTTCCCTCAGCCCCACCTGGAGATGGAACCTGGGACCTTCTGCATGCAAAAGTGATGCTCTGCCACTGAAGCCAGCCACAAAGGTGTCAGAGTGGATTCAGTGTTGATCCTCTCTGTGGAGGTTCCATCGTGCAGTGTCCACACAGAGCCAAACTTTTTTGAAAATGGGTTCTCGTGTGAATACCCTAGAGCCCAGGTCTCCACTTCCTTTTGATCCCGCAACTTCTCCACATGTGTAATCTCCTCCTCATTTGCACCTCCCTACCTGGCCTGTTTCTGTTCATTATACCAACAGCTGTTCTCTTCTGGCGCAACTGTGTCACAGCTGGCAGCCACTGGCTTAGTTACGCTCACGTCAGAGAGAGGTGCTGGACAAAATTGTATCTGGTAACTGAGTTATACGACAAACATGGGGAATGGATTTCCATGTGCACAATTAACAGTTGTTGAATATAGAAACTGCTGAGATAATAGACCTAGGTCCTGTGTTTTATATAAAATTTTGGCAGAGTTGGAACATCTATGGGTCTTAAAATGTTGTTGGGGACACACACACACACCAGCTACAACTTAGTTAGCCTCCATTCTTCAAATAGAAAACATCCCTGGAATAGTTCAGTCGGTAGAACATGAGACACTTAATCTCAGGGCCATGGGTGCGAGCCAGGCATGCCGAGTTGGGCCCAACATTGGGGGGGGGGGTCATCGTGTGTGTATGATGTCACACGCTTGATGCCTCCCCCCATTGGGCCATGCCTGCCAGGACACTCTGGCAATCGCAGCAGGGGAACATGGTGCAAAAATCACCCTCCAAACCTCCCACCCCAACCTGCCATGCGCGGGCAGTGGGGGAGGGCGGCCCCCTCAGTATGGGGAGGGTCAGCACCCTGCCTCAAAATATTGAGGGGGCTGTAGCCCCTTGCACTTGCTATACCCAGTGCCTCTGGTTCAAGCCCTGCATTGGGGCGGAAGATTCGTGCGTTGCAGGAGGTTGGACTAGATGACCCTCGTGGTCCCTTCCAACGCGACAATTCTATTATTCTGTGGCCCTTCTGTATTATTCTGTAGCTGGAAATCACAATGGCTATATAGAACTTCTGTCTCAAGAAACAATGTGCCATTGTGGAAAGTAAATTTGAAATTTACAAACTGTTCTCTTTTGAAAGAAAATTACATGAAAATGATGTATAGATGGTATATTACACCAGTACAGATAGCAAAAATGTATAAAACCGGGTCAAACATATGTTGGAAATGTAAATAAAAAGAAGGGACTTTTTATCATATGTGGTGGGAATGTAGAGAAGTTAAAAAAAAAAAGGGAAATGATATACAATGAATTGAAAAAAACGTTTAAAATGACATTTGTAAAAAAAACCAGAAGCATTTTTGTGAGGGATTGTAGGACAAAGACCTGCCAAGAAAAACAAATATTTTTTTTATGTATGCGACAACAGCGGCAAGAGTCTTGATAGCACAAGGATGGAAGAATGAGGAAATCCCAACAAAAGAACAGTGGCAAGAAAAATTGATGAGTTATGCAGAGTTGGCTAAACTGACATACAAACTGCGGGACAAGGACAACTGTGACTTTAAGGAAGAATGGGAGCTTTTCATAAATTATCTAAAAAGACAACAAAATGAACTGGACTCCTTGGCAGGTTTTGAATAAACATACACAAATTTATTGGTTGATAACATGATAGATAGACAAGGCAAGGAGAGGTATAATTTTATAACATGCAGAGAATAATATGTGCAGAGAAATCAGAGAGAGGAGCTGAGGGAAGTCCCTGGTGGTTGGGGGAGGGAGGGATGGAAGGGGGGAGGGGGAAAATAATGTATGTGATTACATGGTTTGATAATTTGTTAAGTTGAAATTGCTTAATAAAAATATTTTTTAAAAAGAAAGAAAGAAACAATGTGCCATGGAATAGCAGTTTCTATGGATAAACATTAGAACCAGTTAGAACAATTTACAATCAAAAGAATAGGGTGGGTCCTAAAGCCATACCTCTCTGGGGTCAAAGGCCAGGGTCAAGACATGGGCATAGTCAGGACTTTTGTTGGGGGGACAGGCAGTGGCATTTTGGGGGGGATCCGTGTCAGGAGATGGTGTGAGACACACCTCTGTGAAAAGGGAATTCCACAGCTTTTGGGTGCCACAGAGAAGGCCCTCTCCCAGCCCCCCAGCCCCAGCCCCTGAAGGCAAGAGAACTGAAAGAGGACCCCTCTCTGCTGATGTTTCATCCATGGAGATCATGGTGGTGGACCTGGTTTCCTCACGCCTCATTTTGTCCTTAGCAAAAGCCCTGTGAGGGAGGTTGGGCTGAGAGACAGGAAGTGGCCCAAGTTCACTCAGTGAGCTTCGTCGGCTGAGTGGGGAATTCAGAGTAAACCAAAAAGAGGAGTTCCCTCCATAACGCACACAAAATATACAAGCCACGGACCAATCAATGACAAAAATGATAAATAGGTGATAAAGCTCATATACAACAGTGGACTCAAGCCTCCAGCATAATATGATATAATGTAATACAGATATGGATAACAACCAATAAACAACTGAAGACCCACGTATCAATGAAAATGCAACATGATACAAAATTTAAGTTTTATTGAAGTTGAACAATCAATATGAAGGCTATCTAAAACAGAAATAACAGTCCATGAAAACTGTATGTAACATAAATAATAGTCCAATATAAGTTATATGAATTCCACATGTGTGAAGACAGGTGGCATGTCTGATGCATCAAATAAAGCTGATGTACAAATTCCACGCAGCAGCAAATTTAATAGGGTGAAAATTCCAGAATATGTTTTCATTTTGGTGCTTCCTCAGAAACTACTGTGATAGATGGCAGCCAAGCTTGACTCTTACCAAGAAATTCCTAGCTGCACAAGAATATAAAAATCCATAGGTAACATAAAATGGTGAGCTTCATGGCAGAGTGTGGATTTGAACCCTGGAATCCCATGTTCCAGTCCAACACTGACCATCACATGGAACTCAAAGACGTCTCCTATCTAGGCACTGAGCAGACCCAGGCCTGCTTAGCTTCAATAAGTACCTGCATTGTGTATCCTCAGATCATTCTGTTGCATATAAATATATTTGTGTGTGTGTTTCAAGAGAGGGAGAAACAGCTTGCCAGAGACTTCGCTTTCCATGATGTATAGAGATTCTTCTTTCTGTCCTACAGCAAAGCTTCCCCAGCCTGGTGCTCTCCAGATGTTCTGGGCTACAGATCCCATCAGCCTCAGCCAACAAGGTTATATGATACTGGGACTGATGGGAGCTGTGATCCAAAACTTTTGGAGGACATCACGTCAAGGAAGGCTTCTGTTCAAGAAACATCCAAATCTGTCTAGTAAAAAGTGAATTTGGGGTACACAGTCCCTCTTTTGAACTGGCTTTAGCTGCCTGCACAAAAGCCACCAGCTCTTCCCAACTCTCAGGAAAAAGTGGTTTCTGAAAGGCTTTCTCTCCCTGCTACCCAGAAATAAACCCCATGTATGCTCCAGATAAGCATGCTGGTATAGGGCGGTATACAAATGCTAGATAGCTAGATAATTGTCTGGCTTTAGCAATCAATACCTTTCTTACACACACTCTTTTGCCCTAAAACCTATTATAATCGTCTCCTCTGCGTGGCATTTGGGCCACAACATTCTCCATACATCTTAGGCCAATGGCCCATCTAGTCCAGCATTCAGTTCTCACAGTGGATAGAGAAGTGCCTGTGGGATGCTGACAAGCTGGACATGAGCACAAAAGCACTCTCCCCTCCTGTGGCTTCCAGAAACTAGTATTAAGATGCCTGCAAATGACTAACCTGCTAGTGTTCCCTCTGCTAGCTTAATTTGTTGCACTGGGAGGGGGCCTACTAGGGAAGATCTGTCATTATACCCTCTCTTATCCCAAGAGTGAGGGAGTCCCAGAGCTAACTGCAGCTCTCTGCCCTAGTATTAACTTTCCTGCCCCTTTTCCAGCGCGGGTGGTGCTGTGGTCTAAACCACTGAGCCTAGGGCTTGCTGATCAGAAGGTCGGCGATTCGAATCCCTGCGACGGGGTGAGCTCCCGTTACTTGGTCCCTTCTCCTGCCAACCTACCAGTTCGAAAGCACGTTAAAGTGCAAGTAGATAAATAGGTACCGCTCTGGCGGGAAGGTAAATGGCGCTGCTCTGGTTCGCTGGTTCATGCTGGCCACATGACTCAGAAGCTGTTTGCAGAAAAACACCAGCTCCCTCGGCCAGTAAAGTGAGATGAGTGCCACAACCCTAGAGTCATCCGCGACTGGACCTAATGGTCAGTGGTCCCTTTACCTTTACCTATCCCAAGAGTGAGGGAGTCCCAGAGTTAACTGCAGCTCTGTGCCCTAGCGTTAACTTTCCTGCCCCTTTTCCAGCCAGGGGCTCATTCACACTTCCATTTGTCTAGGCACAGGTTGGCATTTGTTCTGAATCAGCAGTAAACAACAAGTTTTCCCTGTGAAAGCAGTAGGACAAAAGAAAAACCTATTGGACTCGTGCCTAGGAATCGCAGTACAAACGAAAGTGTAGATGTGCCTTAGGAGCTGCTGCATCAGCAGCTGATGCTCTCGGTTCTTCCCCTCCTCCCTGCAGAAAACCTGCTTGCCAGAAGGGCTGCTGTCACCTAAATGCAGGTCTAATTTCACTACTGCAGCGTCAACATGGCGTGCACACAGAGAAATGGATTTATAAAATATACGGCTGAGCCAACACACCATTGTGGTGGAAAGGATTTCTGCTCCAGGAAATAACTTTTTCCAACCAATAGGGTTTTTTTGCAGGAAGGCCAAATAAGAAATATATTTTTTGGCATAGGCTAACCTGAAATGAGGTCATTTCTAAAACATAGTGCAGTATTCAAGGGCACAAATTAGGAATAATAAAAACTTTCCCCCAGATAAAATAATAACCCCTTTTCTTTTGTTGGAAAAGGGTCAAGTGTTAACATGTGCTAAGCAATATACTTCACAAATGATTTTTTTTTAATAGTTACCTGATTTTTTCATGGGTACAGCAGTCAGCAAATCAAAACAGTTAAGTGTGTTGGCTTATAATCTCATGCACTCTTACTAGGAAATAAGTCCTACGGAACTCAGTAGGACTTACTTATGAGTAGACGTGTATCGGATTGCCCTGTGTGCAAAGTTTTAGGCAATGTGAAAGGTTGAATTACAATAAATCAAGAGATTCAATGGACTGTGGGCTGAATTAAGGTAACTTTTTTGAGAATGGCCCCTCTTAATAATGTAATTACACTAGGCTTCCTCAGCCTCGGCCCTCCAGATGTTTTTGGCCTACAACTCCCATGATCCCTAGCTACGATGGGAACTGTAGTCTCAAAACATCTGGAGGGCAGAGGTTGAGGAAGCTGGACCGCAAGAAGATCAAATGTCTCCATTCTGAAGGAAATCAGCCCTGAGTGCTCACTGGAAGGACAGATCCTGAAGCTGAGGCTCCAATACTTTGGCCACCTGATGAGGAGAGAAGACTCCCTGGAAAAGACCCTGATGTTCGGAAAGATGGCGGGTACAAGGAGAAGGGGACGACAGAGGACAAAATGGTGGACAGTGTTCTCGAAGCTACCAGCATGAGTTTGACTAAACTGTGGGAGGCAGTGGAAGACAGGAGTGCCTGGCGTGCTCTGGTCCACGGGGTCACGAAGAGTCGGACACGACTAAACAACTAAACAACAACAACAACACTTTTGCCATAATAAATTTGTGAGCATCCACAAAACACTCTTTTGTTTTTGCTGCAACAGACTAGCATGGCTACTGCCATCCTAAACACACTTAGCCCCACTGAGCACAGTGGAGCTTACTTCTGAGTAAACAGATGTAGGATTGTGCTACACACTTTAAGGTTTGCCTGTTCTATTCCTACAAGTAAAAAAATGTGATTATTATTTTTTTAAATTACTCAAGCACTTTTTAACACCTCCTGTTTTGGATATGTTTCCCAACATCTGATTTGGACTCATAGAAAGAATGATCAGTTTGCAAACCTTTGAAAGAATCTGGATTTGAAAAACAGCAGCGGCAGGCAGGCTCAGCAGCAACAGAAGCAATTGGAAAGAGCTGGTTTTTAGTGCCAGATAGTTTGTTTTGCTAGTAAACAGTATAATCTTGACAAACCAGAGTGAGTGTCTAAAATAAACTATAAAATTATGGCACAGTGCTGTCTTCCAGATCTCAAAGGGGTAAAGGGAGGGCTTCTTCCACTGTGTAGCTGAAAAGCCTTTTTTAAATCTCTGACAGTTCTAAGAAGCGGCTGCATAATGTGAAAAAACTCACTGTTCTATTACTCCTGCCAAAGCTGTGCCAAACAACACGCCTCACGCTCTCTGAGGAAGGCACAGAAAAGATGTTTTGAAGTAAGGTGGGCCCTCCCTGGCCTCCATCGCAGCATGATGTGCCTCTTTGAACCGCCTGTTCCAGTGCAACAGAGGATGGTCAGTGTGATCCTCCAGAGTTCCTGGCAGAGCTTTGAAAGGGGGTTAGTCAGATTTGCGGGGGATCAGTCAGTCCATCCATGGCTAGCAATGAGAGCTGCATGAAACTTCCACATTCAGAGGCAGTCTAACATTCAGAGCCAGTTATGGGGGACAGAAAGCAATAGCAGGAGAATGTGACCTCCCTCTGCCCACAGCTCAGCTGTGTTACACACACTGGTGTCAGTGGCAGGACATACTGCAAGAGCAACCAAAGTGGCAAATGTTTTTAGGGTGCCAATGAAGCAGCATGCAGCTCAAGAGGTGTGGCTCAACATCCTCTGCTAAGCTGCAGATTCAGGAGCTTGGGGGGGCTGAGCTAGGAACCCTTTGCCTGTGGGGCATGCAAGCTGAAAAGCCTCTCATGGGGCATTGCAGGGTGTGCTGTGCAATGTGAGAATTGTGTTGTTGGGACATTGGATGTTTTGAGGGTCTTGGGTTCCCAGTGAATGCTCTGCAACTGGTCCCACCTGCAAAGGATCCTGGACTATGCTCCTCAGGTCTTACACTGCCATTATTCGGAGCAACAAAACATCCTGAGAGTGGTCACGTGGCTAGCCTTTGGTCATGTTCACACAACACTGTAAGCCGTAAACCGTGCCCATTTGATTTCCTCCTGGCTTGTGCTGAGAGTAAACAAACCATTATCCCTGGCTTGGTCTTACACCCCAGCCTTCACAGTGTACTCTGAGGAAGCTCTGCAGAGACTCATCAACCATTTTGCCCAAGCCTGCATGGAGTCTGACCTTATGCCCCGCAAGCTCAGTGTCGCTTTGCAAGACTTGCAAAAACGACGCAGGATGCCCCAAGTAGGTGTGCACCCTGGCCCCTGCAAGCTCAGCACTGAAGGATGCAACAGCTCACAACGGGGCAGGGTGCTGTGATGTGCCCCCCAAAGTGCACCCAGGGTAATGGCCCCCTCAGCCCCTCCCCACACTATGCCACTGAGCACTCCACACAAATCAACATTGGTTACCACATTCTTTAGGTGGTAGATGATTTTGTCTACTTAAGCTCCACCATAACCAGCAACCTCTCAATTGACACTGAGCAGGACAAGTGTATTGGCAATGCAGTTGTGGCACTGACTCAGCTCTCCAAAAGAGTATGTGAGAATGTGAAGCTAACAACCAATACCAAGATGAAGATCTACCAGGTTTGTGTGTTGAACACGCTGCTTTATGGAAGTGAGTTGTGGGTAACTTACAACACTCAGGAGTGATGCCTAAACACTTTCCACATGTCCTGCATCAGGAAGATTTTGGGCGTCAAATGTCAGGACAGAGTCTCAAACAAAGATGTGCTCTCTCAAGTCCACATTCCCAGCATGTTCACACTCCTGTCTCAGCAACATCTACACTGACTTGGTCATGTAGACAACTTGAAGATGGCAGGACCCCCAAGGATGTGCTCTATGGGGAGCTGGCTTCAAGTACCAGGCCCATTGGCAGACCAATTTTGCATTACAAAGATGTCTGCAAATGTGACATGAAGGCTGGCAACATTAATCATGCCATGTGGGAATCCAGTGACCAAAGGAGGAATGACTCCTGGGAGGAGCAAAGAAAGAAAAAATATCACCATGCACCTGCATCAGCACAACTGGATGCCTTCAACTGCCCCAGCAGCAACAAAACATGTCACTCTCATATTGGTCTCTACAGCCACAGCAGGTGCTATAACTCTCCAATGGTTTGACTTCACCCCCAAAGGCACACTCTTCCATTGTCTCCCGAGACAGGCAGATGCAGACAACAACACTGACTTACATTATAAATGAGCAGCAGCAACAACTGAGTCACAGGGAAACACAGAAAAAGCAAGAGAAGAATGGAAGGAGAAATCATAGCTAGATGTTTCAGATCCCTCAGCAAAAAGAAATAGACTGGTGGTGGATCATAGGTTGAATGGAGTCCACCAAGACTCTCTATCAAACTCCCAGGACTTTCTCCAGGCCACAATCCACATCAACCCTGCTTCATACTCTGCTTAATTGCCCTTGCCAAGCTAGACTACATCTTTACATTTTAATAATGCCTCTTGTGCCCTGGATGGAGGATGGAGACGGGGGGGGGGGCACTAAGTCCCTGAAAGAGCTGTTTCCAGTCAGAGTAGACCAGCCTCCCCCTAACATCTGGTGCCCTACAAAAGTTGCTGGGCTCCTAATGCCACCAGTCCCAGCCAGCATGGCCACTGGTCAGGGATGATGGGGGTATCTGGAGCATGCCAGGTCAGAGAAGGCTGGAGTAAGCAATTCTGGGGTAGACTGACATGTGGTCTGGCTTAGTCTGTGAATGCAACTTCATGTATGTTACCATGGGTCTCATTGGGGACCACTGGGGCTGAAAAATGATCTGCCAAGGAGCTATGATCCCTCCCCATAGGAGTTCCCAGGCTCAGTCCCTGGAATCTCCAGGTAGAAGGTTCAAGTAGCAGGTGAATGGAGGAGGCAATGCGGGGCTGGATGGACAAATAGCCCACCTTGTTGTAAGACGTTTCTGCATTCTCAAGAATGCATGTGTATGCATATAATGTGCATGCCAAGGAGTAATTTAATTGGTGACTGAATACGGTCAAAATTATAGGAATAAACATGGAATGGATGTATCTGCCAATTTTGGTTCCCCCTCATTGTTCCAGTCTCAAATTTGGTTTAATGCACCTAGGCCATCATTTGCAATTAAAAAAGACAGTCCTCCCAAACAGCTGTCAGTATTTTAGTCACTAACATTTTCATTTAGGATGCAATTTTGCCTAACACACACATTTTTGCAAGCAATTTTCCTTAATAGAATGCATGTTTTGTGTTGCTTTCACAAATATATGTGTTTTCTGCACACTTTCCCCTAGCATGTTCAGAGATGTGCCTTGCTTTGTGTATTGATTTCAGTAAGGGCAATTTTAGAAGGTTCACATAGAAAGTTTTGCAACCATAATCAAATCTCTCTCTCTGCCCCATCTTTGTTATAAAGAGATCTGAAACTGGCCTTGAGCAAGGCAGTGGAGAGCCAGTGAATAGCTCAGACCCCCCAGGTGGGTGTGTTTTTGGTTCACAACTGTGTTTTCACAGAATCTTGTACAAAGAAGGATCATCTGCCATGCTGCAAGATACCCCAAGTTCTACCTCCAAAGGGCAGCAGCCTGCTTTTTCTGACTCACAACAATACACATCCCTGATCACTGGTACAATTACACCTACAATTTTTCAAAGAATATGATGACAACTATAAGGAAGAAAACAATAACTAGCTTTCAGAAACACCTGACAGTTCAATGTGCAGAAGCAGTATGCTTCAGTATGCTATTTTTGCTTTCCTTGTGTGGGAGAGCAAATGATCAACAAATTGTCATGGACAGGGAATTTTGCCGATTGCTCCCTTCAGTCAACTGGTCTTCAGCTGCTGAGCTGTGACCCAAAGGCAGTCATTCCCCATCAGTATTGCCACCATTTTCTCATTGTCCTCTTTAAAGTGGGGAAGGCAAAAAGATAGTGGAGAGAAAACGAGAAACAGACCTCCACTAAAGACTTTGCCTGAGTCATTGTTTTGAAAATGCTGGTCTTTTTCTGTGAAGAACTGAATGTTTTAGGCTGAGATGAAGCCTTTGCAAAACACCCTGTTGATTACTATGGGTGTTGTGCGTGACTGGAGAGGAACCATAACACAAGTGCGTAGAATCTGCAGCAGCCTTCCCCAATCTGGGGAACTCCAGATATTTTGGACTATAACTCCCATCAGCACCAGTCAGCACAGCTGTATGATGTGAGAGCTGATGGGAGTTGTAGTCCAAAACATTTGGAGGTCCTCAGGCTAGGTAAGGCTGATCTACATATTATATTCAGTCTCAAAGCATACAAAGTTTTGCAGAAGCAGCTGCTTCTCTGGTTTGCTTCAGTGCCAGGGAATGTTGTTCACTCTCTTACTTGCTGTGGTTGCAAGTATGGCTGATTCTGCCTGCCCACCTCCCCACAAAACCCCAGAAATCTGCTTTAGCTGCTAGAGAAATAACAACAACAAAGAAAAAATTACCTTGTAACCCGACCTCTGAGATCTCCCAGACCAGATAACTGACGCATCTCAAGGCTCTTCAGTGTCGAATTCGTTCCGTAATTGAGGTTATCCCTGACACGGATCTGTTCCTGTAGAGCCTATAATTGCAGAGGAGTGAAATGGGCGACTCCCCTCTTAAGTGTGTGGTGCAGAGAGGCTGATGGAGTGCGTCAGCTCTCAAGAGTCCTTCACACATGCTCCAGTTGCCCTGGGGTTTGACCTCAGGACCCATAATTCCCATGCACATTCATGCATCTCCCCAAATCTCTTATCATAGACCATGCTGGCTGGGGCTGATGGGAACTGTAGTCCAAGAACGACTGAAGGGCACCAGGGTTAGATGGAAGGCATGGAGAATGGATCTATCACTGGCAGTTTTATTCACATTCAGAGGCACCCTGCTGCTACATACCAACTGCAAGGGGAGGGTGCTCCCTTCATGTTGAGCTTGCGGGCTACTCAGAGGTATCTGGTTGGCCACTGTGGCAAGGAAGATGCTGGGTGAGAGAGGCATTTAGTATGCCTAAGCAGGACTCTTAGTATGTGCTGACTGTGTATACATATTGTTGACACATGGAGAAAGACACGCATGATCAATCCCATCAACCTGGCTTGTAAAAGAACCACACAATCAACCCCACCAATGTGATTGCATTATTTGCCCATATACCACAGCCAGTTGGGGTTGCTGCACCGACAAGTGGTGTGTGTATGGGGGGGGGGGGTGTCCTTTGTGATTGTGGTGAAAAACCAGAAGGTGGTAATTATGCATCTCAGATATTTTGATTAATTAAAAACAAGTAGACTGCAATGTACCTTAGTGGGGATGGTAATTATCCCAGACTAATTAACACTGTGTAAATGTGTGATCTTATGTGTGTGGTATTCGTGTGCTCTCAAATAGAACTGTAAAGAATTTGTCCCAATTCTTCCTGTAAATAAGCCTGCACCAAAGCCTAAGGGCAGGTACATGAAACAATTGCATGTTTCTTCCCTGTTTATGTCCTAAGTACATAGCAGGAGCCCCCCTGGATCAGACCAATGGCCCATCTAATCCAGCATCCTGATCTCACAGAGGCCAAGCATATGCCCATTATGGGATGCCCACAAGCAGGTCCCAAGTGCAACAGCAGTGCTCTCCCCACCTCTGCATCAGTCTCTGCTTTCCGTAGGTTCTTTGGCAGCAGCGAACTGTCTACTTGTACACTATACGTAAAGCACTAGGCACGTGGATGGCACTATACAAGCAATAAATAATAATTTATTTCCAACATTTGTTTTCTCTTGATTAAAAGGGAACCATGAAGAAGGGCTGCAGATTCTTAGGTTTGAACCACCTGTGTGGTATAACTGTTAGTGTTGGATAATGACCTGTAAGGCCTGGGTTCAAATTTCCATGTAGCTCACAGGGTGACAATGAGCTAATCACTATCTTTCAGTCTCACAGGGCTGTTGTGAGGATAAAAATGGGGAGGGGAGAACCATCTATGCCATGTAGAGCTCCTTGGGGGAAAAGGTGGCATATAAACATAATAAATTTTTAAAAGAAACCACGCACCTTCAGAAATTTTAAAATGTGAAGACTGGGTACACCATAACACCAGAGAATTACCACTGACCTCAATGTCCCGGTTCAGTTGCCTGACGATGGCTGTGATGTTGCGGATGTGCTCCTCCAAGAGCTGCCTGGCCAGCCGGTCCCCTCCGCCTTTGTTCTGCATCCTATGCAGCGTGCAAACAATGTCTTCCTTGATGCGAAAAGCGTGTTCCACAAGGGCAGCTGTCGTCTTCTCATGGCTGAGAATCCTGTCTTCTAGCTGGTCCACGAGTCTCGCTGACCCAAGAGGAATGGCCGTCAGAGCTTGGCTGTGGAGGGGGATGTTCCGGATTCGTCTAAAAGAAGGAAGTGATGGAGATCCTTGGTTTTATGGAGCAAGTGCTCATCTAACACCCCGCTTATTTCTACAATATCTTACCCTCCCCCTCCTCCAAGAAGGTCAATAAAGCACCTCCTGCCATTTCATTGTCACAATGACACCATGAGGCAGGTCAGCCTGAGAGACAGTGACTGGCCCAGGGTCACCCAGTGAACACAGAGTGAGTGAGGATTTGAACCTGGCTCTTGCCATACTTAGTGCAGCACTCTAACCATTACACTACACTGCTCAAGTCATTATAATTAACTGTCTATTGTGCACCAGAATCAGCCAGGATGTGCATTGGTCTGTGTATTGTGCAGCATTGTTGTGAGCCATGAGAGGAGCAGGATTATGCTCCCAAGACCAGAAGGGATGCACACACCAAGCATCAGTGCTTGTTCCTCTTCTGTCTCCATGTGTGCCGGCCAGTTGTAAGAACCTAGGAAGAGCCTCCTGGGTCTGGCAGAAAGTGGCCCATGTAGTCCAGGACCCTGTTCTCACAGTGACCAACCAGATGCCTCTGGAAAAGTCACAAGCAGGACCTGAGCACATGAGCACCCATGGTTTCCAGCAATTGGATTCAGAAGCATAAATGCCTCTGACGATGGAGGCAGAGCAGAACCATGATGGCTAGTAGCCATTAATAGCTTTCTCTGACATGAATTTGTCTAATCCTCTATTATACACATCTATCATGTCACCTCTTACTTGCCTTTTCTCTAAACCACCCCCCCCCCAAATACTGCAACCTTTCCTCATATGGGAGTTGTTCCATCCCCTTGATCATTTTGGCTGCTTTTGTCCCATGTTTCCTACCCACTTACTCTGCAGCCAAATACATCATTGGCCTAGTCCTCCTTTGAATACAGTCTGTGCTCAGATCTTGGTCTGCTACTGATTCCACTGCCAGATGGGCATTGGTGCTTTCATGGCTCTTAGGAAGTGACCTGCCAAATCAGAGACAAGATTAGGGCTGGGCGATATCTGGTTTTCAACATTGTGATACATCACCAACTAAACACTGTGATACATCACGATGTCTGAAATAAGGATGGAGCTATGTAGAGGCATTGGCTGGCAGCACGGTTTCCCCCACATTGTGATTTCTGCATAGCACACACACAAACACACACATCATGATTTGCAATGTATTACCAGGTCAAAAATTATGAAACCGATATCATGATATGGACTTCAAACCCGTTTTGGATGATATATCAATATATCGCCCAGCCCTAACCAAGATCCATTGAACCAGCATCCTCCTTTCCACATCAGCCAATCAGACGTTATCAGGAAGAAGCCTACAAGGAGAGCTGGAAGGCAAGAGGTCCCCTCTCATGGCTGCTCCTTAGCAATGGACAAAAGTCTTTGGTCCAAACAGGCAAATCCTCTTTTGGCCCCTCTCACACTCAGCTGAGCTAAACCTGAAAATGTACCATAGTGGGGAAACATGAACCCCGTGTGTTTCCTGATATGGACTGAACCTGGGATGTTCTGCAAGCAAAGCACCTGTCCTTTTGCCCCTGAGATTTGTCCTGACCCTGTAAGAGCTCCATGGAAGGATGGGCATAGAGTAAATGGGCCTTCCTCACCAAATGTTGTTTGACCTCCAACTCCCCTCTTTCCCAGCAAATACATTCAATGGTTGGCTGTGATGCAAGCTGGAGTCCAGCAACATATGGAGGGGGCTACCGGGTCTGGGAAGCCTTCAATAAATAAATATTTCAAATCACACACACACACCCCACACACCCTCTGCCATCCCATCAAAGCAGTTCCCTCACATGCCTCAGGATACCTTTCAGTTGGGCCGAGTGTGGAGAATATCGGGCTTCGCTGTGCCATCCTCTCTTTCCAAGAATTTATGCCTGTTGGGGAAACAGCAACACAACACGACTGAAGCAGTTAAATTATTCATCTGTTTATAGCTGGCACAGAACAGCCACTTCATGCCAGCAATGCCACTGTTGGAGGGCACTTTTGGAATCTGCACAGCCAAGACAGCACAAAGCTTCCCCATGGAGAAGGCAGTGGATTGTGGAGGCTCCCAGGGTTATCTGCAACGTGGGCTGGGCAAAAGCAAAACACATGGGAGTAACACACGGGCCAAGACCCCTGGCATTGCACCAAAGAGCCTTAGGCCTACACTATCAGGAGCACATGAGGATGCTGTTCCCATATTGAACATGCAGGTAAAGCTTACCTGTGTGCAGAGGTCCAAAAGAGGATGTGCTAGACCCTGGCACTCCGATGGAATACAGGAAGGCCTGCTGATATTGAGTAAGGAGCGGGCCCATGTCCTGATGGGCAGCCCTGTTTCTCTAGGATTTTGGGGTAGGGTATCTCCCAGGCCTAGCTGGAGGTGCTGCTAGGGACTGAAATGAGGAGCTTCTGCCTGCAAAGAAGTATGCTCCCCCTGAGCAACAGCCCATTTATTGGGAAATAGATTGAGTTAGGACTATAACATGGCCAGTCCACTTCCAGAGTCTCAGCCAGAGCAATTGCAGAATCATTGCAGGACCTCCTAGTTTGGGCTGGCATCCCAGGGCAGAGAGTCTGAGAGATCCAGAGGGTGGCAACACACAAACGGGTCTTTTCTGCAGTGGCTCCCCACCTGTGGAATGTTCTCCCCAGGGAGGTTCACCTGGAGCATTCATTATACACCTTTAAGCGCCAGGCAAAAACGTTCCTCTTTGACCAGGCTTTTGGTTGATTTGATTGACATATTATGCCCTTTTAAAATGTGTTGGGTGGTGGTGGTGATTGTTTTTTAATTATTTGATTATGCATTTTGTGGTTTTATATTCTGATGTTATCCTGTGACCTGCAGGTATAGGGCAGTATATAAATTCAGTAAATAAAACAAGAAAAAACATACTGGGGAATGTCTTGTGCAGCTATCCTTGCAGTGTTTGCCTCTATTTATTTATTTTTAATCTATATGCTTTAGAGCTGTCACCAGATGAAATAAATCTTAGTGAATTGCTTGTATGAGTTTGATTCATCGATTGGTTACAATAAACACAATAAACACAATTATTTTGGAGGCAAGACACACGTTTCCTTTGTTTTTTGAGGATGCTGAGAGGCCTTGAAAGGAAGGGAGAAGATGGTGGTGGCAGAGATGGGCCCAGCCAGGCCCGCGTTGCCCCTGCCTCACCTTCCCCCTCCGCCACCACCAACTTCTCCTTCCTCTGTGCCTCTGGGAACTGCCCCCAGTGTTCACACAAGTGGCCACCTTCACACCACACATTTAAAGTGCTATGAATACCATTGAAACACTCATGGCTTCCCTCAAAGAATTCTGGGAGCTGTAGTCTGTTAAGAGTGCTGAGGGTTGTTAAGAGACCCCTATTCCCCCCACAGAGCTACAATTCTCAGAGTGGCTTAACTGTCAGTCTCTCTTCACAGGGAACTCTAGAACTGGAACTCTGTAAGGGAAAGATGGGCCTCCTCACAACTCTCAGAACGCTTAACAAACTACAGCTCCCAGAATTCTTGAGGGGAAGCCATGTTGATTCAAAGTAGTATCGTTGTGCTTTAAAAGTATGGTGTGAATTTGGTCAGAGTTGAGGGGACCAGTAGCAGGGGAGG
Organism: Podarcis pityusensis; assembly: GCF_964106645.2. Taxonomy (NCBI): domain Eukaryota; kingdom Metazoa; phylum Chordata; class Lepidosauria; order Squamata; family Lacertidae; genus Podarcis; species Podarcis pityusensis. The sequence continues at coordinate 48,684,578 of NC_138039.1, read as the reverse complement.
GGAGGAAGAGAACAGCTCCAGTACTGCTCTACAGTGCTGTGTGATTAAGAAGTTTAAAATAATATATACATTTTAAACGTCCCATCCCATAGGCTGATGCCAAGCCTTTTGAAAGTGACTTCTGGCCCTTTTCTATCTCTTTGGCTTTTGATTTGATTTTGCACCCCTTTCCCAAGCCCATGTTCCTTTCTTGCCTGCTGCTCAGAAGCTACTGCTCAGATACCTTCCTGGAAAATGTCCAGATCTTACTCTCCCTCTGATCGAGCATAGGTTCCCATTCCAGCCTACTTTCTTTCTGCCTCTCAGCCAACTTTCATGAGACTGTAGAGAAGGAAAGCAAGAAAGATAAATAAATGGGAGGGGATCTGATGGAGCAACAGAAGGACCCTCTGCAAGTGACCAGCGTGGACCCCTAGAGACAGACTCCTGGCTGTCCCCCAGCAGCCTGCTGGGTGGGGAAGAGAGGGAGGAAAAAGGAGGTAGCTCGAACCACTTTTTGTCCTGGCCCCATCTACCACCTAAACACCTCACATTGTTCCCCTGTATCTGTTTTAGATTGCAGGCCTCTTGAGGACAGGGACCTTTCACACCCATTCATTGTAAAGCACCCAGACGGCACTATGCAAATCATCATAATTATAACAAAGGCTCATTTCATTCCAGCATAATAACCTGTGATATAAAATTAAACCAGACTCTGGCCCTCACCGCTTTGCTTTCTGAATGGAATTCACAAAGATTAGATAGTCACCAAGCTACCAAAAAAGAAAAGGAAAGGCAGACTGGAGTCCCACTTGCCACCTCAGAGGCCATTTGCTCTGAGGCTGATCTCACATGCTCTGCAAACACTGGAACACCCACTGAAACCTGGCAGGATGTGCCATCAGGAGGACTGCTTGGGGATTACTGATTAAACATGATGCAATATGGTGCGCAGATGGAAAGGGAACAGAGGGGTTATTTCGATGGAAGTGTCAGCTTTGCAGAGAAAAAAACCCCACAAGGGATATCCTGCAAAACATCACAAGATACTGCTTGTCTATTAACCAAGGCCACGTTTCCCAAGCACTGCATGGAAAAGAGAGACTTGCTCAAAGTGATACCACCTCTCTTGGAGAGAGCTTTTGAAAATAGGGCTGCTCCCATGTCTGTAGGAACACCATATACATTAGATGAGATTGCCTGTTGCCTGTCCCACAAGCTGTTGACTAAGATTCTGGGGATGCCATGGAATTCTCCAGATGCTTAGGGGAGAGGTATCAACAAAAGACTGCCAACAGGCAGTGCTGCTTATGAGAGATGAGTGAGAGGTCCTTTGCTAGACAGGAGAAAAAGATAGCTAGCCTATTGAACTTGGAGGGGTTTGACTTAAGATATGGTTGGCATGCGTTGGTATGACAAAGTTAAAGTACATAGAGCATGGGTAGGTAAACTAAGGCCCAGGGGCCAGATCCAGCCCAATCGCCTTCTAAATCCAGCCCATGGACGGTCCGGGGATCAGCGTGTTTTTAAATGAGTAGGATATGTCCTTTTATTTAAAATGCATCTCTGGGTTTTTTTGTGGGGCATAGGAATTCATTCATCCCCCCCCCCAAAAAAAAATATAGTCCGGCCCCCAACAAGGTCTGAGGGACAGTGGACTGGCCCCCTGCTGAAAAAGTTTGCTGACCCCTGACAAAAGGGTTCCTAAATCATATAGTAAGGAGGAGTTTATACAGTTTGGATAAGGTATAAGGACCTTCTAGAAAGGAAAACGCCATGATGGTTATCACCTGTGGAATTATATATATATTATTTTCCTGGCTAATAAAATAGCCTCACAAAAGAAGAATCTGGCATTGATACCTGGCCAATCAAGGAAAGGCTTTATCCAAGAGGGAGAACCAAAGATGGACCTTGTGGAGGTAATGATGGAAATGCGGAAAGATCTTCAAAGCCACACCAAAGTGGTAGGTGAATTATCAACAAAAATAAAGGCTCTTGCAAGTAAAACAAGTAATTTGGAGAAAACTGCAAACTCTTCAAGATGCAGTCCAAATAAATAAAGAGGAAAATAAAGAAATAAGGAAGGAACAGGAAAAGATGCTAGAGGAAGTTGTGGCAGCCAGAGCAACTCAGGAATTAATGGTGGATAATTTGGTGTTAATTGAATGAAGGCAAAAAGCGATGCTTTTGAGATTCAGATCTATTCCTCAGCAATCAGATGTAGCAATAAGGGATAAAATAACCGAAGCACTTGTGTCTTTGCTTGAGATGCAACAACAGGACGTGGATACAGCTATTGAGTGTGCGTTCAGGGTTAAATTTCCATATGCTAAGAAGAAAATCTTTCCAGGGACCGTCTGGTCCTTTTTAATTCTAGAAGTATCAAAGACAGAGTGCTCCAGACATATTATGAGAAAGGTATTGAAATAGATGTTGAAAGGATTATAATTTTAAAAGAGAGTCCAGTAAAACTGTTGAAAAGAGAGAGGATTACAATTTTTTGACAGAGGCCCTTAAAAAGATAAAATTCCACTTCAGACGGGAATGACCTGAAAGGATTTCCTATACTTATGAAGGTAAAAAATAGAGGTGTGTAGAACAAGTGAAAGCACATGCCTTTGTAATGCCTTCGTGGTGAGATTTTGGAATTGAGCATGGAGAATAAGAAGAAGAGAAGGAAGAAGAAGATAAACAGTAAAGAGGGAAGGGGGTAGAAGGAAAACTGGAACTGTAAAAAAAAATGTGTGTGTGTATATGTCAGGGGTTCAGGGACAGAGGCACAGGGTAGGCAGGAGATGGAGAGCGATGGGGATGAATCCCAGGACAGCGAGGAAGAGGATGACAATGACTCTAGAGATTCCATGAGTCTTTCCAGCGAATCAGAGGATTCCCAGAAGGGGGCGCCGGTGGTCAAGGCCAGGGGAGCCCCAGGGGGGACTTGTCAGGAGCAGGGGGCCAGCGGGGGATCCCAAAGTGGCAGCTGGGCGTCAGGACCAGCCTCCCCGCCAGAGTGCAGCGAAGGGGGTGGAGGTTCCAGTGTATCAGGGGAGGCGGCTCCGGCAGTAGAGAAAGGAGGGAGGTCGGAGCAAGCCACCCTCCCGGAAGGGGAGGGGAGTAGTGAAGGGAGTAGCGTAGCTGTCAAAAGGAAAGTTAGAGGTTGGGGGCGCGCGCCAAGTTCAAATGTAGAGGCGCGCGGAAGTACAGGGAGCCCGGAGGAGGGGCCAGGTCCCAAAGCCCGCAGGAGGGGGCAAGAGCAGTCTGATTCCGCGTCGGAGGAATCCAGGAGGGGCGAAACCCCAGCGGGCAGAAAGACCCTGCGGAAAAGGAAAGAGAGAAAGAGGTGGAGCAGCGCAAGCCTCTTAAACTGGTGCAGGGCGGGGACAGATTCAGAAGGGACTTCAGCGGTCTAAGCCTAGCAGACGTAGGGCTGCGCGCCTCGGATCTGAAGCAAACAATGAACTGCAATAAACACTTTTGTATATAAGAAAAGAAAGGCGTTGGTCTTTTGTGAGCTGAGACTTGAGGCAGCCCTGACAGTATATATATATATATATATATATATATATTAATGATAAATAAGATATAATAGAAAATGGATCTTATATTTATTTCATAGAATGTAAATGGACTAAATAGCGAAATGAAAATGAATAAAACAGTGCATATATTGTCAAAGTAGAAATTAGACATCATTTCCTTGCAGGACACACATATAAAAAGACAACATAGAAAACTACTAATAAATAAATATTTATAAATAAATAACAAATAAAGGTCTGGGGCAAGAGTTTATCTCTTCTGATTAAACCAAAAAGGGAGGGGTAATTATGTATGTTAACCCCAAACTAGATCCTAAATTCATCTTTAAAGATGAGGAAGGCAGAATGATGGTTATTGAAGTGAGACTAGATGGAGAACCAGTTACTGTAGTGGGAATTTATGCCCCCAATGAACGGAAAACTGATTAAAAAACAAACAAACTGGAAGAGAAATTGTTTGATTTGTGTGATAGTAAAATAATAATGATGGGTGATTTTAATTGTGTCATTTCCCTTGACCTAGATAGAACGGTACAGAAAACAGATTCAAAATAAGGGAAATTGCCAAATGCCTTTTTTGATATGGTGTCCAATTTTGACTTAACTGACCTATGGCGACTTAAGCATCCATTAGAACACAAATTTACTTTTTTCTCAAATGCAAACAATTCTTCAAGCAGAATACACCTTTTATTGGCTTTGAAAGAGTTAACAACTAGGGTAAAAAAGGTAGAAATTCAACCTAAGATATTATCCAATCACAATGGCATATTTATGACAATAACAGGAGGGAAATGTTCTTCATTTAGGTGGAAGGTAAATGATGTGGTATTGCAAAATGAACAAATTATGAGTACGGGGCAACACTCCCTTACAATTTTTTTTTTTACCTCAGTCTAAAGAAACAGATTTAATTGTAGTATGGGATGCGAGTAAGGCAGTGGTGAGAGGTTTCCTAATTCAACAAAATACTTTTCAAAAAAAGAGAAAGGGGAAAAAAGAAGCAGGAGATATTAGATGCCTTGTTGAATAAGGATACAGTGGTGCCTCGCAAGACGAAATTAATTCGTTCCGCGAGTTTTGTCGTCTTGCGATTTTTTTCGTCTTGCGAAGCACGGTGTCGGGAAAGTTTTGGAAAAGCTTCAAAAATCACCAAAGTCTTTAAAAACCTCAAAAAAGGCTACCACACCGCGTTCTATGAGTTGCTCCTCGAAGTCAAGTCGCAACTATATTAACGGTGTTAAGAAAAAGGAAACAAACTTGCAAGACGTTTCCGTCTTGTGAAGCAAGACCATAGGGAAAATCGTCTTGCAAAGCAGCTCAAAAAACAAAAAACCCTTTCGTCTAGCAAGTTTTTTGTCTTGCGAGGCATTCGTCTTGCGAGGTACCACTGTAATAAGTTAATTGGAAAACCAAAGGATAAAGATGTGTGTGTGTCAAGTGATTAAAATACTGCAAGCACAATTTTTGCTGTTAGTTAATCAAGAGATTGAGATGAAAATTAAATTAATGAAACAGAATTTTTTTGAATTTGCTAACAAGCCACGTAAATTGTTAGCATGGCAACTCAAAAAAGAAAGAAAAAATAGCACAATAAATAATATTGTAGATGAGGATAAGCATTTGACTAGCTGAAAAGAGATAAGGAAAGCATTTGAAAAATATTATATTTCATTATATTGTTGTAAGAAAGAGGACTTTAAGAAAATGGACTCTTATTTAAGTGACTGTAACATACCGAGAGTATCTAAGGAAAATTGGCAAATTTTGAATGCACCCAAATCGATATCGGAATTGCAAACGGCGATAAACTGAATAAATATGGGGAAAGCACCGGGGCCAGAAGGACTTACAGCCATTTTTTTATAAAAAGTTTCAGGATATACTTATATAGGTGTACCTCGGGTTAAGAACTTAATCCGTTCCAGAGGTCCGTTCTTAACCTGAAACTGTTCTTAACCTGAGGTAACACTTTAGCTAATGGGGCCTCCCGCTGCCGCTGTGCCGCCACCACGCAATTTCTGTTCTCATCCTGAAGCAAAGTTCTTAACCCAAGGAACTATTTCTGGGTTAGCGGAGTCTGTAACCTAAACGTCTGTAACCCGAGGTACCGCTGTAGAGCCACTTAAGGACACCTTGAAGGGAATTTTGGTGACAGGAGTAGTTCCAGCTTCATGGAAAGATGCATCGTTACTTTGATCCACAAATAAGACAGTGACATAACAAAAACTAAAAATTACAGACCTATTTCATTATTGAATTGTGACTACAAACAATTTGCTACAATATTGGCTAATAGATTGAAACGGACATTGACTGAGTCAGTCCACAGAGACCAGGCTGGGTTTTTACCAGGCCAACAAATGAAAGAAATGTAATTAATTTAATAGCGTACATGGAAGTAAGAAATTAAAAACAGGCTGTGTTAATCTTCCTAGATGCAGATAAAGCTTTTGACAACATTTCATGGTCATTTATGATTAAGGTTTTAGAGAAAATGGAAATAGGTAATTCTTTCCTAGGAGGAATTAAAACAATCTATACTGATCAATCTGCAAATATAGTAATAAATTATATTATTTCAGACAAATGCCAAATAGAAAAAGGAACGAGACAAGGCTGTCCCTGTTTGTTATGACATTAGAAATACTGCTTCAGAATATAACGAGAAAAGGGGAAATTAAAGGTTTTGAGGTGGGACGTAGAGTCTATAAATTAAGGGCATTTGCTGATGACGTGGTGTTGACACTAGAACAACCTTTGGAGAGCGTTCTCTAAGCATTAGAATAAATTTAAAGGTTTGGAGAAGTGGTGGGTTTCAAAATAAACTCAAATAAAACCAAAATGTTGGTTAAAACATGGATGAGCAGTCAAAAAATTTTGTAGAAAGGGCGTCTGGTTTTAAAATAGGCAAAAAAAATAAGTATTTAGGAATTTGGCTGACAGTAAGAAAGCTCAACCTATTTGAAAATATTTATTTTAAATTGTGGAAAGAGGTTAAGAAAGAGTTGGAGATATGGGGGAGAATGAAATTCTCCCTGTTAGATAGAATTTCAGCCATTAAAATGAATATACTCCCTAGGATGCTGATTTTATTCCAATCAATCCTGATTGTAAATCATTCAAGCTGTTTCAAAGAATGGGAAAAAGATGTCTCTAAATTTATCTGGCAAGGGGAGAAGCCAAGAATAAAATATTTTGTATCCTGACAGATACAAAAGAAAGAGGAGGCTTTGCCCTGCCAGATTTGCAATTGTATTATGAGGGAGGTTGTTTGCATAGGTTAAAAGAATGGATTGTATTGGACAATGCAAACATCTTAGATTTAGAGGGTCATGATTTAAAATTTGGCTGACATGTATGTCTTTGGTATGGGAAGGCTAAAACCTATGAGTTTAATGAACCACATTCTTAGGAAGAATCTATATAGAGTCTGGGGAAAATATATAAATATGCTGGATATGGCTATCTCACATCAAAGCAATTACAATTAATAGAGTTAATATGGATAGACAATGGGCATCTTATAGGGAACTGCTGGATTTTATGGGGGGGGGGTGGTGGAACCCAAACTGAAATCAATGGAAAACTTAAGGAGCCAAGTTATAGATTGGTTGCAATATCACCAAATACACAACATGTTTAAATTAGATAGAAAGAATGGATTTATGGACTAAAGTTCACAATTCAAAAAAGAACACTTACAAAATGATAAACTTCTGTCTAAAATGTATAATTTTTTTATTAGAATGGGAAACAAAAGACGAGCTTGTTAAAGTTTCAGTGACACACTGGGCAATAGATATAGGACACAATATACATCTTAACCTCTGGGAGAAACTTTGGGAAAGTGACCTGAAATTTACTGCATGTTATTAATTGAAAGAGAATTATTTGAAAATGATCCATAGATTGTATTTAACTCTGAGTAGGTTGGCTAAGATTTATAAAACAGAATCAGATCCATGTTGGATAAAGAAGTGGAGGGAACCTTTTTTCACATGTGGTGGACATGTAAAAAGGTAAAAGGGTATTGGGAAATGATTTATAATGAATTGAAAAAAATATGTTTAAAATTACTTTCCCCCCCCAACCCTCCCCCAAGTTCTTTTTATTGGGAATAGCCCAAACAGAAATTCCTAGGTGTCAGAAAAGCTTATTTATGTATGCAACGACTGCAGCCCATGTTTTGTTAGCCCCAAAATTGAAAGTAAGTGAGGTCCCAACCAAAGAGGACTGGCAATTTAAGTTGACAGAATATGCAGAATTTGCAGATTTAACACACAGAATAAGAGAGCAAGAAAAACATATAATTAAAGAAGAGTGGAAAACATTTATTGAAAATATGGAAAATAAATGTATAAAGCTGAAAACAGTGGCATCAATAAGATAAATTCAACAGAGTAAATATTTTTTGCTGTAAAAGTGGAAAACTGATTTGAATGGTTAGAGTAAAATATGCAGGAATGTATGATAAGTAAAATGAACCATTACAAATTTAAAAATTTGTAAAATGTTTATTTTGAAATGTAAAACTGACAACTTAATAAAAAAAAAATTTATATATAAGTCCCGCAAAAATAGACTGGCAGAATAAAGTATTGCACTTGGGCAAAAAAAATGAGAGGCACAAATACAAGATGGGGGACACCTGGCTTGAGAGCAGTACATGTGAAAAGGATCTAGGAGTCTTGGTTGACCACAAACTTGACATGAGCCAACAGTGTGACGCGGCAGCTAAAAAAGCCAATGCAATTCTGGGCTGCATCAATAGGAGTATAGCATCTAGATCAAGGGAAGTAATAGTGCCACTGTATTCTGCTCTGGTCAGACCTCACCTGGAGTACTGTGTCCAGTTCTGGGCACCACAGTTCAAGAAGGACACTGACAAACTGGAACGTGTCCAGAGGAGGGCAACCAAAATGGTCAAAGGCCTGGAAACGATGCCTTATGAGGAACGGCTAAGGGAGCTGGGCATGTTTAGCCTGGTGAAGAGGAGGTTAAGGGTTGATATGATAGCCATGTTCAAATATATAAAAGGATGTCACATAGAGGAGGGAGAAAGGTTGTTTTCTGCTGCTCCAGAGAAGCGGACACGGAGCAATGGATCCAAACTACAAGAAAGAAGATTCCACCTAAACATTAGGAAGAACTTCCTGACAGTAAGAGCTGTTCGACAGTGGAATTTGCTGCCAAGGAGTGTGGTGGAGTCTCCTTCTTTGGAGGTCTTTAAGCAGAGGCTTGACAACCATATGTCAGGAGTGCTCTGATGGTGTTTCCTGCTTGGCAGGGGGTTGGACTCGATGGCCCTTGTGGTCTCTTCCAACTCTATGATTCTATGATTCTATGAATAAGCTAATATAATACGCAGAGCTAGCAATGTTGATTGCAAAGATGAGTCTGATATAAAAGAAGACTGGGAATACTTTGGCGAATATTTAAAGAAATATAACAATCAGATAAACTTCCAAGTGGGGTTAAATATATGAGCAGCAGTTAAAATAAGCAGAAGAGGGATGGTAATTAAGGAGATGCAGCTTAACAAGGACTAAATAAGACCCCACGGAGGAATGTGTATGGAAGTCAGAGTGTAAGATAAACAATGACAATTGTATAACTGATGTACTAAGATATGTAAAATGCATAAATTTAAAAAAGGAGAAAAAGATATCGGGGCTGGCAGACGGGAGTGACTATTAGCAGGAAAGGGGTGCTGAGAAATAGCCAAGAGGTTGGGCAGATGAGATACAGAGTACCTAGCAGAAGAGGGTTGAGAGACCTGAAAAGAATAGGCCACATGCTCCCAATTTTCCAGGGAGGGCCTCTCTTCTCTGTCCCCTCCTATCTTTGCTACATCTGTCATGTACTGAAGTTCTCACCCTGGGCCAGCAGGGGGATACTGTAGTTTTCACTCAGGTCCACATATGCAAACAAGGGATTGAAAGTGACGTTCAGTGATTGGATAGTTACAGAAAATGGTTACTGTTGCGTTCTAGTGGAGCTCTATATAAGCAGGCTGGCTGAACCCTTCAGTTCAGTTCTGTTCTGGCCTGTGAATAAACAAGAGCTGTTTGAAGAATTGCTGTGTCGTCTGATATGTTCACCCACAACTTAACAACATCCCTGCCACCATTCTTGCCTTTCAGAGAGGGATGCCTTGTGGCAATGTTGTTACTGTGCATCATCACTCTTTAGGGCCCAGACTGGTTGGGAGAGCAAATATGCATTTATTCCTCAATTCAAGTGGAAATAAAACGAAAGGCATTAATGTGGGGGGTCCCATGCTGTGTGCAGTTTCAGACCTTCCAAGTGTCCCTGTTTTCCAGGGACAGTCCTGGATTTACAGAAGCTGTCCCGGTATCTGATTTGATCCTGGAATGTCCTGCTTTTCCTTAGGACATCCCTAATTCCATCAGAGAAATGTTGGAAGGTATGCAGTTTGCCAGTTCACCACACTGCCATTACTGAGGTGTATTTTGAAAGTCTGAGAACGTGACCACAGGTATGAAATTTATGGCATGTAATGCCTTAAGAGAGAATATTATGAAAATGATATACAGGTGGTACATAACCCCAGTCAAGCTTGCAAAAATCTATCACTTGCCCGATAACAAATGTTGGAAATGTAAAGAAACTGAAGGTACATTTTTTCACCTTTGGTGGACGTGCCCAAAGATTAAGGCTTTCTGGGAAATGATATATAATGAATTAAAAAAGGTATTTAAGTATACCTTCCCTAAGAAACCAGAGGCCTTTCTCCTGGGCATAGTCGGCCAAATGGTGTTAAAAAAGGATAGAACTTTCTTTATGTATGCAACAACAGCAGCAAGAATACTCATCGCAAAGTATTGGAAGACACAAGAACTTCCCACGCTGGAGGAATGGCAGATGAAACTTATGGACTATATGGAATTGGCGGAAATGACTGGTAGAATCCGTGACCAGGGAGAAGAGTCGATGGAGGAAGATTGGAAGAAATTTAAAGACTATCTTCAGAAACATTGCAAAATTAAAGAATGTTAGAGTGATGTTGGATTGAAAATAAGCGGTTTCCAGATGTACAGGTTAAAGTTAATGATAGACTAAGAATAAAGATTAGGATTAAAGATGTTTAAAGAAATGGAAAATTGATACTAAGAGGAAAAATTTTTAATGTTATATGATACTAAGACTAAAGATCAGGTTTAAAGAAGTTGAAGTTATATATTTCAATATCTTATTAAAGCTAAAGATTGGGATTAAAAAAGTGGAAAAGAAACTGCTGGACAAACAATTTGGATTGGAATACAAAAGAGGGAGGTATGAGGAAGTCCAGAAAATAAGTAACTTAAAAATGGAAATGGAAAAGAGATATTGTTTTTAATTGTTTTGTTTTTTGTTCTTTTACTGTTGAATCTTGTTTTTTTTTCGTGTTTTTGTTATATGTATTGTGTATGTTTTTCTTTTCTCTCTTTGTTGTTCAAAACTTTAATAAAAATTATTTAAAAAAAAAAAAAGAAAGTCTGAGAACGTGATGTGTGGCAATTACAGTTGTCTAATATATCTCTTTGGTCAAAAGAGCTCCTAGCTTTCGAGACAGGCTGTTGAAGAGCAAATGCGTTCAGCTCACAGCCTTCAGCACTGGGCAGGGCTGGAGGAGAAGACTTGGTGGAGTTTGGGAAGGTGGGTGCAGGAGGCAGAGGGGTGGAGGAGATGAACTTCAGAGAGCCCAGCACAAAACCCTCACTGCAGACCCCAAAAGAAGAAGTATATTGTGGCATCCCCATGGCTAGCTTACCTGCAAGGCACAATATGTGGGCCTGCCTTGGAAGGTGATATACAGCACATGCCAATTGATGTGCGTTAGAAAATTTCCCCTTTTTTCATCAGGTCATTAGTAACAATAAATGGGTGTCAACAGCAAATACAATATTAGGGAAGCTTGGAAAGTTCCCCCCTTTATGCTTTGTTTACAAGTAAAACGAACACTATCGCTCTTCAGGAAATTTCACAGTGCAAATTAGGCTAATTTGCATTGGAAATTTTTCCAGTACAATTTATTTCCTGAGAAGTCACATTACTAGCACAAGCTTTGCATGCAGAAGGTCTAAGATTTAATAATTATTAAAGGCAACCACGTTAGTTATGGCATGAACTTCCATGGACTAGTAGAATCTGCTCCATCAGAAGCATGATGAGTTGCATCAGATGAAGTGGCATCAATGAAGACTTCTGTATGCTGCAAGACCCTTTGGTTATTTTTGCTCCAACAGAATAACACAAGCTTCTCTCTGGAAGCTGGTAGAAAAGCCTCAGGAACAGAAGAGGGTTCTAAGCACCAGGGGGGCAGGCTTCCTTTGAAATGCTAATAGGCGTCACAAAAATGTGGTTTTTTATTTGAACTGTGACAGGGAAAGAGAGTAAAACCCCTCCCTCCCAGCAGTCCTGGGGCTGCTCAGGCATTTGCTATTTGCTCAGCAAGAAAAGATGCATGTTAACTGTATCCACTTCACACAACATAAGAAGAGCCTGCTGGGCCAGTCCAATGGCCCATTTAGTCCAGCATCCTGGGGAGGGTGTTAAAAGGCCTTTCAGAGTGCGACATGCTTTATGGATGGGCTCTGTAGCTAGAAGGAGTCTCTCTTTGCTAATCACAGCTGTCAGTGGTGGAGCAAGGTGACAGGAGGTGTTTTGCAAATCACCCGAGGTTCAGTTGCGGAACCAAAAGGCTGGACATAAATAGTTTAAGAAATTATTTAATAAATAAGCTTCTCTCCAAGTGACAGAGGGAAAAGTTGAGAACTTGGGAACTTCCCACCCACATGTACAGATGCCTTCACAAACAGCTGTCTGGGTGAAGGTGTTGGGCATCATTCAAGGTAGTCTAGCAGCAGAACGGAGAGAGCTGACCCACAGACTAAAGAGGGAGGAGGAGGAGGAGGAGGGGTGATGAAGAGCGCATCTGTTGCTGAAAAATCAGGTTAAGTGATGGACAGTAGAGCACCTGTTCCTTTCATGCAGAAGGTTCAAGTTTCAATCCATCTCCATGGAGGGGAGAGAGATTCTGTGTTGGCCAGCAAGTAATGGCTTTTCCCACCTGCCTTGCCCCATCCTCCAGCCCTAGGAGATCTTACAGGGGAGCTGTTTCCAGAGGAACAACTGTGAGGGGAGAGAGACTCTGTTTTCCATCAGGTGGCTGGTTTCACCTGTGCTGCCCCAAGAACTTAACAGTGCTTAGTGTAACCGACCTGTAGAAAGGACTCTATGAACTGAAAAGAGAGATGCTTATGTATCCTTGTTAACTATGAAAATCCTTTTTAAAAAACAACCATTATTTATAAAAAAAACAATGCTTAGTGTATTTTTTGGCTGCTATTTTGTTAATGTTGCTTTGTAAACTATGAATGTTGCATTGATTTGTTAATCATATAATATGACTTTTGCTTTAATTGTGACGTATAGCTTATTTTTTAGTTGCTGCTTTGCTAACAGTGCTTTATAGATTGTAATTGTTTCACTGATGATTTGTTAATTATTCTATATGATCTATGCTACATTTGTGATGTTCTATGATGTTTCATAATATTATTATTTATTTTTTGCAAGTCGCTTTGGGATTCATTTGAATGAAAAGCAGTATAGAGTTATAATAAATTGAATCAAAACTCCAGCTAAGACTCCCTGCCTGAAATTCTGGAGAGCCACTGCCAGTCAGTGTAGACAATACTGATGGACCAATGGTCTGACGTGTTTTCTATGTTCTATTTCTAATGATGGGAGGAGGGGAAAACCTGTTCCTAGCTGATGGAATGGCAAACCCCAGGGATGACTATGCTCTGCCTCCAGCTGGTATCCACAATCTGGATACCAGTTGCTGGGAACTGCAAATATGGAAGAGTGCTCTTGCGCTCAGGTCCTGCTTGTGGACTAATAATAATAATAATAATAATAATAAATTTATTATTTATACCCACCCATCTGGCTAGGTCTCCCCAGCCACTCTGGGCACTGTGAGAAGAGGATGGTGGACCATGAAGGGCCTTTGCCTGGATCCTGCAGGGCCCTTATGTTGTTATGAAAAGACAGAGGTTGCAACTCTTCCTGCTTTGGCAGGGCCAGCTATTGACCCGGCTACCAACAACTGATCCCCCTGCTGCTGGGAAGGTGAACTTTGGATAACACTGTACAAACAAGCATGTTGGATGTTGGAGAGTAATAATTAAGCAGAGATTCCTGCCACTCACCCTCAGACACTGCAGAAATCTCTCCCCACTGTAAGAATAATGTCAAGCAAGTGAGATGTCTCCCTCTTACCTTGACTGTGTGTGGGGGGGGGGTGCCTCAACAGGGGGCTGGATCCCTGGGTCCAACTTGCAGACTTCCACTGTCAAGTTCTCCTGCCCAAGCCTCATGGAAACAAACGAGAGATGAGCAAGAGAGCCCTTATATCTCTCTCATTCATTTCTAGGAAACTTGTGCAGGAGAACTTCTCAGTCCATGCCTCATTAGGAATGGGGGAGGAGGAGGTGCTATTTGGATTTCCCACCGCAGGCACCAAAATAAGCCTTGGCCCATCTCATCCCAGCCTGAAAAGGCATCTTTTTATGTATGTACATCAGCCCTTTACAATTCATACAACGGCAAACATACCCAAAGAAAGAAGCCCCATCAAAAACTGCTTGTCATAAGGCGCAAAAAAGCTCCTCACCACCATCACCAACCACACAATGCACAGATCTCCCTGCTGTTGATTTGTTTGTTTCAAGTCACCCACTGAAATGCTCCCTCTCAGATACCAGTTTATTTTGGATCTTCAAAGGAACATTTCTTCATCCTCCACCCCACCGTACGCTGACTATTTTGAGAGAAGTCACAAATGTACAACACATCCCCTCCTTAAGGAGACCCCCCCCAGCAGCATCCCCCCAACAGCCTAAGAAACTCACAACAGAACATGCCACAGCTGCATCCAGGGCCCCGCTGACAGCATTCAACATGGCTTTGTTCCCGTCGCCTCAAACTCGTGTCTTCGGAAAACCAAAAGTCGTCAGGATCCTGGCATGGTGGAAGGAGGCGGCATGCAGTGTCTCCACTGGTCTTGACAGCGAAGGCTTCCCTCATTCCCCGCCCCCACTCTGCTTCCCCACCCTCATGCGAGAGACGTGTGGTCTCAGTGCCAACACACCTGAAAATATGGAGGTGGTTGGAAGCAACGGTGACAGAAATGAACCGAAGGTCAACACCAGGAGCCTCACCACATCCAAATGCAAGTGAAACGTCTGACTGGAAGCAAGTTGTCTCCCAAGGCTGCTTACCTGGGTCTGGTTAGGGCAGGGCTGGAGTGCCCCAAATCTGCTTCTGAGTATCATAGCAGCATATTCGACTACACTTCTTGTTTGGGGGGTGTAGGTATTTTTCAGGTCAGCAGCCACACCTAAATGCTTGCCAGGATGAAGCTGGGATGTACTGGTGCCCCTCTGTTGCTGCTTCCTGCCTCCACCGCGGCAACCGAGGAGCGTGGCAACCGAGGAACCCCCTCGGCTCTTCTTGGCTGGGCCTCAGAGAAGGAGAAGCAAAGCAGCAGCTGGGAGTTGTTGCCAGGACGCTGTCGCTATAGCAACCTCCATGAAGCAAGGCCCTCCTCAAGAGGAGAGAGAGAGAAGGAACTTATTTATAGGGAACAAAATATCAGCACATACAAATCCTCTTTGAAGAGGCTTAACCCCACAATTATTTCCTAGCGGGGTCAGTTTCTCTCAGAAGATTGGCAGGGGGAAGAACAGTTTCTTCCCTTTTTCAAAAGCAAGTTGCCAGCTGTGACGAATTCTAATCCAGGCAAAGCAGAGACACAGAAAGAACACTTTGGCTTCCCATAGCTCAAGCTTATATCCTGTTCAATGTGCGCCACAGAATTCCTGCAGGCACACAATGCTCGGCTGTAAGGAAATGAAGTTGGTACACATAAAAGGTCCTGGTGACATTTCTCTGGGCTGTCATTCATAGAAATTAATTACCCCCTCTCCCCCCACCTCCAGTAAGAGAGATTGGCCTGGTGGCAAAGCAACACGGTTGCCAACCAAAGTCAAGACAGGCAGTATTGGTTTTTTACAGAGAACAAAAGGAACCCCATGCAGGGCCATTGAGGCAAACTTCCCACAAAGAGGATGTTGAGCTCCATGAAATGCTACAAACCTCAGCCCTTGGGAAGTTCTCCTGCACAAGCGCCCCCCCCCCCCCGGAAAAGCACACACAAGAATCCTTATGCAGGATAATTTCTGGCAGGTTGTGCCTCCGGTGGGATACTGGGGGGAACTGTCACTTGGGGTTTCACCCCAGCACCTCAAGGCTATAGCAAGTGACCTGCTCCAGGCAGTCGGGTCCTGGGACTGGCTGCCTATCCAAGTAGGCTGAAAGACGTAATTCACACTTGGGGTTCAAAACAAGTTTCAGAGCAGCAAATGTGAGAGGCTGAAGGCAGGGGCTTAGGCAAAGCCAGGTGGGGCTCAAGAAGACCCACTGGAAAAGTGGAAAAATGGGAGGTTGGCAACAAGGTTTTCACATCAAAGATGAGAATTACTATTCTTATTATAAATTTCTGTACCGGCTTTTATCCGAAGATCACAGGGTGATTTACAATATCAAAACACAAAAATACATACCATAATAACAAGCAAAAACAATACCCTTACTCCAGTTTAAAAGGCCAAATATTGTTTAATTAGCCATAGGCCTTGGAGAAGAGGCATGATATAGCTTGTAATGAAGGTACCAGGTGAGCCTCTCTGGGGAGAGCATTCCACAAGTGGGGGGCCACTGCAGAAAAGGCCCATTCTTGTCATGCCGCCCACTGGACCTTTCATCACAGAGGAGGCACACAAAGAAGGGCCTGAGATGATGATTGCAGGGTCCGGGTTTATATGGGAAACGGCATTGAGGAATTGTGGTCCTGAGCCATTTTAAGACTTTATAGGTCAAAACCGGCACTTTGAACTGGGCCTGGAAACTAATTGGCAGCCAGTGCAGTCGGGCCAGGATTGGTGTAAAATGCTCAAACCGTCTTGCCCTGGTGAGCAACCTGGCTGCCAAATTTGGCATCTGCTGAAGTTTCTAAACCGTCTTCAGAGGCAGCTCCACATATAATGCGTTGCAGTAATCTAACCTAGAGGTTACCAGAGCACAGACAACAGAACTTAGGCTAACCCTGTCTGGATAGGGGCACAGTTGAGCCACTAGCCAAAGTTAATGGGAGGCACTCTGTGCCAGCATGGTGTAATGGTTAAGAGCGGTGGACTTGTAATCTGGTGAACCGGGTTTGCTCCTCTGCTCCTCCACATGCAGCTGTTGGGTGACCTTGGGCCAGTCACACTTTTCTGAAGTCTCTCAGCCTCACTCACCTCACAGAGTGTTTGTTGTAATATACAGTCATACCTCATGTTGCGTCCGCTTCAGGTTGCATTTTTTCGGGTTGCGGACTGCCAAAACCTGGAAGTACCGGAACGGGTTACTTCCGGGTTTTGGCAGTCGCACATGTGCAGAAGCGCTAAATCACAACCCGTGCGTGCGCAGACATGCAGATGCGGGTTGCGAACGCTGCGGGTTGCGAACGTGCGTCCTGCACAGATCACGTTCGCAACCCGAGCGTCCACTGTAATAATGAATCAACAACACAAGACTCAGAACCAGCACAAAATAATGAAAACATTGGAGAAAAACATCTAATTTTGCAGCAGCACATGAAATGGTGGCGTCTGACAGCAGGAAAATAACAAATTACCCATCAGTCTCAGAAGATGAAACTCAAAATTACCATTCAAATATCAGGCTGTACCTGGCCCCTAAAGCTTTAAGGGTGCTGGGTGGGTGTTTCTGAGGAGGACATTCTAATCAAGGGGAGCCACAACTGAAAAGGGCACTTGCTTCTCCCCTGAAGGAGGGTGAGGCCAGTATATCTGAAGGAGCGTCTCCACCCCCATCGTTCTGCCCAGACACTGAGGTCCAGCACTGAGGGCCTTCTGGCGGTTCCCTCACTGCGAGAAGCCAAGTTACAGGGAACCAGGCAGAGGGCCTTCTCAGTAGTGGCGCCCTCCCTGTTGAACACCAGATGTCAAAGAGAAGAACAACTACCAGACTTTTAGAAGACATCTGAAGGCCTGTTTAGGGAAGCTTTTAATGTTTGATGTATTACAGTATTTTAATATTTTATTGGAAGCTGCCCAGAGTGGCTGGGGAAGCCCAGCCAGATGGGCGGGGTATAATAAATTATTATTATTATTATTATTATTATTATTATTATTAGGCGGCACCCACAGGAAGACTTCTGGCATAATGTTTTGGCAGGTTCATATAAGAGTAGCAAATTCTTCAGAGTTGTCAAAAGCCTGGAACTGTCCAGGAAGAGATATGTCTATAAAAAAGGAGCTAAATAAATACACATTTACAGTCATATCACCAGCTCCCTGCCTAGCCAAGAGCATTAAATTCAGAGTAAGCCTTCCCTCCCCCCGCCTACAGGTACTGGGGCAGATTACAGGTTAGGACATCTCGGTGGCTGTCCTAGCAGCCATGAAGTTATTGAAAAAGCAGTGGGAATATTGAGGTCCCCAAGAATGAGCGTGGGGTACTCAACAGCAAGCCTCACCTTTCTGAGACCACTTCTGTTAGCTGAAGATGCCTAGTCTGTCCTGATTAGCCAATATCAGATGCAAACACTGGTAGCCAGGTTTCCAGGAAGAGATGGGACCACAATGTCCTACAGTAGAAAGCCCTCCTGCCCCATCTGCAAGCATGAGAGCTAGTGTGGCACAGTGGTTATGGTACAGGACTAGGACCTGGGAGAGACGGGAGATGAAATCCCCACTTGGCCAGGAAGCTTGCTGGGTGACCCTTGGCCAGTCACTCACTTTCAGCCTAACCTACCTCGTTGTGAGGATAAAATGGGGAAAAGGAGAACCATGTATGCCACCTTGAGCTCCTTGTAGCGAAGGTAGGATATAAATTAAACAAACAAACAAACACGGTAATTCCGTTTTACTAGCAAACCAGAGGTTAAACTAACTCCTTTCCAGCTCTGGAAGGAGCAAGAGGAGCATTCGTGCGACCCACCTACACACTACAACTGACACACTAATGTGGAGAGTTCTGCTCTGTTCTGTTATTGCTGTAAATAGGACTGTCAAAGGTAGAAGGGAACATTGCTCGGTAGTTATGAACTTCTGTCCATCATGGCAGCAGGCTGTTTTTGGACAATAAATACAATCAGACTGAATAGGAAGCTTTGACTTATTTGGAACATGAAGGAAACAGGACGTTCTCAGAAAAGAAAAAAGAGCAGAGCAAGAATAGGAGACTAGGGGCAGAGCTAAGGGAAACATGCCTCCCAAAACCCATATTGTGTATACTTTAGATTTTCCATACATTTTAAACTACAACGGTTTGGAAAAACAAATCTTGAGTTTCACTCAGTGCTGAAAAGCATAATTTGTTTGGGCTTCATCTGATTGAGGTAGATCTGAAACATGTGACTCAAGGGAAGGCAATGTCACGAGAAGCACCTGGGGTCTGGCTTGAGCCAGCGACAGGCCTAGAGATTTTGCTAATCACAAGGGGAATTTCATGTTGGTATAACTTGTTTCCCACTCACAGTCCTGGCCCAATTGTTAGCTTATTGCTTAGCATGACGACGGTTATCCTTTGTTAATGGTAGGTGTTGTTGGCGTTAGGCGTATGAAACTCACTACATGGTGGGCAGGATGAACCATTAGCAACATGGCTGGAGTGTGGCCAACTCAGCCCCAGAGAAGTACTGAAACCCTGTTAGGCCAGAACTGGGTCACTTGGTTCCTCAAAAAGTTGATGATTCATAGCTGAACTGTGTGAACTGTCTCTAATGGAATGAAAACCACTATGTCTGAGGGTCAGATAAGACCCAGATGGGCTTAGCTTACCACCTTAAAAAAAAATCACATGCCTAGCTTGTTCATTAATAGGGTTGTTGGGGTGGATGTCTAATTTTAATCTGAGACAGGGGCTGGATCTTAACCCCATACCTGCCTTTCCTCCCTTGGATCCATCACTACAAACACTTTAAGCCCAGCTCACACTGGGGGAAAAGCACAATTGGGGAAGTAAAGGGAAGCTTTTTCTATTTATTGTGATTCAGCAACCATGGCTGGCCTTCTCCCGTCAGTCGTCACATCTAGTTTGGCCCTGAGGTAATGTGAGGTGGGGATACAGAAGCCCTCTCCGTGGGGTCTTGTGGTTTCTGCTGACCCGTTCACACGTCTAAGTTATCCACTTGCTGTTGCAGACATTAAGAAAGACAAGCATCTTTTTTGGGAAAGAATCAGAGAATTGTAGGCTTGAAAGGGACACCAAGGATCATCTTGTTCAGAGCTTTCCAAACGTTGCATGTCGGTGACACACTTTTGAGACACACATCATTTTACGGCAAAGTAATTCAGTTTTAATAGCAAACCAGAGGTTCAACTAACCCCTTTCCAGCAGTGGGAGCGTTTGCGTGACACACCTACACATTACAGCTGACACACTAATGTGTTGTGACACACAGTTTGGGTAACTCTGGCCTGGAGCCTGTTGTTCGACTTGTCTGCTGTTCTGGCTCATGCCCACTAGAGTCCACTGTTCTCCCTGATAGGTTGGAACATCCATTCCCCCAGATTTCTGCTCCACTGAAAAAGTGCCCACTAACTTTACAAACAAACTGGACGCTTACTTTGGGAGGTGGAGTGAGGGTGTTAGAGGAAAGCTACTCACTAGAGAAGATCATTTATCAGTCTATGGTGATTGTGTAGGGCGTGTAGGTGTAAATGAACCATTCTCTCTCAATCCCAACAACCCAAGTTCCAAGTACGTATAAACCACGCTGCCTCCTGTGTTCCTTGAAAGCAGGTTGTTTCCTTTCTTAAATTCCTTTATGAAATGGGATCAAATACCATAACCAAAACCTAGCCATATCTAGCACAAGTGGGGGAAGGGGGCAACTACCCTGTGAGTATAGGTCCAACCAAAAAATCATATTAGGCTTCCTCAAGGTGGGGTTAGATATAGAATAATAGATTCTTAGAGTTGGAAGGGACCCCAAGGGTCATCTAGTCTAACCCCCTGCAACGCAGGAATCTCAGCTAAAGCATCCATGACAGATGGCCATCCAACCTCTGTTTAAAAACCTCCAAGGAAGGAGAGTCCACCACCTCTTGTGGGAGTCTGTTCCACTGTTGAACAGCTGTTACTGTCAGAAAGTTTTTCCAAATGTTTAGTCGGAATCTCCTTTCTTGCAACTTGAAGTCATTGGTTCAAGTCCTACCCTCTAGAGCAGGAGAAAACAAGCATGCCTCCTCCGCCATGTGACAGCCCTTAAGATATTTGAAGATCTCTTCTCAGTCTCTTCTTTTCCAGGCTAAACATACCCAGCTCCTTCAAGTGCTCTTCATAAGGCTTAGTTTCTTGATTGTCCTCCTCTGCATGCATTGCACCTTGTCAACATCCTTCTTAAACCATGGTGTCCAGAACTGGACACAGTATTCCAGATGTGGTCTGACCAAGGCAGAACAGAGTGGTACTCTTACTTCCCTTGATCTGAACACTATACTTCTGTTGCTGCAGCCTAGAATAGCATTAGCCTTTTTTGCTGCTGTATCACTTTTGACTCATGTTAAGCTTGTGGTCCACCAAGCTTCACATGTACTGCTAGTAAGCCAGGTGTCTCCCATCTATATAGTTGTGGTTGAAATTTTTAAAAAGGGATTAGTTAAATTAACAATGGTTGATAGGTTACTAGGGAGAGGGATACTGCCCTCATGCCCTCCTTCCAGGGGCTTTCCACAGACATCAAAGTGGACATCATGGGAAAAGAGGATGTGGGACTAGAAGCCTTTAGCTTCTTACGATGTTAGCCACAACAGCTGATGGAGCCTCTATTTCCAGAGGCCGCCTGGCTAACTGATATTGGAGATAAACAGTTGGGGAACATTGTTGCCTTCAGTTTCTTGTGACTGTCCTGGAGGTCTCTGGATGGTGGGCCTTTGGTCTCATCCAGAAGGGCCCTTCTTAGGTTCCTATAGAAAGTGGCTATCACCAGCTATTACTGGATTATTTGCCATGGTAGATAGATAAAACCTCCATGTACAGAGACGGTTCACCTCTGAATATGAGTTCTAGCTTCCTGGAGGCATCTGATGTATATGCTGGACTGAGGTCTCCTGGTCCAATTCAACAGAGCTTAAATTGCAGGGGGCGGGGGATACAGTGTACTTTAGAAGCTGTTGCTGTGGTTACCTTTTTAATACACATCTGTTACTCTTGCATGTCAACCCCTCGTTTCTCTATTTGTAGAGATGCTCCGACTCTGGGGATGCTGCAGCAGGCAAGTTGCCATCAGCCGCTTCCTCCTTCCTTGAGAGCTTGCAAAAGAAGTCTCCTTGGACTCCAGATCTGTCCCAAATGCTACAAAACTCCTGTTCTTAAGCAGAGCCATAGCTAGGTGAGCTTGCACCCCTGGCAGAACTGTCCAGATTGCGCCCCCTAGCCACAGACAAATTAGCTCTTCTTTCTGCCTCTCCCCCAACCCCCCCCCCATTCAATTCACCCTCTATTTAAAACCTTTTCTTATGAGGCAATAATCAATATTTTTATTTATAGACATATTTATGGACATGTTTTTTAAGCCGATTTTGCACACACACACACCCCGCCTGCATCCCTGGTGGGGGCCCACCTCGCCACCCCCTAGCTATGGCCCTGCTTGCTGTCAGCCATGGCCAGGAAAGCGTTCTTCTTGAGACTGGTTATAACCTGTAAAAGGTTATAATTAGGATCTTCAGCATGATACATCTGTTTGAGGATGTACATGTTGTGTCAAATTAGATGTGACGAGTCCAAGCACATTTTTATAAAAAATGTTGTGCTTTAAAAAGTAAAATGGATTAAATGTTCTGGAGAGATTGCAGTTCTTTTGTGGCAACGAGAGAATGTGAGGAGTGGGGCCCTGCTTTTGGTGTATGGAAATTTACAACTGAAGCTTTTCCCTTCATGGATATAAATGGTGGGGAAAACTTCCCGTGTCTGAAGTTAATGTAAAGGAATGCTCCTCAATACTGAAGGCCCTGCCAGGGAGGAACGGAAATCAAGATAGACTGAAATCAAGATACATTATGTCGACAGTATCCCCTTAATCCACCAAGCTTGTAACTCCGTCAGCAAAGGAAATGAGATTTGTCTGTGTGGCGTTCTTACAGAGCCCCCGGTCGTTTCACGGACTATTGACCTGTACACCACTGCTTTATTCTTCCGCTGCCACCAACCAGGTTTCTTCTGGTGAAATACTGAGTCTCAGTCAGGTTGTAAAGTCAACAACGAAGATTAAAGTTTATTGAAGAACAAACAAGTTTTTAAAATTTTCAGAACGGTTTCTCAAATGCGCGCCCTTAACTAGATGTGGCACTGTTTCACACTGTCACACTCTTCTCTCTCAGTTCTATCCCTGTCTCTCACTCTAGCTGTCACAACCTCTATGTTTGTCTTACTGGCTCTGTCTCCTCTATCTCCCCATGGTAAAACCCCTGGGCTGAGCCTCAAATCCAGGTAGGCTCTGCCTCTGAGCTTTCTCATGGGTCAATCTACAGTAACCATTTCCACACCCCTGTACAAACAAAATCACAAGGAATGGGCAAATGCCACAGTCTGGAATTACTTGTCTTTGAGAAACCCATGCTGGGTCTTAGGAATCACAGCATTCTTTTCTAAATGCTCACAAACTGTGGCGTTTGCCTGTTCTTTTTAAAATGTCTGTACAGGGGGAGAGAAAGAGTTAATAGGTAGACCAATAGAAAAGCCAGAGGCGGAGCCTACCTGTTCATAAAAGGGCTAAGCCCGAGGTTTGGGTTGGTTGGTTTTAGTTGGCTGGGAAAGGCAGTTGAGAAAGCAGTTGGCAGACAGTTGGAAATAGACAGTTAGTGCAGTTGGTTCTTGTGTGAGGGGAGGTAGAAGAGTTAGAGACAGGATAAAATAAGACTAAGAAGGTAAAGAGTAACAACGTTTTGAATGCAGTTGAAGTTTATTTGTGTTTGCAATAAACTACACCCTTCTTTGTTAACTTAAGAACCTGACTGAGACTTCTGTATTTTTCGCTCCATAAGAGGCACTTTTTTCTTCCTAAAAAGTAAGGGCAAATGTCTGTGCGTCTTATGGAGCGAACACGTGGTCCCTGGAGCCAAATTGCCCAGGGGCGAAAAGCAGATCATGTTTTTTTTTTTTTGAAAGAGGAAAGTGGGAGTTGAAAGGAAGCAGCTGATCGGAAAGCGATCGGGGAGGGAGATAAGGGACGCTAGAGATAAAGGAGGCTGCCTGGGAGGGGGGAGGTAAAAGCCCATGGATCCTCAGGATTTTTGCATAGGGTCACCCCAAATTCACCATCAGATCACATAGCATGTCCATGGCTACAGCCTGCACCACAAAAATCACACATCCACTGTTTTGTTCATAATTTTTTTCCTTGTTTTCCTCCTCTAAAAACTAGGTGCGTCTTATGGTCAGGTGCATCTTATGGAGCGAAAAATATGGTAAGTGATTTACTGGGGACGACCTGGTTGGTGGCAGCAGATTAGTGGTGTATGGGTCAATAGTCCATGAGACGACCGGGGGCTCCGTACAAATGCCACACAGACTGACTGGGGTGCTGGGCTGCTGCTGCGCCACTTTTGGGACAAGAGAGGTTTGAGAGGGTGGGATGGGGTGACCCCTTCTCTTACAGAAAGGGTGGGGGCTGCCCCCTATCTTGGGTTGGGGGACTGGGCAGCAGGCTGCTCCTTCTCTAGGTGTGAAGAGGGTTTGGGGACGGCCCTTTCTATTGGGGTGGCATGAGGGCTGCTCCTTCTGTTGAGGGGGTGCTCCTGGTGGAATCTGCCCCCTTATCCCCTGGGGTGGGGCTGTGGTGTTAACTGGCCCTTCCCTCGTGGGGGGAGGACCTGGGAAAGGGAGGGAGTTGGGAGGAGCTGTTTGCCCTTAGGGTCTTCCAGACACCCTCTAAGCTGAAAGGGAGAGAAAAAGAGAGGGACATTTCATTCATTCATAAAATTATTTCTGTACTGCTTTGTCTCTCACACACACACATATTCATTCATGGAAGCTGTTTACAGCATTCCAAGCCATAGAAGGATTAAAGACAGACATGCATTAACCCTTTGTGGAGGGCTGTGTCATCCTCTTGTTATGAATATAATGCATGGGGATAAGTGCATGCTTGCAAGTATACAGAAGCACAAACACAGCCCCATATGCCAAGAAAGCGCTACAGAAAAATGGCAGTTGCTCTTTGAATTTTAAATCCCCTTAGGAAACAGCAGCCTCTATAGGAAAAACAGTGTCAGTAGGATGCTGGGCTCTGCAAAAGGGCTTGTCAACACCTCATCCATCAAACAGCAGGGGGCAAAGCAGAGACACACACCTTGTGGAAGTTATTAAATGTATTTACTAAAGGTACATACTGCCCTTAATCCACAGATCACAGAGTGTTGATGACATAAAAATGCAATATAAAAGCACAAAATACATGACAAGAGTAAGAACAAAAAATAAACAAACCTATAACCCACCCCCATATAATAACGTTATTAATTAAAGCCTAAGGTCCAGTTGTGACAGACTCTGGGGTTGCAGCGCTCATCTCGCTTTACTGGCTGAGGGAGCCGGCGTACAGCTTCCGGGTCATGTGGCCAGCATGACTAAGCCGCTTCTGGCAAACCAGAGCAGCGCATGGAAACGCCGTTTATCTTCCCGCCGGAGAGGTACCTATTTATCTACTTGCACTTTGACATGCTTTCGAACTGCTAGGTTGGCAGGAGCAGGGACCGAGCAACGGAAGCTCACCCCGTCGCGGGGATTCGAACCACCGACCTTCTGATCGGCAAGCCCTAGGCTCTGTGGTTTAACCCACAGCGCCAACCGTGTCCCTAATTAAAGCCTATAAACTCTCTTTTATGAATGAAAAACACTGTAAACGTTTGAATAAAATGTTTTGTGCTGGCCAGATAAGGGGCAGCCACAATCCCCTGAGTGTAACAGCACATGCTTGACCTTTCCAGCAAACTGTCAATGGGAAATACTAGACCTAACAAAAGACCTAAATAAAGCTATCTACCCAAAAATATAGAACTATGGTAACAGACACTAATTGCAATAGCAAAGAGATATACTAATGTTGGCCTCAGAGGTGAAAGAGACACTTTGACTGGCCAGGGACTTGAACTAGTCAAGAAAGTTGTGATTCCCCACTGGCACTTTAAAAAAGTAAGGTCTTCCCATCTTCCTTTTGAACAGCAGCAAAGATCTATCACAAACTCAGGAGCGGAGAAAGAGTCAAATAAGCCTAATCAGGGTGATGATTTAACCCAATAAAAGCAGAACCACCAGAAAAAAATTAAGGTGTCTACTCAAGCAATTTAAGTGACTCCCTACCAGAATAAGCCAATCCCCAAACAGCTGGCCCCAGACCAATTTGACTGGGTGGAACCAGCAGAAGAAGAATTGATATCCTCCTTCCTCAAACCCCCTGATGAAGAACAACGCAGGATTATGGACAAATTAGACAAGTACCATTTAAAGCTACCATTTACGGACACGTACCCAGCCCAATCTTGAAGGAACAGATTCAAAGGAATCCCTTTGCCACAATGCAAAATCTGATTCTAAGATCACTGTTGAGGCAGAGGCTGAAAATATCCCTGCTAGACACAGAATAAATATCCTTGCTCTGGCAAATAGTGTTGCGCCCAGCAGTTAAAACAGGTAAATATGGATGTGGAAGTGGTGATGTGGCTGTCCTCCTCTCTTGCGACACACAAATGGATATAAAGGAAATGAAATTAACAAATACCGCATTTTCCGCCCTATAGGACGCACTTTTTCCCCTCCAAAAATGAAGGGGAAATGTGTGCGCGCCCTATGGGGCAAATGTAGGCCTTCGCTGAAGCCTGGAGAGCGAGAGGGGTCGGTGCGCACCGACCCCTCTCGCTCTCCAGGCTTCAGGAAGCTCTCCGCAAGCCATGGGAGCCCCGCGCGAAGTTGCGCAGCTCTCCCACGGCTTGCGGAGAGCTGCCTGCAGGCTTCGGGCTTCAGGCTTCGCACAGCTATCCGAAGCTTGGGGCGCGCTCAGCGCGGGCAGATATCCACAAGCCTGGGGAGACTGGTGCGACTTCCCGCCGGGCTCCCTAGGCTTGCAGATAGCAGCCTGTTCTGGGGGCTGGGGTCGGGGGAAGCTCGGGCTTCCCCCGCCCCAGCCCCACGCCTGGGGGGGAAAATAGTTTTCCCCTTTATTTCCCCCCCCAAAAACTAGGTGCGCCCTATGGGCCGGTGCGCCCTATGGGGCGAAAAATACGTTAATGGTCATATCCAGACAGTATTAGTAAACCTTCCTAAAATGAATTCATGTACCTGCTTAAATGTATACTGTATATCCCTCCTAAACACAGTGCTTTTTTCTGGGGGTATGCAGGGGTACATATACCCCTAAACATTTTGTGAATCTTTGTACTTTTGTCCATTTACTGCATTTATTTTCCCCAATTTGAACTATAAAATGGTGATTTTCTTGAGTCAAAATGAGAGTACCGCTAAACATTTTTTTTTTTTTAAGCACTGCCTAAACACATAAACCACGATGCAAAACAACCCTGGCAGGATCTAGAACAAGCTCTACAATGTATTGAGGAAAAATTCTCAACAACAGAGGTTTCGTTATGTGGGGATTTTAATGTGAGAATCGTGGGAGGATAATGACCTAATAAGTAAAGCTGTTGCCCTAGATGAGGACAATATTAACACCACAGACATATCCTCACAAAATAGGATTATCTATCAATTTGGGCAATATGCTTATATATCCAGAATGGAGGCAGTATGGTAGATTACATATTTGTGTCATATGCTGTTTATTCAAAAATTCAATTATTTTAAGTTGAAGATAGGGTAGATAGCAATTACCTTTCATTGGTGGCCCAGGTAGGTCACTTAAAGAGTAGCAAAGGCCCCACTGTCATTCATCCAATGCAGGGAGTAAACTGTGGTCCTCTATTGGACACCAGATGCTGCAGCAGGTGTGCAGCCAAAACACCTCCCTCAAGAAGGTCTGCAGTTTCTCTGGCCAAGGCGAGGCCAGTGCAAGGGATAAAATGCACCATCTTGGTCAAGGTATCCACCACTACCAAAATGGTAGTGGCCCCGGGATGGAGACAGGTCAGTGATAAAGTCCTGTCTGCCAGAGCTGTTCAGGAATTGGTAGAGGTTGAATATGTCCTGCTGGCTTGCCAGGACCGTCTTTAGCCCAACAACAGACTGGGCAGGAGGCCACTATTGCTCCACCTTGACCCATAGACGAGGCCACCAAAAGTCCCAGCAAATGAAGTTTTGAAGCGTCCGAAGTGCCCTGCCAGAAGACTGTCATGGCATAACCACAGAAAAATTCCCTGCAGTGGACCAGGAGGCACATAATAACGGTACCAAAAAAGAAGCATGTCCTGGTACAGAGTCCAATGGCAAGGAGTGTGTCCAGCCCATTAAGACAATTATTGCCGCTGGTGCTGTGAATAGGCACCCTGCTCATGCAGCTCCCACAGAAAGTCCCCAGGAACTTGGGCCAGAGCAAAGCTGGCAGGCGGCAAGGCCGTGGCTGTATGTGACACATCATCAGACTGCTCATACTCCGGCTACCTAGACAGGGTATCAGCCTGCTGGTTCTGGCTGCGGGGAATATAGATGGCATTGAAATTGAAGAACTGGGACCACTGGATCTGGCACTGATTCAGCTTCTTGGCTGACTGGAGATGTTCTAGGTTCCAATGGTCTGTCCGATCTTCAACCAGATAACGGGCCCCCTCTAACTAATGATGCCACATCTCAAAGGCCACTTCGACAGCCAATAGTTCCTCGTCCCAAATGCCATAGTTCTGCTCTGCTTGTTGAAGTTTTTAGAAGTAGTACCCACAGGGGTAGAACACTGAAGGCTGTGGGTCGGCCTGCAGTAGCGCTACCCCTACCGTAACATCCGAAGCATCAGTTTCCACCACAAACGGCAGTGTTGGGTCTGGTTGCCTAAGGATGGGTTCTGAAGCAAACACAGCCTTCAAAGCATCTAATGCCTCCTGAGCTGCACCATCCCAGACAAACACAGCCTTTTTCCGAAGGAGGACGGTCAGAGATGCTGTGACCTGAGTGAAGTGCAGGATGAATGAACAATAGTAGTTCGCAAATCCCAGTAGGTTCTGCACCTCCTTGGGGTTATGGGGAGACTGCCAGGACAACATAGTCTCCACCTTGCCATCGGCTGAGATGCAATGGCCCAGGAAGTCGATGGTGGGCTTGTCAAACTCGCACTTCAAGAGGTTGGAGAACAGGCAATGCTCTTGTAATCTCTGCAGCAGGGTGTATCAGTTGTGGATGGTAACCTGGTTTAAATACCAGTTATCATTGCAAAGCCACAACTCCCCCAACTTACTCACAAATCGTACAGAATCAGCAGCTGGTGAGGAAGAGGGTTATATAAAACATCTCTGCAGATTCTTGGTAATAATGAACTCATGTAATGTGGCCCATTCAGGTTCCAACAAAGGGTAGATACAGGTTACTGGAATTTGAGCCCCAGGAATCAGGTTGATAGGACAGTTGTAGGGTCAATGAAGTGGCAAGAGGTCTGCTTCTGTTTCACTGAACACATCAGCAAACTCGGCATACTTAGCAGGCAGGTCGGCAAGCCCATCCTTCTCCATTCCTGCTGCCAGGGCTGCTAGTGCCAAACAGACATGGCCCATGCAGCCCAGGACACCAAAGCTGATTGTCCTCTGGGACCAACTGATGTGTGGATCATGGGCCTCCAACCACTCCAGGCCCAACACAATGGGGAAATGGAGTGCAGAAGCCAAATAAAACTCTGCCTCCTCACTATGAGTCCCCACCTGCAGCTGCAGCTTGTCCACTGCCCAAGTCACCAGTCCCAAGGCCAAAAGCTGGCCATCAATTGTTTCCACCACAAGAGGTGACTGGGGATTCCCTGCCAGGTAGCAAAATCCATGGCCATGAAGTTGGCCATAGCCCCTGAATCGATCATGGCCCAGGTCTGCAGGGCTGGTCTCCCTCTCTGCGTCTCCTTTCATTGTCAACTGCCACCAAATGAGGGCGAATTCCCCCCATTTGCAGTGACTCCTCAGCAGGAGGCACTTCTGGAGCGGGTTGGGGCACGGCACCCCCTGGAGAAGGTGCCACCAGATGGGTCCTGTTGGCACTGTTGTAGGCGTTGAGCAATCCTGAGACACAGGTGAATCAGGTTTTGCAGGCACTCTGTGTGGGCCAGTTTGTTTAGAAGTGGGTCTGAAAGCCCTTCTTGAAACTGGTCCACTAGAGCTGCCTGATTCCAAGCCAATTCCTGTGCCAGCAGCTGAAATTCACTGGCATACTTCCCCACCAACTGATTTCTCTGTTACAGCTTCCAGATCAGGCAGTTGGCAGTCTGAGTCCTGACGGGGTCCGTGTACATGCCCTGGAGTTGTTGCCTAAGGTGTCAAAATCGGCCAGCAATGGACTCTCTTGTGGCAGCTTTCGGACAGCAGGCTGATGATGAACCCCACTTTATGCCCATATGTCGGAAAGTCCTGAGCCCGCAAACTGAGGACAACTGGAACGGACCTCAAAAGGCTGGGAACTTTGCTGGACCCATCCAACTTTTCAGGGCCAGCATGGGAAAAGAGCCCCCAGGGACAGTGTCCAGCCAGCAGCTGAGAAGGCCCCTTCCGTGAGCTCAGCCTCCTCTTCTCACACAGCTTACCTGGATGACACGCCGGAGCTGAGCATCCCTCTGCTGCTTCGTTTTAAGAATCTCCAGGGCCCTGGCCTGCTGCAAGCTGCTTTTGAGGATGGCCTGCCGGAACTCCTCGCTTGCAGCCACACCAAACTGGGGGGAAGGTAGGGGGCCTTGGAGAGGAAACACGCCTGGTGAGCATCAGGAAATCAAGGGCCCCAGTCCACTGGAGACCCACAGGCAGCCCCTTCCCAGCTGCTGCCAGCCTCTCCACCCTGCTCTGGGATCCTTACCTGGGAAAGGAGGAGGTCCCCAATCTTCTTGGTGAGGGGCCCTTTCTCCAGCAGATCCCTCATTTTCCCCAACAGAGAACCTGGGAGGGGAGGGAAGAAACACGGGAGGGGAGGTTGAGCAAGGCAATGGGAGTGGGGGAATAAAGAGTAACCCCAGCAGGGACAGGAGGGGGACGGAGATGGCCTGCTCTTTTTAAAATACCACTTTCTCAGTGGTGGAGAGACCTGGCGTCTCATTTATTTATGTCATTTACACCCCACCTTACCCTACAAGGAACTTAAGAGGGTGTCCATGGATTCCCTCCTCATTTAATCCTCACAACAACCCTGTGAGGTAGGTTAAGCTTAGAGGCAGCAACTGGCTGCCACCTCCATCCTCCCCTACCCAAGGCAGTGGATGCCTCTGAACAATCCCTGTTCCGGGGGTGGGGGGCATTGCGCTTGAGCTCCTGCCCTGTTGCTTGCGCCCCCCCCTGAAAAAAGGCTGCAGGTGTGGCTGGGCCCCTTGGGCCTGATCCTGCTGCAGAGCTCTTTGGATGCTGTGCTTTTCTTTTTGTCCCTTCTCCCTCTGCCCCTGACGCACCCAGGATGGAGTGGAGGCCTGGGCCAGCCACAGAATGGGGACCGGTCTGGAGGGGAAGGATCTTAATCAGTTCTCTTAGGTCGGGGAAGATGAGGGTCAGCTCCTCCTGCGAAAGGAGCTTTTCTGTATGGAGCCGCTGATAGAAGAGCACGGCCACAATACGAAGGGAGCTCAGGTCATCATAAACAGCTCTGTGCAAAGAGGGCAGAAGGGGAATAACGTCAGGTAGAGGCCACATCCCAGCAGGGTCTGGAAAAGAGGCAGCTAAAATGGGCTGTTCTTTCAAAAAAGACTTGGGCTCTGCCTGGCAAGGAGAGATGGATCCTGCTCTCCTCCTGAACTGGGAGCAAAGCCAAAAGAGTGGCCATTGGTGGGGTGCTAAGGAGTTGGTCCTCCTGGCCCAAAGTGACCTCCATGCTGATCGGCAGGTGGCTGTCCAGCGCCTCAGGCAGGGGTCCCAGGCCTTCCTGGAGATGCCACTGCACTTGGGGCTCATGAAGGCAAGGCAAGGGCTCCACCGCTGAGCTGTGGCCATTTGCCAGCCTGGACACCAGGAAGCACCCCATGGCTCTGGCGGTTTTAGGGCGGCGTGACCGGTGTGGCTGCACTGGGCACCGCACTGCAGGGGGTGCCAAAACAGTGCTTTGGTACAGAGCACGAGAGGCGGCAGTGGGCCTTGTGGGTGGGAGTTGCACAGGATGGCACTGGAATTTGAGAGCCCGAAGTCCACCACTGTCATTCTGGGTCTTGTTTGGAGAAAAATTATCTCCTGGCCATTTTTGAGAACTCAAAAGTTCCAGGCTACCCTTGGGAGGGAGAAGGACCCACTTCCCAGCCGATCTCCCAGGCACTCTCTCCCTCCCCATGCTTTACGAAAGTGAAGATCCCCCCTGGACTCCCTTGCCTAATATTTATGAAGGAGACCTGAGGTAAGAGCCACAGAAAGACCCTCCTCACTATGAATGGCTTCCTGCCGGATGACCTCCCTTGCCAGAAGAGAACCGGCGATGTTGCGGCCGGCCGTCTCTCCACAGGCTCCCCTCGTATTGAAAGACTTCCTCCAGCTCTGAGGGGAGGGAGGGGTCCGGCTTGGCTCTCCCATCTGAGACTCTGGCTGTTCTGTGGAAGAAGGGAGAAGCAAAGATCAGTTAGACTGTAACAATAAAGTGATGACTAAAATGCATAAGATGTTATTGGAATGGGAAACAAAGGCTGAACAAGTGCAATCTTCAACAATATGTTGGGCAATAGATATTGGTCATAACATTGAAAAGGAGGCATGAGAATGATTGTGGAATATGGATATAAAATTTGCAACTTGCTATGGTATAAGAGAAAATTATATGAAAAATGTTATATAGATGGTATTTAACACTTAGTAGACTGGCAAAAATGTATGAATCAAAAGCGAATAAGTGTTGGAAGTGTAAAGATAAAGAAGGTTCGTTTTTTTCACATGTGGTGGTCTTGTAATAAGGTCAAAGCTTACTGGCAAATGATATATAATGAATTGAAAAAATGTTTAAGGTAACATTTGTAAGAAAACCAGAAGCTTTTCTCTTGGGAATTATAGGATCAGAACTACCTAAACAGTATAGAAATTTATTTATATATGCAGCTACAGCTGCAAGAATGGAAAGAAGTAGATGTCCCGATGAAAGAAGAATAGATAATAAAACTAATGGATGCAGAAATGGCAAAGCTTACCAGAAGAATAAGAAACTAAAGAATAAGAATAAGACACAAAACTTTTTATAATGGAATGGAAATGGTTTATTGAATATTTACAAATAAACTGTAAATGGATTAAAACGTTGGCGGGATTATTGCAAAAACCTGCAGTTTCAAAAATATATGTGAGAACAGATGATTAAAAGAATGAGTTAAGATAATTTGGAGTATGCAGAAAATGTGAAAATAAATATAAGGAACCACAGAAAGAGCAGGAAGGAAGTCAAGGTTCGAAATGTTAGAATTATAGTTGAACTATTGTTGTAATATAAATTAAAATTATAAAAAAAATTAAAAAACCTAACTCTGTGCCAAGTCACAACAACCTTTTAAACAGACAAAAGGCACTGCCAGTTACGGTACTTCTTATTTTGCAAAGAGTGCAGAGCTGATCCCCAGGGCTGCTCTCCTGCAGATGACTAACAAGGTCCTCTGATCCACTTTCCACATTGGACAGCAAGTGGCTGATTCTGGCTACTCCTGATCAGAGTCAGGATAAACCCCTGGCCCAGTGTTATGATGCTAAATTACCCTGATGTTTTCTCCATCAAGCCTCCCCAAACCTGGTTCCCTCCAGATGTTGCAACGGGACTCCAACTGTTGCAATTTGGATGGTGACAAAAAAGGAAACTCAGAGAATTCATCAGAAAACTCCCTGGGAAAATTGCTGGCTCGCTTAACACAGCATGGGAGTTAGAAAGGTCAAATAACCAAGGAGCATCTTTAAAAACTAGGCATGTGGGGGGGGGGGCACAAATCTTCAGGATGCCTCCCCCCTTTCCCATGACTTTACCTTCTACCATCAGGCACGTTATGCAAAACATCTTCCGAACCAGAAAGACCACAAAAGGCTTTCAAGACCACAAAAGAAGGATCACTGCTTTATGGGCTGCTAACTGATCCAACTGGCTTTCAACTGACCCAGGGATCCTTTTAAACAACTCACCTGGCCTCCTAGGAAACAAAACATTCTGCAGGATTCCCCAGCGGGTTGTGAGGTCAGAGCCTGGCCAAGGACTGGAGCCAGTGGGCTCTGGGCTCCAGGAACGCTCTCTCTGCCAGGCCCATGGCACCACTGGGCAACTTCAGGAAGCTGCCAAGTGTCTGGCCCAGCCCTGCATTTACCCCCAGGCAGAAGGCTCAGACAGCTGGATCTAGGCTCTCCTTAAGAGTTTCCCCAAATCCTCCCAGTTTTGCATCCCTCTGGATAATCAAGAAAATAAGGCAGGCCAGGACTGTGGTCCAGTTTCTGGCACCTCCTTAAAACTCACCTGTTTGCCCAGATGTTGTTGGCTGGCTAGTGGTCCATCATTTAGTCATGGTGTATTAGATCTTTAAAAAAAATTTTTTTTTGGGGGGGGGGGGCTTCATTGTATTATGGAGCCACCTTCTCTCTCTGCCTGTGTGCTCACCCACATTCGCCACCTCCAGGCATCTTTTTAAAACATGTTTGTGCACCTAGAGGCCTTTCTTGGTGCTTTTTTTAATTATTACATGAAAACTCCATCTTTTCTCCGAGGAACTCAAAGTGGTGTACAAGATGCAATGCCTCTCTCCAAATTATCCTCACAATCACCCTGTGAGGTAGGCTAGGCTGAGAGCCTGAAACCTGGTCCAAGGTCACCCAGGGGGCTTGATAGCCAAGAGGGGACTTGAACCCTGGACACCTGGGTCCTAGTCTGGTCTGGACACCGCAGTGTATTAACAACTTGGATGGGTTTAAAGGCGGATCAGACAATGAAGGAGAAGGCAAACAGTGACTACTAGCCATGGTTGCAAAGTTTTGCCTTCACAATCGCAATCAGTAACGCTTTGGAAGAGGTCCAAATTATTCAGGAGTGTTACCTATGGCAGAACCAATCAACAGTGTGGGGAAATACAGTGGTACCTCAGGTTACAGAGGCTTCAGGTTACAGACTCCGCTAACCCAGAAATAGTGTTTCAGGTTAAGAACTTTGCTTCAGGATGAGAACAGAAATCGTGCTCCGGCGGTGCAGGGGCAGCAGGAGGCCCCATTAGCTAAAGTTGTCTTCAGGTTAAGAACAGTTTTGGGTTAAGTACGGACCTCCAGAACGAATTAAGTACTTAACCCGAGGTACCACTGTATTTCAAGCGAGAGGGCTTTATATTAAGGAACACTTTTATTTGTGGCCGGGGAGGGGGGACTTTTCTATCACTCTGTAAGTTGTCTTAAAACTTTTAGCTTGGGGGGGGGGAGGTTCCTTTCCTTGCGCAACAGCACCTTCCTGGAAGCAATGCTGGCTTAGAAGATGGAGAGTGGGAGGACCTGGCCCCCCGCCTACCTCACAGGGTCGTTGTGAGGAAAACGTAACGAAACAATACCAGCCATCCAAAACCTGCCCCAAAGCAGCTCATCTGAGAGAGGGAGGGCAGGACTGTAATGCGCGGACTGGGCAGTAGGCTCCCGCCTAGCGCTCGTGGAGCGCGGAGCCGTCTCCCTCAGCGGAGCCGCCCGCCTGCCCGCGCTGGCTCCACGCCGGGCTCCCCCTCAGGAAAGGGCGCGCAGGCTGGGCGGGCCGGCGCCGGTTCGGCCTTGTATGGGAAACGAGGCGCGGCCGGCGGGCCCGCGGGAGGAGCCCGGAGGGGAGGCGCCGCCCAGCTCCACTCGCGCCGGCTCCAAAGTTCCCTCAGGACTCGGCGGCGGCTGGCTGTGTGATGGCGCGGGCGCCCCGCCGGCCTCCCCAGCGCCGCGCTCGGGCCGGAGCGCCTTGAGCCCAGCCTGCCAGTGAGCGAGACAGGAGCCGGAGCCGGAGCCGGAGCGCAGCCGGCCAGCCAGCGAGCCATGGTGAGTGAGGCGTCCCGAGAGCGCCGGCGCCGGCCTCCGTGGGCCTCGGCCGCGGGGTACCAGGGGCGCTCGGCTCGTAGCGCACGCGGCCTCTTCGCGCCGGAGCCGGGCGGAGGACCCGAGCCTCCCCTGCCGCCTTCGCCGCCCGGTTTGGCGGCCAAAGCGGAAAGTCGCGGGCGGTGAAGTTCGCTTGGTTCTGCAAGAGCGGGGAAGCTCTGTTTGTAGCCAGGGCGGAGGGAAAGCCAGAGAAATATAGGCATCACACGCCCACCGAATATATTCTTGTGTCTTTTGCACTTTGCAATTAACCCCCCCAAAAAACAACAACAACAACAACAACAACAACAACAACAACAACAACAACAACAACGGGGCAGTTAGTTATTCAGGAAAAAGCCTCCTCGGATTTGCGCACATTTGTTTTGTTTCTCTCCCTCTTGGTTGGAGTGGATTCTGGCCCATGGAAGCTTTTGTGCCGCGGTGTAGTTTTGTGTCTGTAACGTCATTGGCGTATATCGTGCTGTTCTGAGCTCCGCGAGCCGGAGTGAAGGTTGGACAGGCCCTTCTCGCGAGGAGCTGACCGTGTAAAATCAGACGGGGGCGAAGGAGCTGCTGGCTACCCCTCGGCGGTGGTGCACTTGGGCCAAGCTAAGCAGGGTTCTGTATGTATGGTTTCAAACTGGACGGAGGATCGCATGTTGAGATGGCAGGGGGTTGGACTAGATGATGCTTGGGGTCCCTTCCAACTACAGTGGTGCCCCGCAAGACGAATGCCTCGCAAGACGGAAAACCCGCTAGACGAAAGGGTTTTCCGTTTTTGAGTTGCTTCGCAGGACGAATTTCCCTATGGGCTTGCTTCGCAAGACGAAAATGTCTTGCGAGTCTTGAGATTTTTTTCCCGCTTCCCCCCCCCTTTATCTAAGCCGCTAAGCCTTTAATAGCCTTTTAGCAGCTAATCCGCTAAGCCTTTAAGCCTTTAATAGCCGCTAAACCGCTAATAGCGCTAATCCGTTAAGCCGCTAATAGGGTTGCTTCGCAAGACGAAAAAACCGCTAGACGAAGACACTCGCGGAACGGATTAATTTCGTCTTGCGAGGCACCACTGTATACAGTTCTATGATTGTCTCTTGAGAATCAGTGTCCGCCTTAGGAAGCAGGCCCTTGGTCTTGTGCTCTGGCTTTCCAACACTCACATCAGTTCCTGGCAGCATGGCCTGGGGCTGGAGTTAGCGCTGCTGTGCTGGCTGGGCTGAGGCAAGTTTAGTCCAACAACACCTTTTCTTCCTTGTGACCTGATCCATCATATACCCTCCAAAATTTCTCCAGTGAAAATAGGGACATCCCATTCCATAATGATAATTTTACTATTTATATCCCACACATCTTATTGGGTTGCCCCAGCACTCTGGGAAGCTTCCAACATATATTAAAAACATAAAACAGTTAATATTTATTTTAAAAAACTTCCATATACAGGGCAGGATTGCCTTCAGATGGCTCACAGGTTGGATAACTCTTTACTCCAATATTTCTCCAATGAAAATAGGGACATCCTGAGAAAAAGCGAGACATTCTGGGATCAAATCAGAAACAGGAACGGCTTCTCTAATTCAGGGACGTTCCTGGAAAATAGGGACACTTGGAGGGTTTGCCATCAGATTTATTTTGTTGACTCTGGTCAGTCCCCCCTGCAGCCTGGTGCCCTGGTTTGTGAAGACTGGACTAGGAATTGCTGGAGCTACTTTTGTGCTTTTTTTTAAGGAGGAGGGGTGTCAGTGTGTGGGAGGGTGCTGGGGAACATCTGCTCTGAATTTCCATGGGGGGTGGTTAGCCTGGCATGAGAAGGAAGCAGAGAGAAGCTTTACCACCCAAATTACTCATGCTACAACTTATTCAGCAGATGTGTGGGGCTCTGCTGCCATCCTCCTTCAATGCCTTGCTGGATCCTTGCCAGAAAGGAGATCCTTGTTCACATGCTGTGCTTTCTCGGTTTGCTTCTGCTTCGTTACTGCCTACCATGAGGATTTTGGCCATATGTAAGTGTCTCAGAATGGGAGAGATGCGTAAGATCCAGTCTTACTATGGAAAGTTCTCCTGCACAAGTTCCATTGTGCTGCAACTCTGATTCATTTCAATGGGGCTTGTGCAGGAGAATTTCCTGCAGGATTGCGTCTAGTGTTTCTGAGGGGCGGTGATGGAGAAGTGCCCCTTGGATTTCTCACCTCTTGGCATCAAAATGTTTGGGGCAGGGCCATGAGCTCCGGAACATGCTCTCCTGGCTCTTGGCTTCCTCTTTGGTGTTCTCTTGCATTACTTCTCTCTATCCTCTGCTCAATACTTCTGGAAGGATGTCCCCAAATTTTCTTTGGTTTTTGCAGTCTGACTCTGTTCTGGGTGTTCTGCTGATTTGCAAGGCTTTTTAAACTGTTGGGTCTTCCCAGCGACTTCTGGGTTTCTGATGACCACCCACTAGTGGAATGGATACCTCTGCCTGCCTTTTCATTGTCCTTTAGAAATTGATGATGGTGCCTTTTTCAGAGCTGTCCTTTCTATTTCCTCTCCTTTCTCTGAGCCAGTGGTTTGCTTGCAGCTTCTCCTCCTTATAGCACAAGGTGGGTGGAAAGGAGGAAGGAAGCACAATTCACTAGTTGGATGGGTTACCTAGAGAGCTCTTTGTTTACCACATGAAAGCAAAAGTCAGAGAGCCTGGAGGTGGAGCTGGCAGGATTCCTGCATATGTAAGAAGGTGCTTGGTGTCCTCAAGGCTCAAATGAATGCCTTTCTTGAATGCTGGGCGTTGGCATAGTTACAAGGTTAGCTGGACTGTCTTGGCTTGAGGTGGAGGGTGCATGACGTGAAGGCATAGAAGCTGTTCTGTCCATATGCTCATTCAGGAATTTGGTCCCCCCTCCTACCCTTTGCTGGCATATGAGGAAAAGTAAACACCTACCTCACAAGACCCGTTGAGTCTTCTAGGAGATCAAGAAGCCACTAAAGCCTGTCTGCCTTTTCAAAGCTGAAGCAAACACTTGTGACCGACCCAACTGAGCAAGGAAGTCAAGTGGTTGCTTGACTTGGATTTTAAGGGGTGAAGCAGCATGTTACCCAAGAGGTGCAGCCGACAATACTTTGCAGTGGATTCTGGGGTGCGGCTCCTGTTTTACACAGTGCAGCTGGTCTGAAAAAGGCACCTGACAATGTCTTTGAGGCTTCAAACAATGTCTCTTAGGCAGGGGTCAGCAACCTTTTTCAGCCGTGGGCCGGTCCATCGTCGCTCAGACCATGTGGTGGGCCGGACTATGTTTTGGAAAAAAATATGAACAAATTCCTAGGCCACACAAATGCCCCAGAGATGCATTTTAAATAAAAGGACACATTCTACTCATGTAAAAACATGCTGATTCCTGGACCATCTGCTGGCCAGATTGAGAAGGCGATTGGGCCACATCCAGCCCCTGGGCCTTAGGTTGCCTGCCCCTGTTCTTAGGCATCACATTTCTTACTAAAGCCCATCCCTCAAGTACAGTGCGTGGCCCGATGCCAAGTTAAGCCCACTGTGCCAGCAGATCACTAGAGGCTTGATGACCATCTTGTCATTGCTGGCTTCTGTGAAACAGTCAGGCCTGCCACCTGGGCCTCATTTGTTGGGCAGTAGTGGTGAGGTGGCAGTGTGTTTTGGAACTTAGGGACTTCTGTGGCCTTATGTAGGGGCAAAGCTAGGCTTTATTTCACATGGGTCAAAGACCCAGTTTGGCACCATGTGCATTTGCACACACATGCACAGACACAGGCTGGGAGCTTCAATGGTGCCCTTCTGGAAGCCTCACCCGGGACAAAAACACTGGCTAGCCCTCCTCTCCCCACTCCCCTACCCCCGTAGCTAGGGCTCTGCCTTACACAAAGGGTTATGTTTCAGTTCCCTCACCTATGCAGTGTAGATAGGAGCACTGGACTGCCTTGTCAGATGGTTGTAAGGACAGCCAGAACAATATATTTGCCATTCTTTTACTGTACTTGGGCTTCCCCCCAACTCTTTAAAAACTGGGGATTAGACAGATCAATGGCGGTGGAGATCTCTCCTCTTCACAGGCTAAATAGAGGCAGATGCTGGGGGCAAATAACGGGGGGGGGGGGGAGAGAAGACTCCTGAGTTGGTGCCCTGCTCATGGGATTCCCAGAGGCACCTGGTAGGAAACCAGGATGCTGGGAAAAGATGGAACTTTCTGTGCTGCTCCAGCAGATTCCTCTAATTGACTATGGCTGCCTGTTTTATCTGTTGAAGAGACTGGAAGCTTTTCTCTTGTTTTCTTTGGCCAGCCATCACTGGTGACTTTTTCCTAACCTTGAGGCTTGACTTAGGAGTGCTTTTGGAGTCTGCTCTGACACCATAATGATGCCCCGCACTAGTGTTTCCCAAAGTGTGGTAGGCATACCTCCAGGGGTATGTGAAAGGATTTCAAAGGATATAGGGCAGACTTTTATTTTTATTTTTTAAAATACCGCGTGTATAGTATTTGCTCTAGTCTGGATAAAATATTATTATTAAAAATGCCCCCCAAATGTCTTTGCCTGGGAAGGGGTAAGACTAAACTCTCAAAAGGGGTATGCAATTATTATAAGTTTTGGGAACATTGCCCTGCATGAACCTTCTCTCCTCACAAGGTGACCCATTGGGAATGCTTTGCACCCATGCCCCACGTGTGCTGCTTCTTGAGCCTTCAAGGATGGTTTAGCCCCCACACAGAGGCCAGTCGCTTGCTTTGAGAGTAAACAGCTTCCAGGTGGTTAGATTGTCAGACAAGCTTAACTTTTAGGTGTCTGCAGGAGGGCTGGTTTGAAAATAGTACTGTAGGCTGATAACCTCTATCTTTTTTAAACACTTGAAGACAGAGAGAACATGGTATTCTGAAAAAAAGAGAGAAAATACAACACATCTATTGCGAAAACTTGTAGACCCTTTTCTGATCCCTCCTTGCTTATGAGTTGAGTTGAGTTGATCCACCTGATGAGTTGATCCATCTGATGAGTTGATCCATCAGATTTCTTTTGCTTATCGAAGACAGCCATCTTTAATCTAGTGTCCTCCAGATGTTTTTGACCATGATTCCCATCACCTCCAGCCCAGGTTGTATGATGGTTGATGGGAAAATAGCTGTACTAGCTGGTCCAAAACATCTGGAGGGCACAACATTGGCACAGTTGACTTGTGGAGGCTTGTATTGGATTACTGTTTTAAAGCATACAGTCCTGTAATGGTGGTGTCTAATAGCTGAGTCAGTAATTAACCCTTATCCACCATGGCATGTGGTTGCTTCCACACCTCCAGCTGTCACATGCCCCCACCTCTGACTTGGTGGTGCCATGGGCAGGTGATGCAAGAGGCCAGTGGGGGTTTACAGGCCTCTGTGAAGCCATAGCCTCTGAACATAAGAAAAAAAGATGAATCTGCTGGATCAGGCCAATGGTCCATCTAGTCCAGGATTCTGTTCTCACTGTGGGAAGCCTGCAAGCTGCACATGAGTGCAACCACACTCTGCCCGCTTGCAATTCCCAGCAGCTAGTCATAGTGGCTAGTAGCCATTGGTAGCCTTGTCCTCTACATTCAACTCGCGAACAATTCGACTTGCGATCACGGCAAACCTGGAAGTAAATACTGGGTTTGCTGCGGTTTGTGCATGCGCAGAAGCAGCTTCTGCCATCTGCACATGCGCAGAATGACGCTGCCGCCGAATGCGTACGAGCAGAACGGCACTTCTACCAGCAACTCGGATCAACTCATGAACGGACCTCTGGAACGGATTCTGTATGTGAGAATAATCCGCCTGTCTGGATGGAGGGCTCCTTAGTTTGAGCCATGAAGCACAAGATGCTACCAGACTGCCCTGGGTGAGATGCTTGTGCTCCATCCTCCACTTGGATCAGTGTCCATGGCTGCTTCTCAGTCCACCTCAAGTCCCAATAGAGCCTGGATCTCGCTGGGCACACTGGTTACTGGTGTTTGTGGGATTTTACCAGCCCCACTAAACAAGCTCCTCTGAAGTCAGTAAGAGGCAAAGCCATGTTCAGGACACACAGGTGTGATTGCTTTTAGTTGTTTTGGCCCTGGGGCTGTTGGCAGGCAGGCAGGGGGGTCAGGTGGAAGCCTTGAATGCATCTTATTTCAACCATAGGACTGATAGAGAAAAATGTTGTGCTGCAGGTTAAACTGGTAATCCAGGTTGACCCAAGACATTTTGACACTTGAGGTAGAAAATCTGAATCTCTCACGCTTTCTTTTTCCTTTCCCTTGCTCCTAAATTAAGATTAGTACTGTGGGTTAAACCACAGAATCTAGGACTTGCTGATCAGAAGGTCGGCGGTTCGAATCCCTGCGACGGGGTGAGCTCCCGTTGCTCGGTCCCAGCTCCTGCCAACCTAGCAGTTCGAAAGCACGTCAAAGTGCAAGTAGATAAATAGGTAGCGCTCCGGCGGGAAGGTAAATGACGTTTCCGTGCGCTTCTCTGGTTTGCCAGAAGTGGCTTAGTCCTGCTGGCCACATGACCTGGAAGCTGTACGCCGGCTCCCTCGGCCAATAATGCAAAATGAGCGCCGCAACCCCACAGTCAGTCACGACTGGACCTAATGGTCAGGGGTCCCTTTACCTTTACCTTAGGCTTTAATTAATAACGTTATTATATGGGGGTGGGTTATAGGTTTATTTATTTTTTGTTCTTACTCGTCATGTATGCATTTTTATGTCGTTGACACTCTGTGATCTGTGGATTAAGGGCAGTATATACCTTTAGTAAATACATTTAATAACTTCCACAAGGTGTGTGTCTCTGCTTTGCACCCTGCTGTTTGATGGAGATGAGCGCCGCAACCCTAGAGTCAGTCACGACTGGACCTAATGGTCAGGGGTCCCTTTACCTTTACCTTTTTACTGCAAAATTTGTTATTGTGATTATGTCACTCTCAACCATGGGTAGGCAAACTAAGGCCCGGGGGCCAGATCTGGCCCAATCGCCTGGTGACATCAAGGGGAGCTTTCTGTTGTAGTTGCATCAACAGGCTCCTCCCACTGGTGGTTAACCCTTGTTAGACTCACCCCTTCCTGAGGGGGTGGAGTCATGCTCTGTTGTTTTATCCAATGCCTAAGCCAATACCTCTCACATGCTGTAATCAATAAAGTTGTGGCCTCTTTTAGCCCATTAACCTAATATACTGTGTCCATGTGTGTTTCTTATCCCTAAGCAGGTGGCGGGTCGTTGAATCACAAAGCCTCTCCTCCTTATAGAGGGGAGGAGTTGTGAGCAGGAGCCGTTTCCCATGTTGGCAGGGGGCGTTCCGGCCCCTGCCCAGCTGGCCTGACTACCGTGCCACAACCCAGGTAGCCAACCAATCAGGTGGAGGCTTGGGGGCGGGGTTTAGTCGCTCAAATGCGGCCGCGGCAGCACTTCCCTTTCATTCTGCTGCTGGTTTTCGTCGGATCACCCACCCACCCTCCCTTTTGTTCATTGCTTGGATGGTCCAGGAATCAGCGTGTTTTTACATGAGTAGAATGTGTCCTTTTATTTAAAATGCATCTCTGGGTTATTTGTGGGGCATAGGAATTCATTCACGCCCCCTCCAAATATAGTCCGGCCCCCCACAAGGTCTGAGGGACAGTGGACCGGCCCCCTGCTGAAAAGGTTTGTTGACCCCTGGTTTAGAGCCTATGTTTTCATAATAGCATGTGAAAGTGCTGCAGAGTGTGGCTGACCCCTGAACCATCCCTTCATAGATAGCTCAATGATGGAGCCTGCTTTGCATGGAAAATGTTTCCCGGTTCAGGAGGCTCTGGCATCTCCAGTTAGGGCTGGGTAAGACTCTTGTCTGAAATAGTAGAGAGCCTGACAAATATCTGAACTTCTGAAGACATTTTTTATTATTCTGTACCTAGATATTATTAATAAAAATAGGCCAAAAACATAGAATCAGAAGAACCTTTATTATCACCAGCCACTAGTCATAGCAATAAAATAAAATACAGTGTACTGAAAATAGAGGTAAAAACCTAACTTTACAAAATACATTCTGGAGGTTTACATCAATAATCAAATAATAGGTCTTATTC
Organism: Podarcis pityusensis; assembly: GCF_964106645.2. Classification (NCBI taxonomy): domain Eukaryota; kingdom Metazoa; phylum Chordata; class Lepidosauria; order Squamata; family Lacertidae; genus Podarcis; species Podarcis pityusensis. The sequence goes on along the minus strand of NC_138039.1, from coordinate 48,640,767 downwards.
TAATTTTCCCAGCTAAAATTTTTACAGTTTTTGCTGTCACCTGATTACCTTGATTTGCTAGAAGAAAGGACACAGTAGCAATGGTTGGGCGACCTGGTATGGATAGTAGTAGAGGGGTAATAACCTCACTCCTCAAATCTTTATAAAGAGTGGAAGCCAGAAGCATGTGTCAATACTGTCATCTCCTCATGGACATAACTGTTTTTCCAGCGGATTTTTTTTAAAATTGACTTTCAAGTGCAGCTGAGGACAGTATATTTAATCTTGTGTAAGTCAAAGCGCATCTGTATTTTGGAATTGTTAAATTTTGCAAATAGGGTGCCAATGTATCAAAATGACAAGGTGGAAAATAATCATACCATGGACAAAATTTCCTTATCGTGGAGAAATTATTCTGTCACTAAATTATTTGCTTTACTGAAGCCCAGTGTTAATAACTGTTGTGGTGATAAAGCAGAAAAGTAAAGCTTTAGGTTGACAATTTTAGTCCAAGTGCTCTCATGACAATCTTGTTATACTAAGGGTAGTAGACTGGTGAGGTTTAAATTTAGCTGAAGCCAATAATTAAATGTCCTGCACCAAATCTGTAATTCAGCGGAGGGGAGATTAGCCTCCAAGCGCAATGAAGCATTTGGAACACAGAATGGAACAGAAAAAAATTGCCTTAGGAACTTCGACTGAACAGCTTCTGTAGATCCAAGGTGAGCGCCTGTCCAAATCTGAGCCCTATCTAATAAAGCATAGTGGATAGCCACTGCTGACATAAATTGGCCAATGGTTTGACTTGTAGGCTTCTTATTCTGATTCTGTATTGGTGATAGTTGCCTTGAGGAATTATACTCCAGGGGGCCAGATGTATTCATCTCCCAGTCTGCCACTGTGAAAAACACCCCCAAAATGAGACAATTACCTCTATTGGTAATCTTTTCCCACAATCTGTCAAATCTTCCAAAGTAGTTTTGTATGGCTAAAGAAATCTTGAGCTGATGGGTCTGGTGTAACATGTGGTTGAAGCAGATCTGGTCTGTGTGCAGCATATGAGATTGTTGGCACTGGTCCCGTTTTGCACTTCTGAAAAGTGCACTGGCCCACTCTGGTCCTAAACCAACCTAAAACTGGAAACCGACGATTCTCTTTTGGGCTGCTGTGTCTTCTCTAAGTGTTTGTGCTCTCATTGCATCCTGCACAGTGGTGCCCCAACACAGCAGTCTGAGTACCTCAGCACCACTTTTAATTTGCTGATGCCACAGATCTGTCCGTGTTTTTTATCCACTGCAATAGATCTTCCACCGCAGAATAAAATGTGAAGTGCTTGCTTTTCTTTTCCAACACAGTGCCCTTTCAGGGTGAAACCACCTGGCAAGCTAGCAGTTACCTGTGGAGTGGGATGATGATGATAATAATAATAATAATAATAATAATAATAATAATAATAATAATACTCTGCCCATCCGGCTGGGACTCCCCAGTCACTCTGAGTGGCTTACAACATATATAAAAACATAGTAAAAATCAAACATTAAAAATTTCTCGATACAGATACCTACAGGTGTCTTCTAAAAGTTATATACAGTACCTTGGTTCCCGAACAAATCGGTTCCTGAACGTCACAAACCCGGAAGTAAGTGTTCCGGTTTGTGAACTTTTTTGGAAGCTGAACATCCATTTAAGCTGTCAACATTGTTTCTGGGGCCAATCAGCCAATCAGAAGCCGTGCCTTGGTTTGTGAACATTTTGGAATTCGAATAGACTTCCAAAACAGATTGAGTTCAGGAACCAAGGTACCATTGTAGTTCTTTATCTTCTTGACATCTGAAAGGAGGGTGTTCCACAGGGCGCCACCACCAAGAAGGATGCAAGGAGGTTCCCTGGCAGAGCTGTTAAAGGCAGGAAGTGGAAAAGGAATCCACACACGGGGCAGATCAAGACAATGTATGGAGCCTTCCAATGCCAAGGGTTCAGCTCCACATTGTGCTTAATGCATACTGTGCAGCTCTGGCTCTTGTTTTTCATTAATTAATTGCAGGCATATCTCCCTCCAAATTACTGTCAGGAACACAGCACAGAGGGAGGGAGGAGAGATTTACCCCCTTCCCTCCCTAGTCACCACCCCATGCTAAAAAAACACACAAAAAAGCTGACCAACTGTGCAGCTACAAGGCTTAGAGAGAGAAAAATCCTGTTGGAAACAATGGGAATATTTCTAAGCCTGTGGAGGGGAAGTATAAACCTCCCATTTCTCTGTGTACTGTGATCCCAATTCCTGCCCCCTGTGCATGCAATTAATTGAAGAAAAACAGGAGACAGTTAGCAAAATGTGTAGTTAGCCCCAGAGGTGTTGTAATATTAGCTTTACAGCAGTGACTTGCAAATTGTGTTTTCAGTAGCCCTGGGCTACCTTGGGAGCTAATTGGTGGATTTTGAACTAGACCAGTGATGGCCAAACTTGGCCCTCCAGCTATTTTGGGACTACAACTCCCATCATCCCTAGCTAACAGGACCAGAGGTCAGGGATGATGGGAACTGTAGTCCCAAAACAGCTGGAGGGCCAAGTTTGGCTATCACTGAACTAGACAATCAGAATGGTAACGGTGGACATGTTTCTGCTGTACTTGAACTCATGTTTGCAGATGTTCCTGAGTTCAGACCCCACCATCCCCAGTAAAAATAAGAAAAATTGATTGTAGACCTGGGAAAAGCCTAGAGAGCTTCTACGAGTCAGATGAACAGGACTGGGCTAGATGGATACTGGTGTTTCTTATGGCAGCTGTATTGGATGTCTTAAGAGCTCCTCATGTCAATTGGACTGATGCCTCTTGCAGCTTTGACTCTGATGGTGGTTTCTGGCTGGCCATTTGTGAACTAGGTATATGGAATGTTCCAGGCTCCACGTCCAAGATGTAGCTGTTCCGCAGCAGATGGATTGATCAGTGAAAGGTTCCCCAGAGCCAGAAATTGTGAAAACATCTCCTTTGCAATACTGATCCTACAGAACCGTTGCATTAAAAAAAGCAAACCTTGATATGTTTGTGTGAAATACATCTGTTTCATAAAGCTGCAGTTCTGTGCACATAAATGTGTAGCCTGGTCTCTTCTTTTTAAAACTCTTGCCACACTGATCCTATCTCCTGCACACTTCCTGGGGTCTCACTTTTCGTAGTACACAAGATAAAACAGGGTCCCAGGAGCTACTGCTGCTGTCTCTTCTGACCCAGCTCTGCATTTGAAGCTTACAGGAGGAATCTCTGGATTGCCAGCTGGAAAGCTCTATGGAGTTTGGAATTGGATCCTGGGACCTATTTCTGACAATCCATCAGCAGAGCTTTGGGTTCCATGCCCCCTATAGACATGCAGGACAGTTAGGTTGGATCTTGCAGTCTTTGTGGAGTTAACTTGGCTGGGGCTGTTTGGGTGGGTGGATTGCTCAGCACTGAGACTCCCTTTGCAAATGAAGCATGAATTACTGCTCAACAGTACATTGGAAGCTTCATGTAAATAAGCTTGCATAAGGGTCTTTTCTTTCTCTCCCCCCACCCCCCGATCATGGTGGGTGCCAAGCCACAGCCACAAATGCCTTTGCTGTGCTACAGTTATGAAACTGATGCCCTTAAATGCAAGTCTGTGAACTTTGCCCCTTTAATGCCTTGATGTCTGGATCAGGTGGGGTGTTGTATAAACATATTCAACTTTAGCTCATTTCCTTTTAGGTCAGAGGCCAAACTAGATGATGTAATTAGCAAAGTGTGGAGTGATTATTTAATGTATAAATTGCAGGCTCAGAGAACCCAACATGGATCAGAACTCTGGTGGGGTGGGGGATTTAACTATCTGTCCACACAGTGGTCCTGATCTGGATTGGGGGTCCCTGCGCCTGCTGTTTGCATGAAGAAGAAAGCTCCCCTTGGCACCAATGGGATTTTCCCTCCCTAGTTCAAATCACAGGTGCAGTGGAAAAAGGTTAATGTCCCTTACCTTCATGGAGCACAATCTATAACAGTCCCTTTGCATCTGTTTCCAAACTTGCAGCATTTACTATTGAGGTATCAAGCACTTGCAGCCCACTGCATTTAAGCAACAATTTTTTGAATACTTTCTGGTGGTGTAGTGGTTAGAAAGTTGAACTAGGACCTGGGAGACTAGGGTTCAAATCCCCACTCAGCCATGAAGCTCACTGGGTGATCTTGGGCCAGTCATTGTACCTCAGCCTTAACTACGTCACAGGATTGTTTGGGGGATTAAATTAGAGGGGGAGAATCATGTACGCCAGCTTGAGCCCTTTGGGAGAAAAAGATGGGATATAAATGCATTAAACAAATAAATAATGTTCAGATTCTAGTATAATATAGTGGTACCTCAAGTTCCAAATGCCTCTGGTTCCAAACGCTTCAGGTTACAAACTCTGCTAACCTGGAAGTGTTACCTAGAGTTGAGAACTTTGCCCCAGGATGAGAACGGAAATGGTGTGCCGGCAGTGCAGCGGCAGCGAGAGGCCCCATTAGCAAAAGCATGCCTCTAGTTAAGAACAGTTTCAGGTTAAGAACGGACCTCCGGAACGAATTAAGTTCGTAACTAGAGGTACCGCTGTAATCTCCTACAGTAACTTTTCTAGCAGAAACTCTTTGACATTCCAGGGTTGCAGCCTCTTCAGTGCAGTGTCCATGTAACACACATTTTAGAGCATGGGTAGGCAAACTAAGGCCTGGGGGCCAGATCTGGCCCAATTGCCTTCTAAATCCAGCCTGCGGACGGTCCAGGAATCAGTGTGTTTTTACATGAGTAGAATGTGTGCTTTTATTTAAAATGCATCTCTGGGTTATTTGTGGGGCATAGGAATTTGTTCATTCCCCCCCCCCCCAAAAAATATATATAGTCTGGCCCCCCACAATGTCTGAGGGACCGTGGACTGGCCCCCTGCTGAAAAGGTTTGTTGACCCCTGGTTTAGAGCCTATGTTTTCATAATAGCATGTGAAAGTGCTGCAGAGTGTGGCTCTTGGGAGAGCACTATGCCTGTGTGCATATGTACACATCGTAAAGGGTTTTCTCATCTCTCTGCCATCCATTTTGGTACCTATTAATGCTTCCTTTGTCAGGGTTACCTTTTCAGATGTTGTTTCTCTTGCCTTATTGATTTTGATGACAGGTGTGACATTTCAGCAACTCAGCTGTGGCAGCTCATGAAGGTTAGACTGCCTTTCTGGAAACAGAGGAATATTCTTTGTTTGTCAGCCACTGAATAGTTTAGGAAGGCAACAATTTAGGCTATGCTGGGGACACCATTCCCACCCTCGGAGAGCTGTGTTGTGGACATTGCAGTTACTGAGCAAACATGGACACTTCAGGCCTTGATGTCCACAGAAGTTCATCCCAAGAATGCAAGGGGAGAACGCTTCCTGCAGCCAATCATAAGCCGCGCTTTGATTTCTGAATGTTTTGGAAGTTGAATGGACATCCGGAATGGATTCTGTTTGACTTCCAAGGTATGACTGTACACCTGTTTGGAAGCCACTGCAACCCGATGTTTATTTTCCCAGAGACTCCAGAAAGTTCTTCCTGCAGCACATAGCTAAACTTTGGAACTCACTCCCACTGGATGCAGTGATGGCCAGCAACTTGGAGGGCTTTAAAAGAGGATTAGACATTCATGGAGGAGAAGACCATGAGTGACTACTAGCGATTATAGCTATGCTCTGCCCCCATAGTTGAAGGCCATAATGCATCTGAATACCTAGTTGCTGAAAGCCATGGGACGGGAGAGTGTTCTTGAGCTCTGGTCCTGCATGCTGGTTTCCCAGAGGCATCTGGTTGGCCAGTATGAGAAGGGGCTCTTCCCCTGCTATTCTTATTTGTCTGCAGTCCATCAATCAAAGTGGGACAACTTGTACTGCTTTTTTTAATCTGAGGCTTCATGTCAACTTTTAATTTAGATGATCCAAGAATGCAGGTGGCTGAACAGTTAAATGCTTCCTATTACATACCTGCTTGAATGTGGTGCTATGCTGGCCACAGTCTTAAAACCACAGAATTGTAAATGCAATAAGATGAGTTTGAATGTTGGTGGCTTTGTGGTTGTAGGCTTTGGTTAAAACCCTGAATGCAGAGCTTTGGTTTGCAGTCCCCAGAGACTTAGTCCCCAGAGACACATACCTATGGGGAAGATCACAACCGATAGGGGCACCACCACTCTCCTTCTTTCCATGGACTAATCCTTAACTTTATCCTCTCCTCCAATAAAGTCATCTTGTTAAAATAAAACTAGAGTATCTTTTTGCTGTAGAAATATCTTCAAGACCCTGTAAGCATTGATGTGTAAGTAAATGGAAAATAGGAAGGGCAGAGAAGGGGCACCTAATCCTTTTCCCTTTGGTATTCTATAGATATATTTGCTCCAATTGTCCTGGAAGTTACTTCACTTTCCTCTGCATACCATGGAGGTTTCAAATGCTGTGTAGAGGTGGGTATGAAGGAAGCAGCTGGAATGGTAATTGGTAGAAGAAAAGTAGGCAGTCTTTCCTCTCCACCCCCACTCTGTTCCTGGATTGCATCTACTGTATGTTCAATGGTAGTTTTCCTTAAGGGTGCCTAACTTTTCCCTTTGCCTTGCATAAGGTAATCTATGCACATAACTGTCTTGGAACCATGGTGGAAATATAGCCCAGTGCACACAGACGGAGATTTCTAGTGAGGGGTAAAAGGAGAAAAAAGTGATTTGTGTATGCAGCAATAACTGGAGTTTAACTAAAGAGTGTTGACAGATTGTATTATCCATTTGATGTGTCTTCATGGGAGAGAAGATTGCACCTCACCGATGCAGCTTGTTTCTCCCTCTGTCAGTATGAGGGCAGAGTGGGATGGTGGCTTCACTCAGTGGTATATTGCTGGTGGAACCGCCACTGCTCCTGGGTCCCTTTGCTACCAACGCCAGCTGGAGGGAGCCAAGAGTGGTGGTGGTTTCACCTGTGATATACTGCAGAGTGAAGCTGTCATTGCGGTCTGCCCCTCATCCCAGTCCTGGGTGATGTATCAATACATCATCCAGGTCTATTTAGTGTAAAAGGCAGCCTGCATGAATGTTGTTTTCTTGTTTTCTGTGGGAAGCTATGTGGCTACATTTCATAAAGCTGCAGTTCTGTGCACATAAATGTGTAGCCTGGTCTCTTCTTTTTAAAACTCTTGCCACACTGATCCTATCTCCTGCACACTCCCTGGGGTCTCACCTTTCGTAGTACACAAGATAAAACAGGGTCCCAGGAGCTACCGCTGCTGTCTCTTCTGATCCAGCTCTGCATTTGAAGCTTACAGGAGGAAAGAGATGTATGGCAGAATCCTAATAAATTAAAAAGCTGGTTGTTCCTATTGGGTAATCAGCAAGAATAAAAACCTCACTCCAAATAAGTACCGTATATAACTAATTAATCTCTTTAAGCCAGGGGATGAAACTTGGGCACAGGAGGACTAAATAATAATAATAAAAAATACTACTACAAAATTTTAGCTGTTTTCTACTCAGCCTTCACCAATACTTTATCAAGCCCCGACCAAGCCTTCACCTACGTCTTGAATGTGCAAGTTAGCAGGACCAGATACTGCAAAATTTTGCTAAGATGTACCACCTCAGGTTACAAGTAAGGAATAGCATATTTGAATACTTTCTCATATAAAAAGCATTTTGTATATAGAACACTTGCAAGTTAGGGACACAAATTATTCAGTTGCAGTGGAGCAATGGAGACAAATTTTTCCTACTGTGGGGATAGGCAATTTGTGGTAATATCACAAATTTTGTGGTCTGTTTTTTAGTATACCTAAAATCCTTTGCTTATTAGGGGCTATCCCACGTTTTCTTCAAAAAATTGCTTTGCACAGGTAGCTATCATAGAGTTATCTAAATTTTCAAATGTAGGGGGTCTGTGGCTTGACTTTTGAAAAATAGGGGGTCCTCAGTAAATAGCCAATTGGAAACCACTGCCCTAGAGATCTGATGTGGGAGCAGTGGACTTTGGTGGTCTCTTTGAGCACTTGAGCTATGTGTCTCCCTCTACGTTCAACGTGTGTGTGTGTGTGTGTGTGTGTGTGTGTGTGTGTGTAAATCAAGTCACATGTTTCACTAAGCCTCTAGTGACTTCCTTCCAAAGGGATCCTGACCTCAGAGAAGTCAGATGAGTACAACAATATTGATTGCATTTTAAAATGCTTGGCTATCATGGTATACAGTGGTACCTCTGGTTACATACGCTTCAGGTTACATACGCTTCAGGTTACAGACTCCGCTAATCCAGAAATAGTACCTTGGGTTAAGAACATTGCTTCAGGATGAGAATATAAATTTTGCTCTGGCAGCGTGGAAGCAGCAGGAGGCCCCATTAGCTAAAGTGGTGCTTCAGGTTAAGAACAGTTTCAGGTTGAGTACGGACCTCCGGAATGAATTTAAGTACTTAACCCGAGGTACCACTGTATGACAAAGCAGACTCTTCAGCCCTTCATCCTCACTTCCTGTCTACAAAGTTATATCTTGTTAGCACAGGGGTAAGGAACCTCTGGGCCTTCAGGTGCTGCTGAACGCAGCTCCCACTACCTGTGGCCAGTGACCATGCTTGCTGGGGCTGATGGGAGCTGTAGTTCAGCAACATCTGGAGGGCCAAAGGTTCTTCATCCCAATGTGAACAGTTTCTCTAACTCCATTAAACCAGGGACCTGAACTTCTTGGTCTGCTTGTATTATTTTTTGGCAGCCTCAGCAATTGAGAACGACTGTGAGGCATTGCTGCTCCACTTTGTTCCACCTCTGTCAAATTAGAGCCAGAGGCTTAATTTCTAGCAGATTCTGTTGTGTTGGCTCGTGGTGGAGAGCTTACCGTCGACCTACATTGATGTGTTTCTTTAACCTAGTTTTTGCAGACAGAATTGGCTGAATCAAAGGGGAAAAAAACCCAGTCCTTGTTCCTCCAGAAGTTAATTTGGAACTTAGATCAGCCACCTTCTTCCTCAGCTATGAGACGTTTTGGCACCCCAGGCATTGGCCTGAGAGGCCTCCTTGCAACTGGCTGCGAGCATCTCCACACAGGAAGCCAGAGGCGGCTCTCAGAGCCCTCTTGCACTCGTCAGCTGAATCACCTGGTTTGCTGAGCCCAACATCTATAAATTGTTTGCTGCTGTCACCCTTGTGACTAATCTGTCTGTCTGAGGCTGGTTGCCGTCTGGAGGCTGCAGCCTTGATTTATGGCTCTTACAAAGCAGGGCCTCAGTTTTGGCAAATGCTTTGTTGCACTTGGGTGGAGTTGCAGCCTCAGTAGTGCTAAAAGAGGCGGGGGAACTCTTTAGAAAATGAGTGGTATGTGCTAGCATGAGAGAGCAAGAGAGCTCTTTTTATTGAGTGACATCTGTTGTCATGTAAAAGATTCTGGTTGTTGAGCTGTACCAGGCTTGGGAATAAATTTACAAGCGCTACTAGCACACCTAACTTTTTATTTGCTTGCCTGTTCACAGGTCACAGTCCAGTGATTTAATAGCAGAAAACCTTACCTTTTTGGTGCAAACTTTTAAGTTTGGCCCTTATATTTTTATTTAACAGATGGTTGAGATGTTGCTACCTTAAATTTTATACAGTGGTACCTCGCAAGACGAATGCCTCGCAAGACAAAAAACTCGCTAGACGAAAGTGTTTTTTGTTTTTTGAGCTGCTTCGCAAGACGATTTTCCCTATGGGCTTGCTTCGCAAGACGGAAACGTCTTGCAAGTTTGTTTCCTTTTTCTTAACACCGTTAATACAGTTGCGACTTGACTTCGAGGAGCAACTCATAGAACGCGGTGTGGTAGCCTTTTTTGAGGTTTTTAAAGACTTTGGTGATTTTTGAAGCTTTTCCAAAACTTTCCCGACACCGTGCTTCGCAAGACGAAAAAAATCGCAAGACGACAAAACTCGCGGAACGAATTAATTTCGTCTTGCGAGGCACCACTGTATTGTTGTCTTAAATGTCGTATTTATACGTGTAACCTGCTCTGGGGTCTTAGGAAGAAGTATGGAGTATAAATCTGAGAGTAAACAGATCAGTCACTTGTGGCAGTGCAGCAGCCTGAAGAACAAGGAATTGGTGTTTTTTCCCCAGTTTACAAAAATGTCTGTAATTGTTCATCTTTTAAAAATATGTGACCAATGACTGGCTGTCTTCAAGCCTGGGCTACAAGAGCATAGGAAGCTTTTAGTGACTACCCCTGGGTCAGTAGTCTGTGCCACCCTTCCCCAGATGATGTCCTCCAATGATCAGGGATGATTGGAGTTGTAGTACAGCAACATCTGGAGGGCACCAGTTTGAAGAATGCTGCTGTTTGTTGCAGCTCTCCAGGATTTTGGACAACAGGGGGATATCAGTGGGGACTGAACCTGGGACCCTTTGTATGCAAAGAAGAAACTCCAGCATAGAACTGCAGCCTTTCCATCTCTGGATCTGCTCTCCTTGACCTGAGAGGGTTTGTGGGGGCTTATCTTGCAAGGTGACGGAAGAACCATAGCAAAAGGCAGAAGATCTGAGTAGAAAACCCATACAGTGGTACCTCGGGTTACAGACGCTTGAGGTTACAGAAGCTTCAGATTACAGACTCCGCTAACCCAGAAATAGTACCTCAGGTTAAGAAATTTGCTTCAGGATGAGAACAGAAATCGCACGGCAGTGCAGCAGCAGCAGCGGGAGGCCCCATTAGCTAAAGTGGTACCTTAGGTTAAGAACAGTTTCAGGTTAAGAACGGACCTCCAGAACGAATTAAGTTCTTAACCCAAAGTACCACTGTATTAGAAAGTGTCTTGCTCTGCTCTCCTGGCAGAGTGTGGAATCAAAGTAACATGGCTTCTGCTAATTGCCACTGAAAACCCTTAACTGGCTATGGAGATACTTATAAACAGGGACTTGCCTGCCAGGTTGATGCAGTAGCATAACCTGCTTTAGGGATGGTTGTCAGGTTTAGGCTGTTAGGCAGGAGTACAACAAAGCCAAAGCCAATGGCAAGGCAGCTGCCAGATTTCCTGAATCTAAACCTGCTACATTCTTAATTCTCTTTGTCAATTCCCCATGTTGAGTTAACTTGAGATGTTATGGTTTCATCTTTGTAAGGGATGTGTCATTGAGCCATATTGGTGTCAGGCAAGAGAAGACCAACTGCATTCTGGGTTATTTCTTGTTAGGGACTGCCAGGAGTCTTTGATGTGGTGCTTTGTTCCTTCCCTGAGTTGGATCCTGCTAATAAAACAACCATGAAAGTCAGCGCAGAGTGTAGACTTGGGAGGGGAAGGGAGAATAATCCAAATGAGCACATTCATAGCCCCTCCCTCATTTCCAAATGTAACCAAGCTTTAAGTATGTGTTATTGAAAATGACCACATTTCCACCTCCCCCTGTTTCCTCCTGTCTATTTTAGTTTGTAAGCGCTAGGGCAGCATAGAGCTTCCTAGGTTTTCTGGGTAACCCTGTAAGGTGTTGCATTATATACCAGCTTTCCCAAATGCTCTCCAAATGCTTTGGACTAAAATGCCCATCAGCCCAGTTAGTTCAGCCTGGCGCAGGGATCAGGGTTGACTGGAGTTGCAGCCAAAATATCTGGATGGCAGCAGGTTGGGGAAAGACAATATGGATATGCCCCAATGGAACTAATTTGTACATTATATAATGCGCTTTGTGGTTGATGTGGTGGAAGATGCACAAGCATTCACAATCCCTTCATGTGAGTATGGCAACCCTAAATGTGTGAAGTGACTCAGAGAGGCAGTGGCTCACTGGGAAACAGACGTTCATATGTTCCGCTTTTCTTTCCTCCATTTAATTCTAGAAAGGAACAATGTCCTGAATCCAGGGAATGTGAAAAATGGTCTGGTGTTGCCTCCCTTTCTAAAACTTGACCCATGGAAAGGGCCATAGGGCAGAGGTAGAGCAATTGCTTTGCATGCAGGAAGCCTCATGTTTAATCTCCACAAAGGGCTGGGGATGTCCCCTGCCACCAGCCATGTGATATTGGGACTGTAGTTCAAAATATCTGGAGGTCACCAGGTTGGCAATGGCTGATGGCTAGCTGTCCACAGCTGAGCTAGGATTTGACTGTGAAGCTATGCCTTCCTGCCCTAGCTGTTGTTTCCATTGGCTTGCCATCAATGGCCTTGGTTTTGCTTCTCTGCAAGAAAAACAGCATGCCTATGCTAGCTATTTTTTTTAAAAAAAAAAAGCCTCCGGGCTTCAAAGATAACTAGTGTTGTGGACAGAGCTAATTGTATTTATTCTTGGATTTCTTGACTTGTTCATTTTTACAAGGTACATATCTGAGTGCCCCAGACTTAACAGCTGCAGTCAGTGTGAGCCACTGCCACATTCTTTCTTCCCCTATTGCTGTTCCAGAGGCAGGAACTGACCTATAAATGTGTTTATCCTCTGTTGTCCCAGAGTATTTTTCCTAGGGTTGCATTCCATTAGTTTTGAAGCCAGTGAGGTGGGCAGATTTGAGGCTTCAGCATCTCTATGTAATGAGCCAATTCAATAGTATTGATCAAAGCAGTGGAGGGGAAATACTTAGTCTGGGCTGATGGGAATAGTCTGAAGACCAGAATGCATATTTCTCAAAACACACTCGAGGAATTTTGTCCTTCTCTTCCCTTTCGCTAAAACTAAGCTGAGGTTTTCCTGTTGGTTCATAGTTTTAGTCTCATGTGTTACGTATTTAGGTGTATTCTTGTTCAGCCAGGGTAACTTTGGGTCACTTTCTACTTCTTGGATAATCTACCTCACAGGGTTGTTGTGAAGAGAGAGGTCAGTGATTGCTGCCCTGAGTTGAGCTCCTTGGGAGGAAGGGTGCAGTAAAAATGAAATGTTGTATCTAATAGTATTTACTTTCCCATATTAAGCTGTAATTCATTTGCTTGTGAAATACATGTTCCCTTCCAACTCACTATTCTATATTTTTTTAAACGGCCCTAAATGGCCTTGGCCCAGAAGGAGTGTCTCCACCCCCATCATTCTGCCTGGACACTGAGGTCCAGCGCCGAGGGCCTTCTGGCAGTTCCCTCCTTGCGAGAAATGAAGCTACAGGGAACCAGGCAGAGGGCCTTCTTGGTAGTGGCGCCCGCCCTGTGGAACGCCCACCCATCAGATGTCAAAGAGAAAAATAACTACCTGAAATTTAGAAGACATCTGAAGGCAGCTCTGTTTAGGGAAGTTTTTAATGTGTGACATTTTAATGTATTTTTAATCTTTATTGGAAGCCACCCAGAGTGGTTAGGGAAACCCGGCCAGATGGGTGGAGTACAAATAATAAATTATTATTATTATTATTATTTGTCAAGGCTGCCTCAAGTCTCAGCTCACAAAAGACCAACGCCTATCTCTTCTTATATACAAAAGTGTTTATTGCAGTTCATTGTTTGCTTCACATCCGAGGCGCGCAGCCCTACGTCTGCTAGGCTTAGACCGCTGAAGTCCCCTCTGAATCCGTCCCTCCCCTGCACCAGTTTAAGAGGCTTGCGCTGCTCCACCTCTTTCTCTCTTTCCTTTTCCGCAGGGTCTTTCTGCCCGCTGGGGTTTCGCCCCTCCTGGATTCCTCTGACGCGGAATCAGACTGCTCTTGCCCCCTCCTGCGGGCTTTGGGACCTGGCCCCTCCTCCGGGCTCCCTGTACTTCCGCGCGCCTCTACATTTGAACTTGGCGCGCGCGCCCAACCTCTAACCTTCCTTTTAACAGCTACACTACTCCCTTCACTACTCCCCTCCCCTTCCGGGAGGGTGGCTTGCTCCGACCTCCCTCCTTTCTCTGCTGCCGGAGCCGCTTCCCCTGATACACTGAAACCTCCACCCCCTTCGCTGCACTCTGGCGGGGAGGCTGGTCCTGACGCCCAGCTGCCACTTTGGGATCCCCCGCTGGCCCCCTGCTCCTGACACGTCCCCCCTGGGGCTCCCCTGGCCTTGACCACCGGCGCCCCCTTCTGGGAATCCTCTGATTCGCTGGAAAGACTCATGGAATCTCTTGAGTCATTGTCATCCTCTTCCTCGCTGTCCTGGGATTCATCCCCATCGCTCTCCATCTCCTGCCTACCCTGTGCCTCTGTCCCTGAACCCCTGACATTATTATTATTATTATTATTATTATTATTATTATTATTATTTTATTTATTAAGAGCGGGAATTCCAAAACCAATTGTCATTCTTCATTTTTGCTTCTTTTCAATGCACACAGTACAGTCTCTCTTTTTCATACTGGACTGAATACTCTTGAGATCCGTATCATGATACAGTTTAAACATGACTTGTATGTTCCTTGTGGGTTTATTTCTCAGAAGAATGTTTGTGATTCAGTTTTTCCTCTAGATAAATGTTCTGGCTTCTGTTGCTTATTCACCCTCTTTGCATCTGGCTCTGCAGCAGACAGAAATGAATAGTATTTCAGATCCCTTTTAAATTTCAGGACTGAAATTCATCCTGAAAATATGTGGTTGAGTTGCAAGAGCTTATTTAATGTGCAAAAGCTGGGTGGGATCCTCCTCCTCCATGCAGATCAGTTCTTCAATTCATGTGTTTAAAAATGAGCCAATTCTTTGGGAACCTACCATGAAATAAAAATTACCACCCTAAAATATGCTGGTAATAGTAGTTGGATTTCTGTAGCCATTATGAAAGAAAATGGCTTAGTTCTGTGAGGAAGAGTTGGGGCATACTGAGCCTGGAGAAGAGGATTGATTGATTTTTAAAGTATGGATATTGTCCTAAGGAAGGGGCAAAACTAGGCTTTATTTCACTCAGGTCAAATACCTAGTTTGGCACCCTGCCATGCGCATTTGTGTACACACACACACACACACACACACACACACACACACACACAGAGTCTGGGAGCCTCAATGGCACCCTTTTGGAAGCTTCACCTGGAGCAAAAAACCTGGCTGGCACCCCCATAGCTATAGCTCTGCCTAAGGCAGGGTGGGATTCTCTTTTCCAGACCTTAAAAGTTCACATGTTTTACATCTGTCCCTTTTGCCAGTACCAAATGGATAATTTTTGTGTGTGGCATCACTGGGTTAGGTATGTATCACAGTAATAAATATAGACACTAATTGCAAGATCGTCTCTATGCTGTGGTCTACTAATGTAACTGAGTATTTACTGCTCTGGAGTCCAGATTGGCCAGTTCATGCTTCACTGCAGGATCCATGCTTAGCAAAGAGCCACAGTGATATTTTTTTATGTTGTTAAAAGCAGCAGAGAAGGATCCTGGGTTGGCTCGAAACTTACTGACTGGATGGGCAGCTGTTGAATCCTAATTCAACAGTGTGAATGAGGCTGTGTCCTGCACTAGAAGGAAACAGGCTAGTTTACTGGGGTTGAGGTGGGGAGGGGAGTGCAAGCAGTTGATTCTTCATCTCTGGAATTACAAAATGCAGCTTTTCCTCTGGTCTGTATCTTTGGGCGAAACACACAGAGATTCCCTGATAAGTGTAAAACAGGAATAAGGGGAAGCTAGGCAGTTTTCATATGATCAAATAAGGTTTTATATAAATGTAAAAAGGTAAAGGACCCCTGGACAGTTAATCCCAGTCAGAGGTGACTATGGGGTGTAGCGCTCATCTCGCTTTTCAGGCTGAGGGTGCCGGCGTTTGTCCACAGACAGCTTTCTGCATCATGTGGCCAGCATGACTAAACTGCTACTGGTTCACGGAAGACCTTGATGAGTGCAAGAGTGCACAGAAACACTGTTTACCTTCCCGCCGCAGCAGTACCTATTTGTCTACAGTGGTACCTCTGGCTACGAACTTAATTCATTCCGTTCTTAAGCTGAAACTGTTCTTATCCTGAGGCATGCTTTCACTAATGGGGCCTCCCCCTGCGCGCACGCCTCTGGCACGCAATTTCCGTTCGCATCCTGGGGCAAAGTTTGCAACCAGAAGCAGCTACTTCTGGGTTAGCGGAGCTCGTAACCAAAAGTGTTCGTAACCAGAGCTACCACTGTACTTGCATTGGTATGCTTTTGAACTGCTAGGTGGCAGAAGCTGGGACAGCAATGGGAGCTCACCTTGTCGCTCAGATTCGAACCGCTGACCTTCCGATTGGCAAGCCCAAGAGGCTCAGTGGTTTAGACTACAGCGCCACCCGCGTCCCATAGGAATCTGTATATAGCAAGGGGTAGGGAACCTTTTTGCCCCGTGGGCCAAATCATGATGACATCAGATGACTGACAGGTGGGCAGGCCCACATGCCTTCTTTGCCAGCACATTCCTCCAGCGCCAAACAGCTGATGACTGGAGGGTCTGCTTTCCTTCAGGGAGCATGCTGGCAAAGCAGCACCCAGTAGGATTGAGCCCCACCTATCAGCTAACAGCAACAACAGCCATGATAATAGAGTGCTGCCATATGTCTGGGAGTTCAACAGCTTTCAGTGTGTCCTTGTTTTTACTTTTTGAAATATGGCAACCCGAAATAATAATGGTGGTGATGATATTATAATTTATACCCCACCCATCTGGCTGGGTTGCCAACTGGAGATGTCAGCTGATTGACAGGTAGGCATCACTTGGGGGATAAAGGGTAGTATATCCAGGGTACATATCTAGTACAAGTCTTCAAAGGATCTGGTGCTGGAAATCCTTACAGTGGACTTTGCCAATCTGGTGCCTTCCAGATGTTTTTTACTCCAGTTTCCCATCAGCCCCAGCAGCCTTGTAAGGCAAATTGGCATTATTCTCATAATATAGACCTGTAGGTGAGGCTGTGGTATGAGACTTGCTTAACGTCACCTCAGTGCTTCCCCCCCACCCCTAAAAAAATGTTTAGGGGTACTTTCATTTTTCTACTCATACTGAAATACTGCCCCTCAATGAGGCCAAACTTAGATTCACAAAATATTTAGGGGTATGCATACCCCTGCGTACCCCCAGAAAAAAACAGTTTGTCACCCAATTAGTCGGTTGCAGAAGGAGAGGTTTGTGACTTTTATCCCCTTAAGAGATTCTCTCCTAGGGATGCATGCCTGGCACCTACATACAAATTTCTTCTTGGTTCACCGGGAAGCCTTAAGCAAGCGTTTGAGCTGGAGAGTTCTGTACCAGCATCCATTGCCAGGGATTTCTGAGCTGTGCGTCTCCCATTATGCATGGCATCCTCTGTGCCCCTTCATATTTCCTTTCCAAACCGCTGCTTGGGTTACTTATTCAGTCCAGCCAGCTCTGGGTGTAGCCTAACTATTGTGTTTGTTATGCAGGAACAGTTAAGTCACTTGGGAAGGCAATACCAAAGATGGTCCTCTGCCAAAACACCATTAGTAACTTCCTTCTTTTCATATGGTCTGAACCTTCTTCACCAATTCCTTCTGTTCCTTTAGAAGAAATGCTGAAGATGAATTTAATTAGTACCAGCAGGAAAGTTTCAACATTAGTAAAACTGATTCTGACGACCTCTGTGATCTGTGAAAAGCATACATTGTTTGGTTTTTTTTTAAAAAAAGTTGTGACACCAGGTGAAACTGAATAAAAAATAGGAAGCTGTTGTTTTGATGGGGCTACTTGAGGGGTCTCTCCTCAACACACACTTAACCAGAGTCCCAGAGAAGGGTTTGCATTATTATTATTATTATTGTTGTTGTTGTTGTTGTTGTTGTTATTAGTATTAGTAGTAAAATTACACAACTTTTAGGAGACATCTGAAGGCAGCCCTGTATTGGGAGGTTCTTAATGCTTGATGTTTTTAGTTATGCTGGAAGCTACCCAGAGTGGCTGGGGCAACCCAGCCAGATGGATGGGGTATAAATGATAAAATTATTGCTATTAGTAGTAGTAGTAGTAGGATCCTGCCTATCTGACCGGGATGCCCCGGCCACTCTGGGTAGCTTCCAACAAAATATAAAAACACAGTAAAACATGCATCAAACATAACTCATCTCTGCAGTAACCGGAAAGTTTTTTAAAAAACAATAATTGATTTACAATTTTGTTAGCCGACACTCATTTGTTTTGTTATTATTATTCTAATTGTTTTGTTTTACATTTATGTACATTATATATGATGTAAAAACTTAATAAAGCCTTTTTTTTTAAAAAAAGCAATAAACTTTTACACAAGTCTCCCTCCACATTTGTAAACGTGTTTTGCATGCTATATTATTATTATTATTATTATTATTATTATTATTATTCACTGTAGTTCTATTTTATGAAACCACATAATCCAAATGTGCAGAAATTATTCCAAATGTTAACAAATTGAACAAAAAGAGTGCTTGTGCCCTTTGTTAGAAAAGCCCTTGCTTGACTCCTCCTCTACACCTGCTCTTGCTATCCCAGGGAGGAAACAAACCAGAGGCTGGCTTCGTCTTACCTTTGAACCAGTGCTTGAGGTTTGTTTCCTGCAAACAAACTATGGATAAGCCAAGAACAAATATTTGCTTCAATCTGTACTTTGGAGAGAAGCAAACCTTGAGCTCCAGCTCATGCACAATGGTTTGGGCCTCCAACAGCCTCTGCACAGCCTCTGGTTTGGGACTGCAGCGGGCGTCAGCACACTAGTGCTTGTTCGTGTTAAACCATCGCTTATTTTTAACTGCTATGTCCAAGTCAGACCAATATGTTGTAAATAAAGTTTTCCCCTGGAACAACTTAAAATCAGTGCTGTGTGTAGTGGTTTGAGTGTTGGACCAGGACCGGGGGTCAGCTCCCCACTCAGGCATTCAGCTCGCTGGTTGTGACCTTGGGCCAGTCACTGCTTCTCAGCCTCAATCTTCCTCACAGGGTTGACGTGGAGATTAAATGAAGAGGGGGTGAATGATGTGTGCCACCTTGAGCTGTTTAGTGGGAAAGTGGGCTATAAATGCAATAAATAAAAAAGAAAGCGTATAGAAAATATAGTTTCCCTCAAGTACTAATCTATATTGTCCTTGAAGGGAGGCACTGAGGGACAGAGAACTAATGTGGTATGTTTCTCTATCGATGTTGGGGTGTGTGTGTGAAGAAGAGTGAGATATTGCTATGTTCACATTTGTGCCAGTGTTTTTTTTAAAAAAATAATAGCTTGACTTCCGATACTCAAAGAAACGGACAAGACTCACAAATATTTTTGCTGTTACTTAAAAAGCAACAAAAAGAACAGAAGCTTTTTCAGGCAGCAGAGCAACTCATCTGATTATGGAACTTTGCATAAAGTTCCATGTATGTTGATGGCGTTATATGTACCGGTATATTTTCAGGTGGATTTGCTGAATGCTGGGAAAATAAATTCAGCTGTAGTGGCCCTTTGCTCTCCTTTGCCAAATGCTTTAAAAGTACTTCCTTTTAAGCAGGTTTGCTGGATTTCCTTCTAGCAGGTGAAGTCATGGAATGAAAAAGTATCCCCAGAGCTTTGTTGCTATTGCTGTGAAAATGCAGGTGTGCAAACAAGGAAGAAAACAAAAGGCAAGCTGGCCTCTCTGTTTGCCAGAGCAGCAGGCAGGCTGCCTACACACCACTCACTGTGGGGTGCAGTCCCTGCAGCAACTGCAACAGGACATGGCAACAATGCCTTTCTGGTCAAATCCAGTGGTAGCATGTATGCCCTTTTAAGGGTCTCCTTGCACACTCTCATGGGTCAGTTGCATTGTGCTGGGAGGAAAAGGGAAGTTCTCTCTTGCTATATTTGGATATTGGACTTTTATGGGCATAGAGATGAGCCTGTCCCTCAGGAGCAGCGAGTCATGGCTGCACTTGGGGTAGATGCCAACCAGGAGGTCCAGCACCTCCATACTCCGGATGTTCTTACTGGGCCATGGCCCACCCAGCAGGCATAATTTGGACAGGTTACAGGATTTGGATTCTTTGGAGCCTGATGAGCAGTGTGAATATGCCATACTAATGCAGTACAGTCTTCATAGTCTTTGGAGAAGGCAGCATGGGAAACTGCCTTAGACAGAGCCACACCATTACTTGCATCTGACCCAGTATTGCTTCAGGCCATGGAAATACCAGGGAGCAAATGAAGAGGACTCCTATATGATAAGACTAGGAGTGGATTGGTAGGACCATGCACCACAGGGCAGCCTTCACCGACATGATGCCCTGCAGATGCTTTGGTCTACAACTGCCATCAGTCTCACCATCATACATCCATGAGGTCTGCGGCTGATGGGAATTGTAGTCCAAAACATGGAAGTCTGCATGGGATGGGGGTGGGGTTATCATGGTGCCTTCTTGTTTGTGCAGCTCCTTCCTGCCATTCAGTGTAGTGCTATGCGACATAGAAGAGGGCGTTGAATGAAGGCACATGCTCTAAAAACAAATAATTAATCCAGACTTGGTGCTGAAAGGGAAAAGAGAGAGAAAGAGAAGGCAATGTTTGGTTGGGCACGTTAGCTTGGAAGAAGATAATTGCATAGCTGGTTTTTCAGTCAGCACTATGGGTTTAAGGGATCCTGCAGAATTTTGCACACGACTCTGCATTTAACCACATCTGGGCTCTTCCCTGTTGTGTCACCTCTGAAAAAGTGACACTGCCAGCACTTAATGCCACCTGAACTCTCAAGTGGAGCCACTGGCTCAGCAATGACTCAGTGGACAGAGCCATAATTACTACATTGCCACCCTTTCTTTCTAAGTTACCACCCGGAGTGCTTCTTGGTCTTGCTCCAGGCCAAGGGCAAGACCCCCAAAGGAAAAGCTGCTGCTGTCATTCAGACAGGGAAGGAACTTGAGGTTCTAGCGTGTGTGTGTGTGTGTGTGTGTGTGTTGCTGAGCCTGTCTGAGGCCCTGACAAGATGCCCGAGTTTGTTTTCGCAGTTTACGTGCTGAACTCTTTCTCTTCTCTTGTGTTCAGAAATAAAAGTCTTCAAGTTGGCAGAAGCAGTGAAAACAAGAGGGTGTTTTTTTTAAGCACTGCTTTTGTGGGTCTGCCTTTTTTCTTTTCCTTTTTTCAAGAAGAGCAGGTGGAGTGGAGCATACTCCCTAAAAGCTGAAATTCTTAACGAGTTCCTTTTATGATGTAGAAACAAAGGCACAAGTCAACCCATAGCTTGGTATTGTCTACATTGACTGACAGCAAGATTTTCATACAGCTCTCCCTAGAGATGCTGAAGACTGTACCTGGAACCTTCTGCATATAAAGCAGGTGTTCTGCTATGGAACTGCAGCCCTTCCCCATGGAGGAAGAGCCTTGTCATCAAACTGTAGAATTGGAAGGGACCACAAGGGTCATCTAGTCCAACTCCCTGCAATGCAGGAATCTTTTTGCCCAACGCAGGGCTTGAACCGATGACCCTGAAATTAAGAGCCTTTTGCTCTCCCAACTGAGCTATCCCAGGTTGTTGCCTCCCACCACATGGGACCAATTCCCTGGACTGGGTGCAAACGATTTTAAAATGCATTGGATCCATGTCCAAACCCTGCCTTTCTCTGGAGATCCCTGGTGAAAGTGAGCAAACATTTTCATCCCAACCTACTTGACATGATAGTTGTGTGGAGACCTTCCCAGTGTGCCTTGTGCTCTGTTCATGTAACGGAAAGACGGGGGTGGGCTAGGAGAGCCTGCTTATGCTCTTCCTTGCACAACTATATTGCAAGGTAGGACAGTCAAGTCCCAGTGCTATCCAGCAATCACTGCCACTACCGCCTCTCAACACATACAGCTCCCAGGTAATTATTGTGTTGCTTGAGGAAATATTTTGAAAAGGCTCTTGCTGTGAGGAGTCACTCAGCAATGGGCAGTGCACCACCCCTCCACATCTGGTAGAGAATAGCTTTCGGGAAACAGTTGCCTATATTCCAAAGCATAGGCAAAATATTTATGGAATGTTTCCTACTGCAAATTAACTCTCCCCTCCCCGCAATGAATCACTTTTGTAAGAGTGATCTTAAGTGCTGATTATTTTTCCAGCTGACACAATATGAAGAGTGTCTGTTTATTTTGGCCTCTTTAGGGAATTTCTTTGGAATACAAAATCTCACAAGGGATTTGCTTGATATCCCACCCAGCAGACTTTTCTGGGACTCTGTGCTGTTTATCCTTGTTCTATGTGTGGTTTTTTCTTTGCCTCGGAATAGGATGGCTGGTTAGCAGCTGCGTATATGACGAATGCACCTAATGAGTGTGGAAATGCAACTTTTGGCAATTGCTTTTGAAAACCTCACCTGTAGATACCCTGTCCTGGCTACAGCTTTCTGCAGGCAAACATCACTCTGAGACTTGACCTTCATCCAGCGGTAGACCTACATTTGGGGGGCCCTGAAGCTTGAACTGTTATGGAGGCCCTTCACAACCAGCAATGAGGTCTGGATAACCACTATTCTCTTCTTCAATGGGGTTGTTCCATGAAAGATCACCACAAATTTTCTGTCAGTTTGCGTTTTTGGTATCCACTAAAGTACGTTTGTGAACTCACTGTTATTCCCCTAGTGCAGGGGTAGGCAACCTAAGGCCCGTTGGCCGGATGCGGCCCAATCGCCTTCTCAATCCGGCCCGCGGATGGTCCGGGAATCAGTGTGTTTTTACATGAGTAGAATGTGTGCTTTTATTTAAAATGCATCTCTGGGTTATTTGTGGGCATAGGAATTTGTTCAGTTTTTTCTTCAAAATATAGTCTGGCCCACCACATGGTCTGAGGGATGGTGGACCGGCCCATGGCTAAAAAAGGTTGCTGACCCCTGCCCTAGTTTCTTGACCTCTGTTAAAAGGAGGGGGCACGTGATTAAATTAGCCACAGCAGAACAGCCAACTTACCGCAACACTCCACCATTACAACATTTGTGCTACTGACTCTCAAGCCAGAAACCAGGACAGCCAGCGGGATCGCAGCGCAGCGGGATCCCGCTGGCTGTCCTGGCTTATGGGATAGCTGCATGCAGCCTCTCCTGCGCTCCCTTTAAAGAGACGCACACACGCTCCACGCGGCTCTTTAAAGGGAGCGCTGAGCAGAGCCTCCCGCCTGCATTCGCTCCATAAGACACACACACATTTCCCCTTACTTTTTAGGAGGGGAAAGGTGTGTCTTATAGAGTGAAAAATACGGTATACAACAATAAAATTTATCGGTTTGAGTCATGTGACTCAAATTGGGTCTAGACCCCAAAATTTTAAGCAATGTGAACTAAAGTTGCCTTTGGGGCCCCTCCAGGATTAGGAGCCCTGAAGCTTAAGCTTCATTAGTTTCATAGTAGATCCACCCCTGCCTCCATCTTGTTTGTGTCCTCAGTTGTTCCATTCAGTTCCTTGAGGGAGCCCTTCTTATCTTGTGACCTGTTTATCTAGGAATTTGCTCTGTCCTGTTAGGGGTCTCTGTAGGCCTTTGTGGCTGTTGTGTCATCATCTGTTGCATCAAATGCACTATATATTTAATGCAGGATCATACCACTTTAAACAACCATAGCTTCCCCCAAAGAATCCTGGGATGTGTAGTTTGTTTAGAGTGCTGAGAGTTGTTAGGAGACTCCTATTCCCTCTCAGAGAGCAGCAATTCCTAGAGTGGTTTATCGATAAGTCCCTCTTTCCAGGGGACTCTGGGAATCGTAACTCTGTGAGGGGAATAGGGGTCTCCTCCTAACAATGCTCAGTACCTTTAACAAACTGCAGTGCCCAGGATTCTTTGTGGGAAGCCATGACTGCTTAAAGTGGTATGATACCGCTTTAAACATAGTGCAGATGAGGCCTCCATCTCTGATGTCAAATTCTATTTAAAGAGCTGCTGGTGACTGTGAGGAGATGAGCCCCAGAAACACGGTGACTTCATTTTCTTTGAAGGTGAGCAAGCTCCTTGTGCCTGATGAGGATGCTATTCATCCTGAAGGGCTTCTTTTTGTCCTCAGGAGACCAGCTCAGACAAGGAGACTTGAATGGAACTTCTGCCCAACAAAAGGAAGTCACTCCATCAACTTCAAAGAGGATAAGATCAACTACTGAATACCACAACATCTTCAGATCACTTTCTTTTTGTTCTAAAGTTGTGTTTAGACAAAATATTTGTTTTCCTGACTTAAAAAGACTGCTATGGCTTGCCTTAGCAGGATCCAAACTCCCCTTTGTAGCATAAAATATTGGGGAGGAAAATGGGCACCAGCCATCTGAGGCCACCAGTACAGGATGTCAGCAATGTCTAGGTAACCCGGTGACCATTGTGTTGCCTAGACATTGCTGACGTTCTCTTTGCAGCACAGGGGTTTGTTTGGTTACAGCAGTACAGGATGGCTGCTTTTGGTTTGGCTTTGGTGGTAGTATGAGAAGATTTTGTTCAAACAACCAAAGGTGTTCTTGGTGTAGAAGAGATTTCATGTTGGCTCTTCTTATTCATCTGCCAATCAACTTTCCATCTACACAACTTATTTTTATTGGATATTCCTCTTCTGCAGCAATTCACAGAGCGTTATCTATCTCAAATGAAGCTTCATGCAAATAGAAAAAAAAAAAGGAGGTAGCCATGTTGGCCCATAAAAAAAACCCTAAAGCCACATTGTGTCACCACACCTTTATTAGGACCAACTAAAATGTCACCATCGTGAACAAGCTTTTGAGTTTTGCAGAGCAGAAGCCACTCCTTGGGATGGGGAGATGGTATTTTACATGCAGTGTGCAATCACTGAGAAGGTTCTACCCCGAATCACATAAGAACGTAAGAAAAGGCTGATGAATCAGGGCAAAGGCACATCTAGTCCAACATCCTGTTCTCACAGTGGCCAACCAGATGCCTCTGACCATGGAGGCAGAGCATAGCCACTGATAAGACTTATCCTCCATGAATTTATCCAGTCCTCTTTTCAAGCCATCCATAGCTTAACTAAGCATAGTGTGAATAATTCTGCCTGAGCCTTATAATGCCCCTGAGTTCTAATATTGTGAGAGGAGCAAAGCTTTTACTCTACCCACTTTCCTGCACCATGCACAATTTTATACACCTCTATCATGTCCAATACAAGGAAAGGTCTTCTTTGAATAACTGGGTCCAGTTGAATTGTTCAGGGCTTTGTATGTGTAGAATTGTGTGTAAAATTGGACTCAGTATCACATAGCCCAGCCTCATCCACTCTGGTGCCCTCCAGATGTTTTGAACTACAACAACCACAGAGAAGTAGTCCAAAATACGTGGAAGATACTAGGGGGGCCAACACCGAGACGTGTAGCCAGTGCAAACATTTGCCGCTAAAATATCTGGGTCCTGTAACTAGGAACTGAAGCCTGATTCTGCATGTCTTATGCACTGCTGAAATTTGCTCTGGGCTCTCTGCTCTGCTGCCACAGTTTAAGCTGTACTTTCCTCAGACAGCTGCAGATCCAGGAAGAATGTGTCTTAATTCCAGCATTATCTTCTAGTTTTAAACACGTTTCTTGCAGCAACTGAAAGCCAGAAGGAACTTTGGTGGATGCAAATTGGCTTCCGTTTATGGAAATATAGGCTTGAGAAGAAACAATACTGCAAAAGAAACAGAGGGGATCAAATATTCTCTGGAGCCAAAGTTCAGAGAAGCATGTCAAATGGGTTGGGTGGAGGAAGCAGGAATCAAGGGTGTGCACTGCGATTGTCAGCTCAATCTCTCTCTCTCTCTCTCTCTCTCTCTCTCTCTCCCTCTCCCTCCCTCCCTCCCTCCCTCTCTCTCTCTCTTGTTCTGGTTGCTTGGAGGCTTATGATCTGACCCACTTTACCCTCTGACCAAAATAATATTTGTGGGTCACAGATGGCTTCCTGTGAGGCAAAGACCTAGCTGAACTGTTTGTATCTCATTGCGGCAGTAATTATATCCTTCTGGTTTTGAGTCATAGCATGAGAGAGGGAAATTTTTAAACTGTAAAGAAGCAAAAGAACTCAGGGGAAATGTACAAATACAGCTGGTGCCTGCTGCCCTCTTTGCTACCAGCTCTCCATGACTGTGAAAACTGACGTAGGCTGAACTATAGATGAGAGACTGGATTTCATGTTGGATTTCAGCTTAGCTATGAATGCAGTTGTCAGCTGTAAGCAACTCCCTGCCCTTCTGATTTTCCTTCCTACTCCCAAATATACAGTATTGTGGGGACATTATACTTTATATCAGCCTTCTCCAACATGGCAACCTCTAGATGTTGCTGGACTCAAATTCCCATCGCCCCAGCCAGCATGTGGTCAGGGATGGTGGGAGTTGTCGCCTAAAAAATCTGGAGAGCAATAGGTTGGGGAAGACAGTTCTAAATGTCTGTGTTGACATAATCCTAACATTAGCACTTCTATTTTTTTTTTATAAGAGATTTATTAGGATTTTTTTTTTAATATTACAATACAAAATGAAAAAGAAAAAGGACTTCCGGAGGCGGCGCAAAACGGCAATGGCGGTCCTCTTTGCGCTGTGAAGAGGGGCTCCGCGGAAAAGGGTCATCCGCTGCGGCAGAGCGGAGACCCGTTAAGAAAACCCACAGGCAGAGTGAGCCTGTGGTCGTGGGACTCGGCGGGCACCAAGAGCGACCCTGGAAACGAAGAAGGAACCCCGTAAGGGGCTCCGGAACGTGAAAGGGGGAGCGGTGCTGTGAGTTCATCGCTCTTTCCGCGGAAGTGAAGCCGCGCGGCTGCTGCTGATGAGCGCCGACCTTTCTTCTTTGAACATCCGATTTTAAACAACATACTCGTGAGTAAGAACCACAAGATTTGGGGAACTAAATTATTGAATTCGGCTGAAAACGGGAGACGTCAAAAGGAAGTCCGTCTTCCGATGCTGCTTAAAGTTCAAAGCAAAGACCCCGATAAGCGGGAAGCGCTGAAAGGGGGATTTTAAAGGAAGTTGGTTTTTACTGTGCAAATTCTGAACTCGTTATTTAGAAGTAAAAAAGACTATTCTCGTGTAAATTGACTGGACTTGGACTGGGATTGTTCCTTTTCTTGGTGGATTACAAAAATCTTGAGAGACCAGTCTGCGGACTGTCAGGATACAAAAGAACTGTCAATTTGCGGAAACTGTATTTAAAGCTGAATGTGCTACATTTGAGCCTCACTGTGGGATACAAATAAGGAACTGTTGCTTGCACCATTATTGAGACTTTGTTTTTAACTTGGGTAAAGCTCTGCAAGTTTAAAAGGATATTGAAGGTGTTTCCCCCCTTTTTCCTCTTTTTTTTGGTCCACTGGGAATTCAATGGCGGAAAGTTTTTCCCTTTCTCTAACTACTGGGGAGCTCCCCCTATAGGACTGTGGAATATTTAGTCTCTGAGAACTGCATATTGTTTTGTTCATCTTCTGCCTGGATGTTTATATTCTGGACTGTTTTTCCCATGGGATTTACAAATTGACCTTGATACATAGACAGCTGTGGAATGAGTGGCGCAGGAAAAACAAGGGCTGCCAAATCAAGAGCAAAACAATCTGAACTGTTGCAAACAACTTTGACTGTGCAGCCACGTAGATCATCTGTCCCTACTGTTTTAAGCTTGCAAGAAGGAGAAGTTAAACAGCCAGCCCCAGGGGATATGGCTTCAGGAGGGCTTGACCCAGTCTCTAAAGAAATTTTGGAACAACTGGCAACTTTAAACAAAAAAGCTGATGAACAGGCGTCAAAATTTGACCAAGTGACAGCCACTATTAACAAATTGACTGAGCAAGTCTCTCAAAATACACAAGTAATTGGGAATATTCAAACAACAACTGCAGAGAATCGTAAACTGGCTGAAGAAGCAAATCAAAAAGCAGAACAAGCCAATAAGAAGGTCGAGGAAGTAAGAAGGGAAGTAAGGCCACTGTGCAGGCAAATCAACGAACAGCAGGCCTATCTGTCTATGGTGGAATTGAAAAATCGGGAAAGCAATCTCAGATTGAGAGCAATACCAGAACTTGAAAAAGAAGATTTGATTGGCTTTTTGACAGCAGAATTATCAAAGTTCTGGGGCATAGAAGAAGATAAGGACTTTAAAATTATCACCGCTTTTAGACTGGGAAGAGTGGTGAGGAAGGATAGATCTAGAGATTGCCTGGTCATTTTGAGATCTAGGCAAGAAAGAGATAATATACTAGGCCTACATTTTAAAAATTCACTGGTGATTCAAGGCAAAAAAGCAGAGATCTACAGAGATATACCGAAACAACTTTTGGATCTAAGAACTACATATAAAGATCTAGCAGGATTATTGAGAAACAACACAATTCCCTACAGGTGGGAGTTCCCCCAAGGACTATCTTTTAACTTCAAAGGGAAAAAAGTAAAAATCAGAACAGCAGAGGACCAAGAGAAGTTTTTGAACGACCACGGGGAGGACCTTTGGAAAGGAGTGGCAGGAGCCTGGCCACCACCTTCGCCGGAATCAACACCTGGGCCACCTCCGGGTCTGGACGAAAAGGAAGACGCATCTCTATAGGACTTACAAATTGATTCAGGATGTCTCTGCAGCTACTTAGTTGGAACATTCATGGCGCAAATTCCCCGGAGAAAAGAAGAAGGATCTTTCATATATTGAAAAAAGAACAATTGGACATTATTTGTTTGCAGGAAACACATGTGACTAGGCTCCATAGGAAAGTGTTAATCAACAAAAGACTAGGCCAAGAATTTATTTCATCAGACAAAGTTAAGAAAAGAGGTGTAGTGATTTATGCAAAGGAGAACCTGTCACCGAAATTTCTCTTTAAAGATGAGCAAGGAAGAATCTTGGCAATTGAAACACAAATACAAGGAGAAAATTTTTTGATAGTAGGAATCTATGCACCAAATGAGGGGAAATCAGAATTTTACAAGAAGCTGCATGAGACAATGCTGGACTATTTAGACTATACCAACATCATCATGATGGGAGATATGAATGGGGTGGTCTCCACCTACATGGACAAGTCACAAAGCCAAAATCTAACTAAAGATGGCAGACTACCTAAAACCTTTTTTGAACTAACTGACAGTATGGACTTGATTGACATTTGGAGGACAAAGAACCCCCTAGGTAAAGAAGGAACATTCTTTTCTGAGGCCCACCTGTCATGGACAAGAATCGACCAAATATGGACAACTAGAGGGCTGGCACCTAAGACTAAAAAAGTGGAAATCTGCCCAAAAACCTGCTCCGACCATAACGCTCTGAAAATGGAATTGAGACTTACTCCAGTCGGTTCCTTCAGATGGAAAATGAATGACACCCTGTTAAGAGATCAGGAGACTGTGAAGAAGGCCCAAAAAACTTTGAAAGACTACTTTGAAATAAATTTGAACACTTCGGTGGAAAAGAGAACAATCTGGGACACAAGTAAAGCGGTTATGAGAGGGTTTCTGATACAACAGAATACGATTAAGAAAAAACTCTGGAATGGAAAAAAGGATAAGATACTAGAGAAGATAAGAGACGGAGAGAAAAAATTGAGACTAAAACCAAAATCAAAAGAAGTTTTAAGAGAAATTAAATTCCATCAAGCACAATATGCGAAATTGATAAATCAAGAAGTTGAATGGAAAATCAAACAAATGAAACAAAGATCATTTGAATCGGCGAATAAATGTGGAAAGCTGCTAGCATGGCAGTTGAAAAAGAGACAAAAATTGAACTTTGTTACCAATCTGGAGGTGGAAGGGAGAAATATTCAGAAACCAGAAGAAATTAGAAAGTGTTTCCAGAGATATTTCAAAAAACTGTTCACGCAAGGGCCTCAGGAAGAGACTGAGATAGACCAATTTCTAAAAATTAATGGATTACAAAAACTATCTCAAGAGAAGAGAACAATCCTGAATTACAGAATAACACAACAGGAAATTGAGGGCGCCATTCAGAATATGCAACTAGGTAAATCTCCAGGCCCAGATGGACTTACCTCCAAGTATTATAAGATATTAAAAGACTTTCTGATTCAACCATTAATGGAGGTATGTAACCAGATCATGGAGGGGAAAAAGGCACCAGAATCGTGGAAAGAAGCTTTCATCACATTGATACCCAAACTGGAATCTGATAAGACCCAACTTAAGAACTACCGTCCCATCTCACTCCTTAATGTGGATTATAAAATTTTTGCTGACATTTTGGCAAACAGACTTAAAAAAGTGTTAAACGAAGTAATTCATAAAGACCAGGCAGGCTTTCTCCCAGGTAGACACTTGTTTGATAATACCAGGAATATTATTGACATTTTGGAATTATTGCAGACCAATATCAACACGAAAGCAGTTTTAATTTTTATAGACGCAGAGAAGGCCTTTGACAACATTTCTTGGAAGTTCATGAAGAAAAATTTGGAAGGGATGGGAGTGGGACGGGCGTTTCAAAATAGTATAGAAGCAATCTATTCAGAGCAAAAGGCCAAACTGATAGTGAACAATGTGGTGACAGAAGAGTTCAAAATTGAAAAAGGGACACGACAGGGGTGTCCTCTGTCCCCTCTGTTATTTATTTCAGTCCTGGAGGTGTTTCTGAATTTGATTAGGGAGGACCGGTTGGTGCAAGGAATACAGGTCGGAGTGAAACAATACAAACTGAAAGCTTTTGCAGATGACTTGGTTTTAACATTACAGGAGCCAGAATCTAGTACAAAAAGAGCTTTAGAACTAATTCATGAGTTTGGTTGGGTGGCGGGATTTAAGTTGAATAAGCAAAAAACCAAGGTTTTGGGGAAAAATCTGACACCTTCAGAAATAGATGGGTTTCAGAAGGAGACAGAGTTAAATGTGGTTAAAAAAGTGAAATACCTAGGGGTCAATTTGTCTACTAAAAATTTGAACTTATTTAAAGATAATTATGAAAAATGTTGGTCAGAAATCAAAAAGGACTTAGAAACCTGGTTAAGACTAAAACTTTCCTTGTTGGGACGAATTGCAGCTGTAAAGATGAATGTACTGCCAAAGATGTTGTTTCTGTTTCAAACCCTACAGATCGTGGACAGAGTGGAATGTTTTGGAAAGTGGCAGAAAGATATCTCGAAGTTTGTCTGGCAGGGCAAAAAGCCCAGGATAAAATTTAAAATATTAACTGATGCAAAAGAAAGAGGGGGATTTGCCCTGCCGGACTTAAGGTTATATTATGAAGCTGCATCTTTCTGCTGGATGAAAGATTGGTTTTTACTAGAAAACGCTGATGTCCTAGATCTGGAAGGGTTCAACAATGCTTTTGGATGGCATGCATACTTGTGGTACGACAAGGCAAAAGTTCACAAAATGTTTAAAAACCATATTGTCAGAAAAGCTTTATTTACTGTCTGGACTAAATACAAGGACTTGTTAGAAAACAAGACCCCGAGGTGGTTATCACCAATAGAGGCTAAGGCCCGAAAAAGACTTAATATGGAGGTTGGTTGGCCAAAATACTGGGAGATAATAGATAAAATTGGAGATAATTGGAGGCTGCAGAGCCTAGATAAATTAAAAAACAAGGTGCAAGACTGGTTACATTATGCTCAAATTCAAGAGGTCTTTAAAATGGATAAAAAAATAGGTTTCCAGGTGGAAAAATCGAAGTTAGAGACAGAATTACTTGAACCAAAGACCAAGGTTCTCTCAAGAATGTATAACTTGCTGCTCAAATGGAATACCCAGGATGAGACAGTTAAATCAGCCATGATAAAATGGGCGCAGGATATCGGGTATAACATCATGTTTGAAGACTGGGAAAGGTTATGGACCACGGTATGAAATTCACGGCATGTAATGCCCTGAAAGAAAATATTATGAAAATGATATATAGGTGGTACATGACCCCAGTCAAGCTTGCAAAGATATATCACCTGTCTGATAACAAATGTTGGAAATGTAAGGAGGCTGAAGGGACATTCTTTCACCTCTGGTGGACTTGCCCGAAAGTGAAGGCCTTCTGGGAAATGATTTACAATGAGCTAAAAAAAGTATTTAAGTATACCTTTCCCAAGAAACCAGAGGCCTTTCTTCTGGGCATTGTTGGCCAGAAAGTGTTAAAGAAGGATAGAACTTTCTTTATGTATGCAACTACAGCAGCAAGAATTCTTATCGCCAAACATTGGAAGACACAAGATTTACCCACGCTGGAAGAGTGGCAGATGCAATTGATGGACTATATGGAACTGGCTGAAATGACTGGCAGAATCCGAGATCTGGGAGAAGAAACAATGGAGGAGGACTGGAAAAAATTTAAGGACTATCTACAAAAACATCATAAGCTATATGAATGTTAAGAATTTGCATGGCTGGGAAAGTCTAGCTTCAGCAATAAAATTTGATGATTTGGGAAACTAAGTTATAACTACGAAAGGACCAAAATCTAAAGTAATTTTTATGCCTATTTTAGGATAAAAGTAATTTGATAATAAGTATTTTAAATTTAAAGTATAATTATTTGAAATTACAAAAAACGCATGAAACAAGGTAACAATTTGCTGATATCTTTATTGTAAAGAATGCAGGGTGAGGGAGATGTGGGGAAGTCCGGTTGGTTATGAAAAAATGTTCTGGAAAGATGAATTTTTTTTAATTTTTTTTTTCCTTTTTTTGTTCTGTTGCTTCTGTTATTTAGCTGACTATATATTTGTACCTGGAAAAAAGCAATAAAAAATATTATTTAAAAAAAAAAAACAAAATGAAAAAGAAAAAAAAATACAAAACAAAAATGATTAAAAACACTCAGATTTTCCATTGCTTATTTTTCTTTAGCTTGTTTCCCGGACCTCCCTTTTTTGTATTCCAGTTCAGTTTGTTGGTTCAGCAAATCCTTACCCTCTTTATTTATCCTATTCTTTGGTCTTAAAATAGTAACGTTAGATTTTTACCTCTTAACAACCTCTTTTTCATATTCCCTTAAAGCATTACAGCTAGAAACCACTTAATTTCTATCCAACATCGTTCTAACATTCATTAATTTTACAATATTTCTGTAGATAATCTTTGAACTTCTTCCAATCTTCTTCCACCGACTCTTCTCCCTGGTCTCGGATTCTGCCAGTCATTTCTACCAGTTCCATATAGTCCATCAGCTTCATCTGCCATTCTTCCAGAGTGGGTAGATCTTGTGTCTTCCAATACTTTGCAGTGAGTATTCTTGCTGCTGTTGTAGCATACATAAAAAAGGTTCTATCCTTCTTTGGCACCAATTGATCGACTATGCCCAGGAGAAAGGCCTCTGGTTTCTTCAAGAAGGTATATTTAAATACCTTTTTCAGTTCATTATATATCATTTCCCAGAAAGCCTTAATCCTTGGGCACGTCCACCAAAGGTGAAAGAATGTACCTTCAGCTTCTTTACATTTCCAACATTTATTATCGGGCAAATGATAAATTTTTGCAAGCTTGACTGGGGTCATGTACCACCTGTAAATCATTTTCATAATATTCTCTCTTAAGGCATTACATGCCGTAAACTTCATACCTGTGGTCCATAACTGTTCCCAGTCAGCCATCATTATGTTATGACCAACATCTTGTGCCCATTTAATCATAGCAGATTTCACCGTTTCATCCTGAGTATTCCATTTCAACAGCAAGTTATTCATCTTTGACAAAATCTTAGTTTTGGGTTCTAACTAACACTAGCACTTCTAATAGGTGTTTCTTGAAGTCCTTCAAGGATGGAAATCCTGCCGCATCCTTGAGGAGTGCATATAGGTGGTGCCTGACTTTTTAGTTTGTTGCTTTAGATCCTGCCCTCAAGGCATTTGGTAAGCCATTATCTTGGTATTGCCCCCTATGTCCATGGCCACATCTTAAGCAGTGGTTAAAGCTGTCCATTGTTAAGGTTACCAGTTTAGCTTCCAAGGTTTGAACTTCTCCTCCCTTCAGTTCTCCTGCTCCAAGTTAGCTAATGTGGTGCCCTTCAGTGATTGCTGGACTACAACTCCCATAATCCTTGATTGCTAGTGAAGTTGGAAGGAGATGAAATGCCCAAATTAGTCTGTCCCTTTGTGGTACCAGATGGGACATATTCGCCAATGGTGGAGGGTGCCATCAGTTGACCTTGGCAGTTTTCCACAGCATATGATTGGCCACTGTGAGAACAAGATGCTGGACTAGATGGGCCATTGGCTTGAATTAGGTTTTTATATTGAGACATGCCTTTTCCATCATAGTTTTTCACCCCTCCTTTTCACCCACTCTATTCTGAGGAAACTCCCATTAGACCATGAAGTTTCTAGCTCTCTCCATCTCCTGCTTAGGCTGCAGGTTGAGTTTGGAATTCAAATGGGAAAGACTATTACTGGCAGGATAGTGCAAGCTCCTTTGCTAAGTTCTTGTACTACCCAAAAGTGATTTCTAACACTAAGCATCCTGTTTATGTGTTCGTACAGTTAATAACAGCGTGAAGGTGCCTTTACCAATCCAGTGCCCTCCAGATGTTCTGGGCTCCATCTGAAGGGCATCAGGTTGACAAAGGCTGGCATGAGGTTTTTTAGGGACTTACAGCTGTAAACTTTTCCCGTTTTCTTTTAAAAAAATTAAGAATCTTCTTGTTTAGTCTTGCCCATGCAAAAGTCAGATTTCCCAGGCTTGAATTTGTCTGGGACACATCCTTTCCAAGCCAGCTCTTCTCATTTGACTTCTGTCTCTCAATGTTTATTGGGAAACAATCTTCCATGGAGTTATGTAATTCTTCTTCAGGTTAATTGCCTTTTATCATGGGGTGGTGGTGGTTCTGATCAGCATTTACCTACTCTGATAACTTTCCTGTTTCTATTCCAGGCAGTGTTTTGATTCCTGGTTTGTATTGTGGGGAGCGGGGAGTGTGTTGGTTCTTTCTTTAAGGATCAAAGGGCCTGGCAATGGTGTGCTTTATAAACTAGCTCTGAGTTTTGTGCTTCCCGAAAACAGCAGTTGCGCCTCTGTTTCTCTACAGGTAATAACACTGTTCTAAGAAGATCACCATTGGCTTCTCATGCGTTTCTGGGTTCAATTCAAGGTACAGTGGTACCTCGGGTTAAGAACTTAATTCGTTCTGGAGATCTGTTCTTAACCTGAAACTGCTCTTAACCTGAAGCACCACTTTAGCTAATGGGGCCTCCCGCTTCCACCCCGCCGCCGCCGCACGATTTCTGTTCTCATCCCGAAGCAAAGTTCTTAACCTGATGTAATATTTCTGGGTTAGTGGAGTCTGTAATCTGAAGCGTATGTGTCAGCGCTGCCTCAGGTCCTAGCTCACAGAGGACCAACGCCAGTTGCTCTTTATAAACAAAAGTCTTTATTGTGGTTCATTGTTGGTTTGACATCCGTGGCGCGCAGCGCTACGTCTGAGTCCTTAGACCGGCGAAGCTCCGTCTGACTCCTCCCCTCCCCTACACCAGTTCAAGACCCGAGCTTTGCTCCACCTCTTCCTCTCCTCCTTCTTCTCCTTTCTCCTCCGGGTCCTCCTGTCCTCTGGGGTTACCTCCTTCCTACTTTCTTCGGAGGCGGATTCTTCTGACTCCTCCCCACCCTTCCGGCGGGCTTTAGGACCTGGCTCCCAATCCGGGTTTTCTGCTGGCCCGCGCGCCTCCACATTTGAACTTGGCGCGCGCGCCCAGCCGCCTACTTTCCTCCTAACGGCTACACTGCTCCCCTCACTGCTTTCTCCTTCAGGGAGGCTGGCCGGACCTGCTCTTCCCTCCGCCCCCCCACTCTCTGACGGAGGCGTGGTCAGTCCAGCCTCACTCTCTCCTCCTGCAGGAGGCTCTTGTTTTAATCCTTGGGATTCTTCCCCCCCGCTACGCTCTGGTGGGGAAGCTACCCCTGATTTCCAGCTGCCGCTTGGAGACTCCCCACTGGCCCCCCTTGCCCTGCCTCTGGGGGCCCCCTTCTGGGAATCCTCTGATTCGCTGGAGAGACTCATGGAATCTCTCTGATCACTGGCATACCCTCCTGAGCTCCCCTCAGATTGTTCCCCTTCGCTCTCCATCTCCTCCTTCCCCTGTGGCTCAGCCCCTGAGCCCATGACAGTATGTAACCTGAAGCGTATGTAACCCGAGGTACCACTGTACTTGTTTTAACATTTAAACATCATACAGATCATTTGTCTACCTACCTCAGTCAGTGCTGACTTGCAACAACTCTGAAGGGTTCAGGTGGAGGACATTCCCAGCCCTACTTAGAGGTTCTGCTGGGAACTGAACCTGTGGCCTTTTGCATGCAAGACAGCTGCTATGCACACAGCTAGGGACATCTCCTGAAGCAAAGGTGAGGAAGCTGTGGGTGTTGCTGCACTCCAAGCCCCCCCCCCCGCATCCTTAACCATGGGCCATGCTGGCTGGGACTGATGCAAGTTAGGGTCTGAAAACACATGGAGGGCTGTAGGCTCCCTATGCAGGCTTTTTTTTTTGGACTTTAAACAACCTCCCATGCAAACCTGCACCAGATGCCCTTGGCTGGGGTGGGGGGTTTAGGGCAGTAGTGACTGAGGAGAGGGAGTTGAAGGAGGGCATGTCCCATTTGAGAAATGTCCTTCCCTAGTATGTAAAGAAGATAGCAGCCCATTTATTATGCAGGAGGCAAGTTGAAACCTTTCTGCTAGCTGATGCTTTTAGTGGTTTCTATCATTTTACAGCATGTTTTAATTCCTTGATTTATTACAACCGTGGGACCAGTGGCAAAATGCTGCTGCCTCAAGCCCTGCCCATATGTGAGCAGGGCTTGGAGAGCATAAACATCAGCCAGAAAATCCTGGAAGCCACAATGCAGCTCACATGCCCTCCTCCCACAGCCCCTTCTGGGTAACCTTCATTCCTCAGACTTGTGTGGTATTTGGATTTCAGTGACTGTTTGATGGGCTTGTATGAGCCTTCCTCCTCCTCCTCCTCCTCCTCCTCAGTGCAAAGACTCTGCATGTGTAACTTTTCTCCTCTTACCTTTTGGTCACAAATGTTGGAAGAACTTTTTTATGTGTTTATGGCAAAACCTTTATGGGAGACATATACATAATAAATCAAACATTAAATCCAGAAAACATAGTCTGCGCGTTTTACTGTTGTGCACATTATTCAGAGCCATATTTATTAAAACCTGACCTTCAGGACTGGGTACAATGATCAAAGGCAAGTGGGAAAGCCCCCCCCCCCCCCCGCTCTCAAAAAAAGGTCCCTGGGGATCAGAAGTTGAATATCACCATGATGAGTTAACACATGCAAGAATATGCAAGGACAAATCTTTAGATATCTCTTCCAGCCAACCTACATTGCTGCATTTATTAGGGGAGAGCTGTTTGACAAATCCTGTGATAACATTGTTGAGTAGAAAAGCCGTCTTTGCATTTCCAGAACTTGTGATTGAATAGTGGCAAGCATGTCAGGAGCAGAGCTCACACCTTTGGTACACATTTCCTAATGTACACTCCTGACTGGGAGCAGAACGCTGGGCTAGGCGTATCATTTATCTCATGTAGCAGGCTCTTTTTTATTATTCATTTCATAAAATTTATGTACTGCATGGTTGTAAAAAACAAAGTTCCCAAAACTCTTCTTGACTAAACCAGCACCTCCTGTTTTATGCTGGGAACTGCCTTAAGATCTACAGAGAAAGGGCTTTATACAAATTTAATAAATAATGATAAAATCAAATAATAATTTTCTTCCTGCAGGGGAGCAAGGGGCATTATCGGTATCACTGGCAGAGCCACAATGTCAAGCACAGCGGGGTGGATGACATGGTCCTTCTCTCCAAGATCTCAGAAGATTCCATTGTGGAGAACCTCAAGAAGAGATACATGGATGATTACATATTTGTATCCTTTATTGCAGGGCCTGGGGGACATTTATCAGCTCAAAGGTGGCATTTCCTCATAGGCATAATTCTGCGGTCATTTGTGCATGCTTGGATGTGACCAGAGATGGAAGTAGAGCAATGGATGTGATTCTTACCCTTTTGTGTACAGGAGGCTGTATTCTAGCCAGGCAAAAGTTAGGTTTCTATGGGCACGCCCCCTTTACCTCCACCCAGACAATTAAGAGGCTCTGTCACAGTTCAGGGACACATTCCAACCAGACAAAAACCATCAGGGAGGATGTCCAGTGGGGTATGTGGTCCCAGGTTCAATCCCCTTGAATTGTCTCTTCTTCTCTGCACATGGAAAGCTAGCACACCTGGGGCTGATTGGTAGTGACCCTACACAGCAGGATAGGGACTGTTTTTAGCAACAGTTTTCCCCATGCCAAGTAAAGTAGAATAAAGATGTCAAATGACCAGGACCAGTCTTCTCTCCCATCGTTGCCAGTCTGCCAAGGGAAACTGCAGCCGTTAGATTTTGTTCTGTCATGTTTTGCTGGGGTTGGGGAGAAAAATGTAGTTCTGTGCCTACTGCTGTGCCAGGTGTGGGGCACACGCTAGCCCTCGTTGGCTTGTAAACGTTAGCCGTGTGTTTGAGGATGACAGGTCTGCGGGCTCTGAAGGGGCCTTGAAATGAAGATGGAAGCAGCAGGGATGTTGTGGAGGAGAAAGTGAATGCTCATAAGAGCATCATCCCACCCCAGCCCATGCCTGCTGCCAAACCTGCTTTCGTGCTTGAAATATCAGGGACTTATGAAAGGATTCCATTGACGTGAGACACAATGGCTTGCTATTCTGCTCCCCGCTTTCACACTCTCAGGCATAATCTCTGCAGGCATAAAATCCAGTTTTGAGCTACTCAGCAGAACGTAGAGTTTCGGAAGAGGAGAGGCTATCCTTCTCTCTCTCTCTCTCTCCCTCCCCAATAGTTGAGTCCTTGCATTCCCCTTGTGCCTTTGAGGGCAGAGCTATATAAGTTACACATGTGATTTGGGTTAGAGCAAAGCAGCTGGGAGGGGGCTGCTATGGAGTGGGAAAGCAGGGGGAAGTGATTAACCCTTCACCACCCTTTCCTCACTCAGGTGCGTGTTGAACCTCACAAATGTGTGAAACCCCCCTTCTCCCTTTGAAGGTGATAAAGTACTATGTCTGCATCAATTGCCATAGAATACTGGCTGGTGGGAAAAGAGTTGACAACTTCCCACTTACTTCTTCTCCGCAGCCCAGCCATTGCACTCCTTCC
The DNA here is from genome assembly GCF_964106645.2 of Podarcis pityusensis. Classification (NCBI taxonomy): domain Eukaryota; kingdom Metazoa; phylum Chordata; class Lepidosauria; order Squamata; family Lacertidae; genus Podarcis; species Podarcis pityusensis. The sequence goes on along the minus strand of NC_138039.1, from coordinate 48,601,952 downwards.
CTTGAAGATGCTATGTCTCTATTGCTAGAGGATCCCCTTGCAGAGGATTACCATATTGGCCTGAATATAAGCCTCACTTTTTACCCAAATTCCAACCGTGAAAAGTTGAAGTGCGGCCTATATATGCGACCTTACGGTATGCAGCCAGGAGTGCAGCAAACTGGCAGCTGTCCCGTGCATAGTCCCCTGTCCTCTCCCCTAAGGCTGGGAAGGGAGAGAGCGAGGAAGGGGAAAGCTCCAACCCCACCCCCGATACAGCCAGAAGCAGCAAGGAATGGAGCAGCTTATATTCGGGGGGGGGGGTTCTGTTTTTTTTCTTCCTCCCTAATCAGTTTTAAAGGTGTGGCTTATATTCAGATGCGGCTTATATTCGGGCCAATACGGTAGTTCATATGCTGCTTTTCCACGCTGGACTGTGCTAGTAAAGCTCAGATATCAAAATAAATATCAAATAAATATCAAAATACAACACATGTGCTTTGTTACGCAGTTATATGTGTCACTTACAGTTCTCCCTTGTGAGAAGGTGTTCTTAAGGACTGTAATCTTGTTCTGGAGTCAAACAGGCTTGAGCAACCAGGCTGGAGTTTGTGTGTTGTCTCAAGCTGCTTTTCTCACAGGTGGCAAGCTTCAGTTCTGAGGAGAGATCCTTCAGTCTCTTAGTCTGAGTGGGTTCTGCCACCATGACTGTCCTGTCAGTTCAGATTGTTGCAGAATTCCAGCACCAGTCTGGCCTCCCCTCGTAAGCTTACTGGGCTTCTAACTTGCACAGGGATGACCCTTTTTCTGCTGCTCTCCTAGTCTGTAACAGGCGTCTTCTCCTCAAGGCTTGGCATCCCATAATCTCACTCAGGCCTAAAAAGCTTTGCAAGATCTGGTGCTATTCTCCTGATAGCTAAGAGCAACACTCACTGCTTTCTTTTTTCCACTTCCCAAATTCCAAAAAGGGAGGCCTTTTAGTTTTCATTTGGGCATTGGCTCCTGAATGGCTCAGCTGTCACCGCCATCAATCATAGGTATTTTTTTTTTTTACATATTGGAGAAGGTTATTGAATCATTCCATAAATTATTAACACTGAATCAACAAGTTGCTTCAATATATTTTATGTTCACACAAACAGTTCTGGATTTCCCATAGAGCTGTCCCCATAGAGTGGTGCCACAGTTCCATGGATATCCTCCAAATGTAGCAATTTCGCACAATATGGAAGTTATGTTTGTTTGCCTTAGTTGCTTTTTTTATTATTTGCAGCATGACATCATCTTGCAGTTATTATCCCAAGACAATGGGCTGCTGTGTGCACACTGAGTGCTGATTGTGCCTGTGTTGGGTGTGTGTCTGTGTGTTGAATAGCAAAGCGTTAAACGTTGCTATCACTCGTGCAGCACCAGTCATCCAAACACAATATGCATATCCTGATACTAATGTATAGGGCTGCAATGCTGAATTGCTTACATGAGTCAGTAGAAAAGCATATTGATCAACTAAGGAAGTCGACTTTGAGAGTTGGAGAAACTGCAGATGGCAAGTGTCATCCCGAAAGAGACACTTCATCTTCTGGCTTGCACAGGAGGAGATGCCTCTTCCAAAATGGCAGCTGTTGTGACATATCACATGGGCATCATCTTAAAAACAAAGGAAGTGTGTATTTTCTGCCTGAACTGTTCTGCTCCTATGCAAATTCGGGCATATTTTATTATTTCACTAATTGACTATAATTTCATCTAAAAGAACTGGAGGAAGGGGAAGCATTGTACACAGAAGGCCCCAGGATGAAACCCAAATAGCATCACCAACTGAAAGGGTAGGGAAGCAGCAGATGATGGAAGAGAATCTCCACAGCCCTGAGACCCCCCTTCCCCCCGAGAAATGCAGCTGGTCAGGGCAGAGGGTGGTGGGGACTGGAGGGATAAAGGGTTTGATCTGGTTTAGGGCAGCTTCCACATGTACTTCTCTAATGTTCCTGTATAATTAAACAATTAAGATTTATTTTTCTTGGTAACCACTCTACTGTACTATCTATGTTTTGAGCCTGCAAGCTGAAATGTATGCACATTCACACATGGGCTGCAATATAGAAAAGCAGAGGGTGGGCTAATTGGGTGAAGAGGGAGTTTGCATCATAAACTGATTTTTTTTTTAAGCATTGTGAACCTTGACTGATCCAAACACAGACATATATTGGATCAGTGCTGATCTCTGTGAACCCGTTCAAGCAGATGCCATATTTTGGAGAGAAAGAAATTGAAATGTATCAAGGAGCCGTAAGTAATGATTTCTCTCTTAGCTTATTTCATTCTCAAAAAACGTTTAAAGGTTTGCTGAGGCCAGTTGTCTCTTCCCTTTTTTCTCTTTAATTTTGTTTTTCTAATCAACAAAAACAGACAATTCACATGAAAAGAAAATGGATGTTAACAAAATAATATTAATACAAAAAATGACCTTTTGAGGATAAAGTCCCAAAGGGAAAAAAAAAAGGAGTAAATGAACAGGGTACAAATGTGGAAATTATTATTGGCTTCTGTGCACATCTGGGGGTGAAGCCAGACCGCTGCATTAGCAGCACTGAAGTGACCTCCTGGGGCATAAGCCTGGGCTGACCAGATGACAAGACCTCCCTCTTGGCCTCATTGAAGTAGTCCAAAGGAAAGCAGAGCAATACAGTGGTGCCTCGCAAGACGAAATTAAACCGTTCCGCGAGTCTCTTCGTCTTGCGGTTTTTTCATCTTGCGAAGCACGGCTATTAGCGGCTTAGCAGCCATTAACGGCTTAGCGGCTTTAAGAAAAAGGAAACAAACTCGCAAGAACTCGCAAGACGTTTCGTCTTGCGAAGCAAACCCATAGGGAAATTCGTCTTGCAGAACGACTCAAAAACCGGAAAACTCTTTCGTCTTGCGCGTTTTTCGTCTTGCGAGGCATTCGTCTTGCGGGGCACCACTGTATGTCTGGCTGCAGGAGTTGCCGGAAGGAGGCATACAAGACACCACCCAACCGTCTTAGGGCTGTGTTCTGGATTTGTGTAGGGTTTACTCCTTAGCCTTTCTTCTCCTGAAGATATCCCACAAGGTGGCAGAGGTTTTGGACCAGAGTTTTCCTTCTCTTAGATGGACTACCTTCCATCGAGCCCCATCTGCCCCTCACTCCCCCCTCTACAGCATGTGCAAAAGCCACCTTCTTGACCATTGGACCCACTACTGGCCTCGTCTGCTCAACCCACCTCAGTATCTCATTGCACCAAATTATCTGTTTCTAGAAGTTGGAAGCTGTCTGTCAGTTTCTGGATGCCCTTTGGGGGGGAAGGTGAATGCTGTACTGTTTAAATGACTGAGAAGTTATCTTTTTGTTGTTGATACGACCTTTCTTAGTAACAGTTTCATTTATTGCCTGGTGCTTCACATGTATTTCCCTCCCCGTAGGCTCAGTATGAAAATCCACCACATATCTATGCTCTAGCGGACAATATGTACCGAAACATGATAATTGACAGAGAGAACCAATGTGTCATCATCAGGTAAGGACTTGCTCTTTAACCTCATGATTTGCATTTATGCCCTGGTTTGGATAAGGGGCACTGGACACAGTCTAGAAGCCCATCTTGCTTCTATTGCAAATAACTGTTAATGCCATGCTTGAGCAGACTTGCTTCAAAGTGTTGTATCTGACTCAGTGTAGGCCCACTGAATTAAATGGATATAAGGCAGTCACAGTTAACTTAGTCATGTGTGAGAGGGCGAGTGTGAGTCCCTTTGTGTGTGACAGTGAGTGAGCACTGTGGCTGATGAATAAAGAACATGAGTTTGCCCCCCAGAAAGCATCTGGCTTTTTGTGTTCCAAGCCTCCAGGTCTGTTCCACGGTCCAGGGCCCACTTCTCCCTTCCCTTGAGCCTCTCTGGTTGTAGTGTCCATCCTGTTAAATACATCTTGCTCAAGTGTCCACCATTCATTCTCATGTGGCCTTTCCACGTACCCAGTTCCTTTACATCCAGCCTCACTTCTGGGTGACAGTGCTAATCTACAAATCTTTGTCAGGGCCCCTTTTCTATTAGCTGGCTGATCTCTGTCAAAGACCCTTTGGATTATTGGGAACAAGTCATTTTCATTTGTTTTTTGGAAGGCTAATGTGATGCAAGACGTACTGGCTGATATGTCATAAACTCCCAAGTACCTTCCTGGCCTTGAGCCACTAGTGGCCGACTCTGCATTTCAGAAATCTTTTTGTGCTGATTTCTGTATCGGGTGGATATGTTGCTGTGGCAATAAATGAAATGTGGTCATCTTCAGGGTCCTTTTCCCTGCCATGCTTGATTATGCCCCACACATCCTTGGCCTGGGAGCAACCAGCCGTCTTTTATTTCCCAATGTATCATCATTGTGGCTTTTTGAGTCTATTTCTGGAATCTGAAGCTTAAAAATAAATGTACTCTTTACTGCTTACAGGAATTCTCCTTGAGTGCGGCTAGGGGTAAAGAAAAGAAACAGTGACGTGGTTAGAAATGCAGCTTCTTGTTTTATGCTGTGCAACACACACGTGGCAGCGCTGTGGCCAAAGTGTTCTCCTCCATATCAACTTTATCACAGTCACCACTTAGGTCCCAGAATGACCGTGCTTGAAATAAAATTTTACCTCGAGTCATTGGATTGGTGGTTAGAAGCATGGTCCCTACAGCAGATGATATTACATTGCATATTAATTTGATAATATCTAAATTTATTATTATTAATAATACTAGCCCCTTCGTCATAACGTCCCATAACCTGACAGTACCAAACTATCGAAGGCTTTTCACCAAAGCCAGACTAAATGTCTTTCCTTCTGCAGTGTTGGATGGCAGGTTGAGAGGAGTTCCATACCAGGACAGACTTTGCTTGTGTGCTCAAGACATTGATTCCATAAAACATATTTTGTTGCATTGTGCAAAATATGAGCAAGCCAGGGCTGAACTGATACTACCCTTGCTGGTACCTTTCCTGGGAAAATCAGAGGCTCACTATATCAGGTTCCTATTGGAAGACCGGACAAATGCTAGAACATTAGCGGTGGCAAAGTTTTTATCGGTGGTTGCAAGAACAAATAATCCTTTTATTCTGAACAAAATGCTTGTCTAACCTGGAGGTAGGCTGTATGAATTGTGTATTGCTTTGTAATGATTTGTTGGGTCTCTGGACCGTAATAAAGATTGATGATGATGAAATTTATTATTATTAATAATACTAGCCCCTTCATCATAACGTCCCAGGGTAGGCTGCAACAATTAAAAGGCAAGCAGCTCATCCACAGGAGTTGAAGGGGGCAACTGCAGCTATTTATAAGATGCTACTGGGCACTCAGGACCCGGATGGAGGAGGACTGTGAACCATTTGGGAAGCAGATCCCATTGTCTGATTTATTGGTTCAGAATGGGTGTGTGGAATAAACCTCAATTAAAGTCCACCTCTGCAAAGATGAGAAAGGCAGGCTTAAAACTAATACACAAGTGGCACTGAAACCCTGTTAGACACAGTTACACAAATCTAGACCTCTCTCCACTTTGCTGGAGGGGCTGTCCAACCAAAGTCTTGTGGTGGCCATGTGGAAAAGTACAGAACTTGTGGGGCACCAACAGCAGCTGCCCAGTGCAGCATTAGGAACACAGAAAGCTGCCTTATATCTAGATCAGTATTGTCTATGATGATTAGCAGCAGCCCTCCAGTGTTTCAGGTAGGGACATTCTCTCAGCCCCACCTGGAGATGCCAAGGACTGAAACTGGGACATTCTAGCTTTTCTAGGAAGTAGCAGGCACCAGGCCCTTTGCCTTCTCAGCATTGTCTTGGGGGGCTGTTTTGCAAATCAAGAGCTCAAAGGTCTTCCTAGATCCAAAGGTCAGTTCATGTGATAACTGGCTCTACCTTTGTGGATAATGGAGGAGTTCTGAGCCTGGGGAACACAGGTAGTGAACCTGTGGCCCCCCCAGATGTTGTTTCTCCACCTCCCATCAGATCCAGCCAGTGTGGCCAATGGCCAGGGATGATGGCAGGTATAGTCCAGAAAAATCTGGAGTGCCATAGTTCCCCAGCTCTGTTGTAGAGAATAACAGAGGCCCAGACAATCAGGTGTGCTTGCCCTGTTAACCCCTGGAGCTGTGCAAGCCTCATTACAACAAAGAGGGTGTTGCACTTCATTGAATAACCCTTTAAAAATTAAACATCCAGTTGCTCAGATTTCATTATGGAAACGCTTAATTTTACCTAGAAATCAGGGTGCTTGATACTGCATGATTCCTTGGGTTCAGTTTTCAGCTTTATATTTCAGCATTTAAATGCATCCTCCTCCTTCAGGGATTTTGTAATCCATCTCTTTGTGTGTTTGTAGTTTATTTGTCATGGCATTATTTTTTCTAACTTATTCTGCTTTTGCTCTTCCAATGAATATGGTGTTGCATCTTCTAGAACTTATGCATGGTTTGCGTGAATGTAAACAGCAGACTCAGTGACGCGGGTGGCGCTGTGGATAAAACCTCAGTGCCTAGGACTTGCCGATCGCATGGTCGGCGGTTCGAATCCCCGCGGCGGGGTGAGCTCCCGTTGTTCGGTCCCAGCTCCTGCCCACCTAGTAGTTCGAAAGCACCCTTAAGTGCAAGTAGATAAATAGGTACCGCTTTATAGCGGGAAGGTAAACGGCGTTTCCGTGTGTTGCTCTGGTGCTGGTTCGCCAGAGCAGCTTCGTCACGCTGGCCACGTGACCCGGAAGTGTCTGCAGACAGCGCTGGCTCCCGGCCTCTAGAGTGAGATGAGCGCACAACCCTAGAGTCTGTCAAGACTGGCCCGCACGGGCAGGGGTACCTTTACCTTTACCTTTAAACAGCAGACTCAATACAATGGGGTGGGGTTTTTTTTTGCAGACCTCTCCACCCTATACAGTGGTACCTCGGGTTAAGAACTTAATTCGTTCCAGAGGTCCATACTTATCCTGAAACTGTTCTTAACCTGAAGCACCACTTTAGCTAATGGGGCCTCCTGCTGCTGCCGTGCCGCTGGAGCACGATTTCTGTTCTCATCCTGAAGCAAAGTTCTTAACCTGAAGCACTATTTCTGGGTTAGCGGAGTCTGTAACCTGAAGCGTATGTAGCCTGAAGTGTATGTAACCTGAGGTACCACTGTACATGTGTCTGATGGTGGCATTGGAACAGGGCACAGTGGGCTGAGCCTGTTCAATGCAGCCTCCACCAGCTAAACTCCTACTTTGTTCTGGCACCAAATCCTGCTTTGATTTTTCATTTAATTGTAATAGTACTAATGCATGGACTTCGTAATTTATTTAAGCATATAGTTGAGTCTGACTTCTCAGAGGCTGCTGAGCTGCCTGTGGCTGTTTCTCTTCTCCCTGCAAACCTCTCCAAATGGAATGCAGAGTAATAAGATTGAATTGCAGAGTTGGAAGGGACCCCAAGGATCACCTAGTCCAACCCCCTGCATTGCAGGAATCTCAACTAGGTCATAATATGACAAGTGAGTCCAATTCAGCTCAATGGGACTTGTGTCTGAGTAAACATGACTACTGCCAGTCAGCTTTTGTTTTAACTATTTCACACAAGAATTGTTGCCATCCTCAGTGGCCACCTTTCCCCCTTCCATACCACAGACTCTTTGAATTTGGCACTGCATGTAGGCATTATGCCACCTTTGATAGCTCAAATATCCCCTCCCCCTGCTCTCTTGGGATAGAGTCGTTTCTGTTAGAAGGCAGGTTTTAAATCTTCTTTGTTGAGAATATGGCCGTGTGTTCTTTGAGTCCCCAAATCCTTAATTCTGTAATCGGACTATTTATGCACTTCCTAACAAAAGCCATGTTTTTAAACATCTTGGAACTTCCTGTCAGCTGGTTGGTTGTTAAGTAACGTGTGTGAGCAGCTGTACTGGTCCCCCCAGAATGATAAAAGCAAGCCAAATGAGTATTTAGAAACAGGATTTACAGAATGCTTTTTGAATTTTCAAAATGGTTTCACAGACACTGGGAAGGCTTAGATGTAGCACTGAAGTTTAATCCTAAGGAAGCCTGCTTTGCAGCTTCTATAACTGCTGGGGTTTCAGTGTTGTATTTTTAGCTGTTCCTATTGTTCACATTGATTTATAGTTTCAATTGCTTTCAGTTGATTTTATGTGAGCTGTGCATTGTAATTTATGCATTATACTCCACCCTGGGATCTATTATGATGAAGGGCAGGCTTCAAATAATAGGCTTGTGGGCTCTCGCCTGCTCAGGAACAGCCACAAACAGAGGTTTAGAAGCATTACTTTCTGTTTTCAACTAACTGTGGCTTCAATACCTCAAGAGCACCTGCTCTGCATGCAGAAGGACCCCCGGATTCAATGACTGACCTCTCCAATGAAAAGGGCCAGGCAACAGAAGGACTGTTTCCCACCAATAATCTTTCTCACCACTGATGGGGCCCTTTCAGTCATAGTACATGCCTGATTATCATCTTCCAGAGCAACTACTGTATTCCCAACTTAAGAATGGAAAGCGTAATGTCGGTGGACAGCAAAAGAGGTTTAAGGCAAATCTTTAAAAATGTAATACAGTCATACCTCATGTTACATCCGCTTCATGTTACATTCTTTCAGGTTACGTCCCGCGGCGACCGGGAAGTACCGGAAAGGGTTACTTCCGGGTTTCGCTGCTCACACATGCGCAGAAGCGGCGAATCGCAACCCGCGTGTGTGCCGCTGCGCCGCTGCGGGTTGCGCTCTTTTCATGTTGCGAATGGGCCTCCAGAACGGATCCTGTTTGCAACCAGAGGTGCCACTGTATAAACACTGGCAACTGGGAAACACTGGCCTGCTAGCACTACAGTTGGAGAACACCCTTCACTAAAAGTGTCATGGACTTTGAAGAAGCACAAACTCAGGACGAAAGGGAGAAATGAGCTAAGAGGAAGGCACATTTGGCAAATCCTCACCAAGATCAACTCCTGCCCATAAACCTTTGTCCCCATTATGGAAGGATGTGCGGATCCAGAATTGCCCTCCATAGTCACATATGGACACACTGTTAAGATCATATTCATAGAAGACAATCTTAACTCGGCTATGAGTGATCACCAAAGAAGAAGGGGTGGCCTGGCTCATAGCTCCTGTTCTGAGCCACCTCAGCACACCATCTCTTAAAAATAATGTTTTTTACTTAGGCCAATCAGTTTTTAAGAGTGCTGGAGAAAGCTTTTGTATTGCTTGGGGCTTGGGGCAGTATGCAGTTGAATACCAGTTCCACAGGATCATGAGCAGGGGGAGAGATGTTGTGCCTATGCCCTGCTTGGGGGCTTCCCTTAATGGACATGGGCATCCTATGAGGACTAAGTAAGCCTTTGATCTGATCCAACAGCCAGGCTATTCTTCTGTGAATCAAAATGTATATTATTAACCTATTTATTATTTGTTTCTCCATTATAATTTTTTGAAAATGTCCACTGAAATGAGGTAGTGCAGAAAACAAAGGCTCTCTGTAAAACTTAGTCATCACTCTTGAGTGCTATACAGGATGCTTTTATTGCCCAAGTTTTTCTCTTTATGGTTTTTTTTTTAATGTTCGACACACATTGCAGTTTTTGGTAACTGTACATGGGAACACTTAATAGAGGCATCAAAATTCCCTGAAATGGATATGGGATGCATTATGTTTCTCTCTCTCTCTTGTGTTCTTTTACCCCCAACTTTTAGTGGCTTTGAGTCACTTATAACTGCTTTGTTTTTTAAATTTAAGATACATGTTTTTGCAGAATGCTTCTGGTGAGAGATCCCTAAAGGGGGATGAATTAGAAAGGAGAGTGCACATTTTTATATGCTTATTGGAAAAGCAATAGAAGAGAGAGGAACTGGTGCACAACCACTCTAGAAAAATCCTTTTGCTGGAATGACCACAGTTCCCTGGAGGGATTTCACTGATATTTAAGAAGGGCTCGGAAAGAGTCAGGCCAGCAGGAATAGGACTCGCTTCTGGTTATTGCAGTTCATAAATATTGTACTGATGTCTTGCTTAGTTTTACAGTTTTTATATTGAACAAATTTATCAGCCTCTTGATCAATACAACTAGAATAAAAAACATTGTGTGCAGATGTAAAGGAGATCAGATATAATGTGGGCTTACATGCTTCCTTGTTCCATCACGTGCAGAGATTAGAAGCCTCATTTTCTGGTTTCATGCAACCTGTTGTTTGTCTTTGCATCCAAATCTTGAAACTATGGGTTGCCTGCAAATCAGGATTATACATTCACTTTGAACTGTAGTTTTCAATCCAAGAAGGTGGGCGTACTATGCACAAGCCATAGTTCACCGGATGTGAATGAAATGACAAGTTAGAAGGGCTGCTGCAAAGGAAGAATGGAAGGGAAGAACGCATGAGGTTGAGGCTCGAGTCCGCTTGTACTTGTAATGCTAAGCCATGTATTTGGGGTCTCTGCCTTTGGATGGCTTCAAATATATCCTACTTCTATTCCCCCCCCCAGTGGTGAAAGTGGTGCTGGGAAGACTGTGGCAGCTAAGTACATCATGAGTTACATCTCCAAAATATCAGGAGGAGGTCCAAAAGTGCAGGTAAGTGGATACTGCTGGGAGAAGTATTTGTACCATTGACTTGGGGATGTATTTGTACCATTGATTGTCATCAGATGACATTTGTACTCCTGTGTAGCTTGTTCATAGGCTCAGTGGGTTAATCTGAGGCTGAAACAAGTTGAAACTTATTGAAAGGAGCCTTGGGTTAGTTAGGGGCATCTATTCTTGCTTGTTCATCTAATGGTATCATTAATCCCATCAGTATCTTAGTTCTACAGGGACTGGTGGGGGCTAAGTCCTTCAGTGCTTCCTGATGCTCTTTTGACATAGACCTGTTCAGCTGTGTCACTGTTGCCTCCCAGTCCTCACCCTCCACTCTGTAATGGATGAAGGCCCCTTCTCCATTGCTAACTTACTCCCACTTGCCTTCCCTTGGCTCCACCCATTCAAAGCTGCTGCTTCCTGCTTAACTCATGGAAGCCCTATCCCGCCAGTATGGTTGGCTCAACAGAGCCTCCATGTTTGGGGGCAGTATAGCTCTGTGTTGCAATGCTGAGAACAAGCAATGGGTTTTGAGGATGAGGTTTTTTAAAAAAATTATGTGTCCTTTTCAGTAGAGGGCTGTGCTGGAACAGCACCAGTGGACCGCTTCTACTGCCAATCAGTTTGACTTTACCTAAAACATTCAAATGCATTCATGTTTGCCCTTCAAAAAATTATTTGTTCTCATTTCTGCCTCTGTTCCCCCACGCTCCCACTAAAAGAAAGGAAATCCCAGTTTCCACCACTTCTGTTTGATCACAACCAGGCACCCCAGCATAGCGGGATGTGGCAGTCAATGGCAACTAATCATGATGGCTATATCACCTTCAGCATCAATGGCAGTATGCTTGAGAGGGAGAGTGCTATTGCTGGGCTTCCTAGGGGCATTGCATTGGGGACTGTAGGAAAAGAATGTTGGGGCTGGTCTGATCCAGCAGGGCTCTTCTTACTTACAACAGCTCTCCCCTCCCCTCCCTAATTCTTTCTACTTACTGTATCTTGCTCTCCACTTCCAGCGTAAAGAGGCAATGGGTGTGTATGTGACGTTTCTAGAACACTGAAATCTGGTGGCCAGCTACCCACCCTCTAGCCCTCCCATTCTCTATAATCCACACAGGCTCTCCTCTGTAGGAGGAATTGGACAGGGAGTCTCCTGAAATCCTGTTGTGTACCTGTACAGGTACAGCAGTGCCAGTTCTGGAGGCTCAGAGCCTTCTCCGTCCTGAATGCCATCTTAAGTCAGAAAAAGGAACAGCCTGAAAATCAACCGCTTTGACCCTTGCTGCGTGTGCACTTACTTTTCATCCAGAGGTGTAGAGGAGTTGCAGCAACTGAAGGGTAAGGCAGTGAGCTAGCTGTGGCATCTGGCTGACAGGTGTCCATGAGATCACCAGCGGATGGGTAAATGGGCTATTTTAAGAGAACTGGTAGCTGCTTCCTCCTACCAAGCAGCTGCTGTCATTGCCCCTCAGCTCCCTGCTGTTTATTTGCTTTACTGTACTCACGTTGATTATGCCCTTCCTGTTTTCTTTCCATGGGAAACAATGATAACTGTCTGCATGGTTTAGTCTCTGTTAGTAGTCAAAGAAACAGTGACTGGACGGAAATATGCACTGTGTTGTTTCTGGAATTGGTTTAATTGCGCACTATAAATAGCCTTTTCCGTTATTTTTGGGGAAAATTCTAGCATTTTCTGCAAAAGCCAAAATGAAAACTGTACTCTTGCCAGAAAACAGGTGATGAAATTGGTACATTTGTCTTTTGATTACTGGATTGGGTGCATGTATCTGTCTGTCTGTGAATATTAAAAGTCCACCTGCAACCTCGTTGGAGGCCCTGTGCACCCATTTGAGGCTGGTGTCTGAAGGTGGATTTAATACATGAATAAGGTGCCTGAGACGGTCAAGTCACTTGTCCCTCTGCCTCATAACTTTCTCCTCTAAGAATGATCTCTGGTCCAGGCAGAGGCCTCATTCCATCTCTGTTCCACAAGATCCTTCTAATGTTCAGGTGCTTGGGAGCAAACCAGGGGCTTATGCCCCCCATCAGTTTTTCTTATCTTCAAACCTCATTTTGACCAAGGGAGCAGGAATCGAACCTACAAGCACATTGGAGCTAAAACTACTGGGAGTGCCAGATCTAGACCATAGCTTTTGTTTACGCTGGATCCCCTCTGCCCAGAGTACGAGTCTAAAGAGCCCACTTGGATCCCTGGAAGTGGCCTCCTGAGACTGCATTGGGAGTGGGTCTCCTTTTTGCTTTCCCAGCTCCTGGTGAAATCAGGTCACTCCTTCACAGAATCGAGAGTAATTTGGGGGGGCACTGTAGCGTCCTATCCTCTTTCTCCCTGCACCCCACAAATACAACAGGATTCCCTAATAATTGGGGCAGGTGAGTATACATGGTTCTTTTGCCAAAACAATCCAGAAGAAGACTCTGCAGCTCCCTGTGGGAACCTGTTCCTTGAAGATCATAAGGATTGCCTTGCCGGGACACATGTAAAGGCCCAACTAGCCCAGCACTGTTTAATGAAAACTTTTGGAAGGTTATTTTTTTAACTAAGGTATTTTTTCTTATATGCAATTAACCCCATTTATTCTTTTGACTCTAGCATGTGAAGGACATAATTCTGCAGTCTAATCCCCTCTTGGAAGCCTTTGGGAATGCCAAAACAGTTCGGAACAACAACTCCAGTAGATTTGTAAGTCCTCCATGGAAACTTGCAAAAGGGCCACCGCAATGAGAAAGAGGACACATTGCTTTGGGGGTGGAAAAGGGGCATTCTCTCAGTACTTGGAATGAACTAATTTGGTTTAACTAGTTCAAAGAATTAATTAGAAAATCTCTTAATTGCATCTGAAAGCAGTTCCTATAATTTCCAGGCAAACTGAACATAAGTTCTTTTTGTGCTGGGACTTTGGGGCATTTTTAATTCATTTCCATTTTAATTTAAATTCCATTGTTTATCTTCTAAAACGTTGCCATGCTCTGCAGCTGGTGTGAAAGCCTGTTAGGAATGCCAGCCCAGTGAGAAATGCCAGCCCAGGCAAGCTGTTTGGAGAAGCACCTGCCCTCCCTCTGTTAAACTCATCGGCAGTAGGGTTTAACAGAGGGGTGGGGATATGCTTCACACAGCCTGCAGGAGGGAGAAGGGAAAAGTGCTTCTTGACCCCACTCCATTAAGCCTTGCTTCAGGCAGTGTTGGCTAGCTGATGGGAGGATGGGAGCTCGCATCCACCCCATGACATGGGTGTGTGTGTGGTTGGCAAGTGGAGCGAGCAGAGACAGAGTCCCTAGGGTAGGTGTTGCATTACACTCTGTGTGTGCACATTTTGATGTTTTCTTAGTCTTAAATATATATATTTTACTTTAGCAGAGCAGCCTGTGCAATTTTGTAGGCTTAAAAAAATGCGCAGGGTCACACAAATGAATTGTGAATTGAACTGCAAATTAATCTTTCATAATCCAAATTCATTTTTGGAGTGGGTGAACTGGAACTGGAGCAAATTCATTTGCAAAATGAACTTCCCAAGTACTTTTTCCTCCTTGTGTGAGTGGGAGGGATATTCAAAGAGAAGAAGGCCTGGAGATTCTGTGCAACCTTTTTTTGGAGGGGATTCCCTTCACTCTCTGTGATTCAGATCAGCTTGCTTTTCTAAACTGCTGACTCAGGACTGCTTTCTCTGTGCTTCACATCAACTAAGAAATGGAGTAACAGAATCCCCCCCCCCCATGTGTTGAGGATATTGGTAGAACAGTGTGCAAAGAACAAATTTGTGCTTCCTTTCCTGCACTCATGCCCAGGAGAGAGAGAGAGAGAGAGAGAGAGAGAGAGAGAGTTTGAAGGGGGAAGAGGTGCAAATGTTTGTGCCTTCTTTGTTCTGGAAGCATGAAGGAATATTTCTTCTTTGGGTTAGGACAGACAGAGTAGGGTTTCCCACCCTCTGCAATGTTGAAGGTGATATGATAAGTGTCATTGTACATTGTATGTACAGTGGTACCTCGCAAGACGAATGCCTCGCAAGACGAAAAACGCACAAGACGAAAGAGTTTTTCGTTTTTTGAGTTGCTTCGCAAGACGATTTCCCTATGGGCTTGCTTCGCAAGACGAAAAACGAAAACGTCTTGCAAGTTTGTTTCCTTTTTCTTAAAACCGTTAATACCCTATGGGAAACCGTGCTTCGCAAGACGAAAAATTCGCAAGACGAAAAAACTCGCAGAACGAATTAATTTCGTCTTGCGAGGCACCACTGTACACTCATTTCGCCCCCCCCCCCCACCTCATTCTTGTCTCTGGTCTAATAGGTTTTATTTGTTTTGTCAAGGAAGTTGCAGAAATAAAACAATTACATACTCAATAACATAACACAATAAAATCATGCAGCACAGTTAACTAAAAAGTTGCCCGGGCAGAAGGCCTTCTCCGTAGTGGTACCCGTCCAGTGGACTGCCCTCCCATCAGATGTCAAGGAGATATAACTCTGAGGTCTTCTAAATCTGAAGGCAGCCCTGTATAGGGAAGTTTTTATGTTTGATGTATGACTGTATTTTTATATTTTGTTGAAAGCTGCCAGCATGGTTGGGGCAACCCAGTCAGATAGGTGGGGTACAAAGATGATGATGATGATGATGATGATGATGATAACATACAGGCAAAATCTTTGCATTCAAAGGCCTGCTGAAAGAGGCAAGCCTTTAGCTTTTTAGCACCTTTAACCATCTTAAATGTTTAGGAAACCTGGAAACCTGTTTGACCACAGTCAGAAAAGCAGTTTCTTTGGGTTCCTCCAGTTAATGAAATAAGGCAGGAGACTACAAGGGAGAGAGACTTTTTGCTGGTGGCCCAAGTTTCTCCTTAGCTGACTGTACATTGGTTTTAAATCATTTTAGCTGTTGTGTCTTAGCCTGATCCTAGTTGCTTGTTTCCTACTACAGTATTGTGATATATTTTATTTTAGTTTCTGCGTGCTTATTGTGAATCGAGTTGTGTATTTATTGTTTATGTAAACCACACAGAGAACTTGGTTGGACGGGCGGCATACAGATGAAGTAAATAAATAAGGAGAGAGGGTCTCAAGGGTGTGGAAGAATAAAGGTTTAATGATGCATTTTGAGGGGAATATATATATTGGGGGACCTCAACTGTGCTGGGTAAGCAGATGAATCCGGTCTCTCCCTCTATCCCTGTTACTTGTGATTTCCCTGTCCACTGTCATGCCACCTTTAATCTAAAACAAAAAAACAAACAAACCCCAGTTCTAGTCCCCCCTCCATTCTAGCCCAAGACCTCACATGGAAAACTCTTGGGAGAATGCATACCATGCATAAAATTATTATCAGTGCTTTTTTTCTAGAAAAATAGGTGCCAGTACTCACCATGAAGTTGTTACAGTAAGTACCACACTTTTTAACAACAACAACAACAACAACAACAACAACAAGAAGTTGCCGATACTATGTACCCTTGAGTACTCCCTGAAAAAAACCCCTGCACTGATTGTTATTATTATGCAACTTAAACCTTGCCTGCAACCAGTTGGCAAGGCCTAGTGTCATTGAGGCTAATGTTTACTTCATCCATTTCCAGCAGTCTGCATCCTTTATGTCTTGCAGGGAAAATATTTTGAAATCCAGTTTAGTCCAGGTGGGGAACCAGATGGAGGCAAAATATCCAACTTCCTGCTGGAGAAGTCACGGGTGGTCATGAGGAATCCTGGGGAAAGGAGCTTCCACATTTTCTATCAGGTTAGCTACCTTTCGAGGAGGTCTGCGTTAGGCCTTTGGTTTTCTGTTGGAGTTTCTTTTGGGGGGCGGAGATGGGGTCCCTCTTTGGAATGTTGGGCACAATCCATGTCACAAGAATCTTCTTTTGAGTAAGCCCCTTTGTAATGAGCAGACCCTGTTTGTTTCCATATGTTAGGGGCCGGGAACCTTTCTTCAGTCTGAAAGCTGTTCAGCATCTCCTGGGGCAGTGATGTGGAGCCTCCAGCAGAAGTCCTAATTTGGCTGAAGAGGCCAGTTTTCCCCAAGCCACATCCACCTGCCCTACTGGTAAAAGTAGTCACAGGCAGATAAAGATACGGCTCCCAGCTGAAAGTGGGGTTTGCAGGTGCCCCTGACCAGCCCTGCCCACCTGTAAAAAATGGCCTGCAGGAGTTGGAGGATCCACTTCTCCATCTTCCTTCTAAGGGGCTACATGATTGTGGTGGGTGGGGCCAGAGATAAAGTGGGTGGAGCAATAGATGTGATTCTAACCTTTGTACAATCAGCTTCATTCCAGCCACACAAAGGTCAGAAGCTTCTCTACTGACTTGGGACTATTTTCTGCTCTTTGTCCTGCAGATGATTGAAGGTGCCTCCACTGAGCAGAAGTCCAGCCTCGGCATCACCAGCATGGACTATTACCACTACTTAAGCCTCTCAGGATCCTACAAAGTGGAGGATATTAATGACAAATCTGATTTCCAAGAAACTTTGGTAAATTCTTCACCATCTTACTACCTCTCCCCTCAATAACTTTTTGGTTTAAGTAAAAACAATAACATTTCTGCTTGTACAGCAACTACAATGCATGTGAGATTGAAAACTATTTTGCACATTTTTTCCATATAAAACCTTAGAGCCCCCAAACAGATTATGGGCTATTGACAAGCAGTAACTGAAGATCAAGGGGAGTGGGGGCACCAGCACCCTTGGGGAGTTGTGAAGGCTGGAGGAGCCCCATTCCTCAGCCACTGGAAACCCTTTTTCAGCCTCTTCAGCCAAGGATAGTAGCAATTTGCTTTTTTATTTAAAAAGCAGGGGAAAGAGGTGTGCATTCCTTTATTATGTGCAGTGGTCTGTTTGACTCTCACTGTTTCTTCATGTGAAGAAGGCACCAGAATCTCCCCTGTGGGTTGCCCATGGCAGGCAAAGATTGGTAATGGTAGAGAAACTGCAGTTTCATGGAAGGTAGTTTTTGGGGTCTTCCCATTGACTGGATACACACTGAGGAATTCCCCCTGAAGCACAGCCCCCAAATTATCTGACATATGGCACACAAAAGGAATATGCCACTGGCAGGAAATTGCAATATAAACCTGGTTTTAACTATAACAAAACAGACAAGCTTTTGCCAAGAGGCAGTAAAAAATATTGGCCTGTAAAGTTTACAGTTAGTGGGACTCTTGAGTAGGGGAGGCAGGACAGCGGCTTTATTATTCCAGTTTCAAGGGCGATCCAGAATTGACTCAGATGCAAGGAAAAGCACACAAGTGAGCTGTGGTTTACCTTTCTCCATTTTAGATATAATATGGGGAGGAGGGATGGGGGCATGGATTTTGGCTTGCTGTGAGATCCCTGAGCCCCAGATGATTTCCAGAGTTCATGGATCTTGCAAGAGGCAAATCCAGCAGATTCTGCTTTATAAGAGATGTATGAG
Source organism: Podarcis pityusensis (assembly GCF_964106645.2). NCBI lineage: Eukaryota > Metazoa > Chordata > Lepidosauria > Squamata > Lacertidae > Podarcis > Podarcis pityusensis. The sequence goes on along the minus strand of NC_138039.1, from coordinate 48,583,959 downwards.
TTGATGTTTGTACTGTGCTGTGCATGTACATTTTGACACTTGAGACATACAATTTTAGGACCCACCTTATTTCTGTGATTGTAAGTTGTTTCAAACTGTTTTTATTACTGTGTTTTAATGCTGTAGCTTGCCTTGGCATCTTAGAGTGATACTGCCCTTCATCTGCAGATTTCAGGGTAGTTTACAACATGAAAATACAGTATAAAAATACAAATACATGATAAAAACGAGAACAAAACAAAGCAATAGCCCTCCCTCAACCGCCCTCCCCCCTCCCCCAAACACATTTAAAGGGGGCATAGGATGCTAATTCTCATCCTAGGCTTTTCTAGCTGAATCCTGCTCCCCTTCCTACCCTATTCTCTGGACTGCCATTGCTCCTACAAATTTCTGTGCTGTTTGCAAAGCCTGCACTGTTTCCTCCTCCTGGTAGTCTACGTGGACTGATGTGCATTGTTGCACTATGACAACCTTTGCTAATAATAATAGTAATTGATAATACATTATGCTTTCTAGTGGCCAAGGTTATTTTGGCAAACAAAGCAGGTCTCTCCTCCAAGGGGCTTATAAGAGCCCAGGAGGCAGTGGCACCTGTAGAGGAGAGAAAGCAAAGACAGAAGGGTTCTTCCTTTGTCCTATCCCACTCTAGAAGAGAGGGCTGTTGGGAGCTCCTTACCAGGGGCCCTATTAAACTGAGGGTAGCAAATCGTCATTACATGTGAACTTGGGCTGTGTTTCAATTGGGATAGGAGACTGAGGATTTAACATGAAGGGTTTATGGGAAAGGTGAGTTCTGAGGAGGGATTTGAAGGCTAAAAGTGTGGTACCATTCCATTAGTTGCTATAGCATGGTTGTTAATGGAAGGCAGTTCAAATGTCACCTCTGTGAAGAGGTGCAAGCTCACCTCTCCATCAGCCTCTGCTAGGATAATGATACCAGGCTACCTCACAGGGCTGTTGCAAGGATTGCTGAAAGATAACATTTTAAATGCTATAAAAGTGATGCAGAAATACTACTAGAATTTTGCACAAAAGGCACTTGGTTATTATGGTGGGCTTTTAATTCATCCATTGCTTTTTTTAAAAAAAGAAAAACCTTAATTTTTGCAGCATGCCATGAATGTGATTGGGATCTTTGCTGAGGAGCAGGCTTTGGTGCTGCAGATCGTGGCTGGAGTCCTTCACCTGGGCAACATCAGCTTCAAAGAAGTCGGCAACTATGCAGCTGTGGAGAGCGAGGAGTGTAGGTGGTCCCTGTGGATTCCCAGAGCATTGAGATTTGAATGTGAGGCAGAGATGGCAAGGGGGGAAAGCTAGTTGGGTCAGGTGCTTTGATATAAGGGTCATGGTGGCACATCCCATTTCGCTGCTTGAGGCAAAGTGGGAAGTGCCGCCCTGCCTCTGCAGTGCCCCGTTGCCCCTGCCAAAGCATCCCTTACCTAGGTTGCATGGCACTGCTGAAAAGTAATGATGGCGACAGCTGGTTGCAGCAAGATCTCACGAGATTTTGCTGATACTGGGGCCACTTCTCCACCACCAATGGAAGCAGAGGTTCAGGCAGGGTCCCATGGGGGGGGGGTGCCGCCCAAAGTGGCTGCTTCACCCCACCTCATGGGTGGACTGGCCCTGGTAAGGATGGACCAAGGAGACATTATGGGCTTTTAATTTGGGGAAATAAATTAAGGTGTCTTTATTTAGGGATGATTTAGGGATTAATGAATGGGGGAATTGGATTGATATGGAAGAGGATCTGTTGGAAATTAATGGGGGTAAATGAATAGAAGGTGTGGTGCAAATTAACTGAAGGAATTACTCAGGGCAATTTGGATAGGAAATTAGTTCCGCTGCTGCCTGTGACACTAAATTTGCATCTGTACATATAAACTAGCATCTGCAAATCTGTGCCTGTTTTCCTTTTCCAGATCAGGTGTGTAGGCTGTGATCTAGAGGTGCCTCCATGTTCACAGGAGACTGATGAACACTTAGTGATTTTCCCATTCTCCTACCCTGACCCCCAAAGCATTGTGCCCAGAATAAGTGGAAAGCCTGATGCATGGGCTGCAAATACTGGAGAGTTTTCATATGCAAGCCCCAGTGATGGTCCTGGGGTTTGGATTTGAGGGCGTCCTTGGGCAAGGTGTTGCCAGTGGACTCCCTCCTTTGTGCCACATGACAGTTTGCTGACCTCTCCCTCTGGGCCCTATCCGTACCGTCTCCCAGAGGGAAAGGACTGCTTCTGGCCTTGCGTTGGCTTGCTCTCTTCGACAGGCCAGGTGAACTGCCAGGAACACTTCAGAATAAGGGATAGTAAAGCCAGGAGGCTGCAGGGGTTCAGCTGTGGGGCCCCAACAATGCTACTAGCTGATGCCTGCCCTGCCCAGTGAAACAGCTCCACTCTTGTGCAGCACCCTATCTTTTCCCATGCAGCTTGTGTAGGAAGATTCCCACCTCTTTTGTTAAACCATGTACGAAGGTTTTGCAAGAGGATTCTCCACCTTGCCTGATGAGCCACTGCCACCACCTCTATTGTTTCTTGGGAAACCTGATAAGAACAAGCTCACTAGTTCAGGAATGGAAGAGGAGCAGAGACCCTGCAAGACTGTAAAGCCTATTTTCTCAGCTCTCCAAAACTTTAGAGAATCGGTTGATAAGCATGTTTTACTACTACACTTCTGTGGGCTGCTTTGTTGGATGCAGCATCACTTATTTCGATTCTGCTTTGGGGTTGCCGTCAGCTTGGCTAACCTTGCCATCGCTGTAAATGTTCTATTTATGTGTTTGTTATTTCTTGCAGTCTTGGCGTTCCCGGCTTTCCTCCTGGGAATTAACCAGGGCCGACTCAAGGAGAAGCTGACCAGCAGGCAGATGGACAGCAAGTGGGGGGGCAAATCAGAATCCATCAACGTGACCCTCAATGTAGAGCAAGCCTGCTACACCAGGGATGCCTTAGCCAAAGCCCTTCATGCCAGAGTGTTTGATTACTTGGTGGATGTAGGTGTGACAATTCAAGTTTTTTTTTGGGGGGGGGGTTGTTGTTTTTGGTTTTGGTACCATACTCAGGTGGTTGACTTGAATCAAAAATGGTGGTCTTTATCATAAACATAGGCACCAACTCATTGGGGTGGCGGCGTCTTCCACCCCCTCAATAATTGTTGGCAGGGGGCTGAGCTCCCCCAATGTTGAGCGGGCATAGGAGGCCAAGTGTGGAGCATGTGCAACACAGCATCAGTGCCCAGCTCCTGAGCATCAGAGAGGAGCTGCCAGCAATTGAGGCTGTGATGTGCTGGGTTTTGGGCTCCTAGCCTCCTCCTGGTGCAAACGCATGCATGATGTAAGAGGAGCGCTGTCACAGAGCCGACAGGCAGAGCAGGTCATTCACAGGTCAGAGAGAAATGAGGCGAACTTGCAGTTAGTTTCTTTATTAAGGAAATAAAAAAATACAATGAGGCTCATAAAGGCAAAATCCTCTAATGAAGCAGTTGTGTGAACTGGCATGCAGCCCCTGCTTCGCTCTCTAGCCTTCTGAGTCAGGGCTCCTCCTTCTGTGGTCCAGAAGTCTCTCTCTCTGTGCCTGCCTGGCTTGTTGCTCGGCAACATGTAACATTTGTCGCATTCTAGGAGTAAGGGGCTGGAGAGCCGCTAACAGAAGCTGTCAGGATGGATCACCCTTCGATCACCTCTGTCAAAGTCTGCATCCAAACTGGAAGCCTCATCACCTTGCCCTGTGCTGGGCCACCTGCCTCTTCGGCCTCTTCATTATCCCTCAAGCTTCCTGCTTCTAGTACCTCCCGGTTTGTCCCCTCCTCTGAGGTGTGACAGGTACCCCCCACCAGGATCCCCCACCAGGATCTTATTCATCATCTTCTGTGCCTTCCTCGGGGGGGGGGGGAGTTCTTTTGGTGTGTGTCTTCTACCAGTCTTCCTCATCCAGCCAGTCCCTGGCACACACGTGTGATGTCGCACATTGGGCCCCCTCAGTCTTTGGCCCAAGTCAGTGCCTCTGATCCTTTGTTTTGCAACAAATCCTTTGTTGCAAAACTTCCCCAAATCTGAAAATACTGTTCAGGACTGCAGCCTGTTCCACATACTACTAGAAGTGGCTAACCTGGGGTCCTCCAGATGTTGTTGGACTCCAACTCCTTCCTGAAAATTAAAAAAATATTTTAACATTGGCAGCTCCTGTCAGCCCCAGCCAGCATGGCTGATGATCAGCAATGATAGGGCCACAGTCCATATTGAAAGCCATAGGTTAGCTGCTCATGATGAACACACACAGACACTTGAAAAACAATACAAAAAAAGTTTGCCTCATAGAATAATAGAATCATAGAGTTGGGAGGGACCCCGGGGTCATCTAGTCCAACCCCCTGCAATGCAGGAATCTTAGGTAAAGCATCCATGACAGATGGCCATCTAACCTCTGCTTATAAACCTCCAAGGAAGGAGAGTTCACAACCTCCCAAGGGAGATCATTCCACTGCCAAACAGCTCTTACTGTCAGAAAGTTTTTCCAAATGTTTAGTCTAAATCGCCTTTCTTGTAACTTGAAGCCATTGGTTCGAGTTCTCCCCTCCAGAGCAGGAGAAAACAAGCATGTTCCCTCTTCCACGTGACAGCCCTTGAGATATTTGAAGATGGTTAACATATCTCCTCTCAGTCTCCTCTTTTCCAGGCTAAACATACCCAGCTCCTTCAAGTGCTCCTCATAAGGCTTTGTTTCCAGAACTTGATCATCTTGGTTGCCCTCTTGTGCACACTTTCCAGCTTGTCAATATCCTTCTTAAACTGTGGTGCCCAGAACTGGACGCAGTATTCCAGGTGTGCATCTTATATTTGTGCATCTGTTTCTTCCTGCCTAAGTGCAGAACCTTACAATTGTCCCTATTGGAATTAATTTTGTTAGTTTGGGAAAACTCCAGTCTGTTAAAGTCATCTCCTCAATTCCTTCATCCATTTATAAAGACGTTGAACAGCAGGCCCAGGACAGAGCCCTGTGGCACCCCACCTACCACTTTTTCCCAGGATGACGATGAACCATTAATGATAACTCTTTGGGTTTGGTCAATCAACCAGCTACAAATTCACCTAGCTCAGCCCACATTTTGCCAGCTTCCTCGCAAAAATATCATGGGGGGCTTTGTCAAAAGCCTTACAGAAATAAAGGTACGCTATGTCCACAGCATCCCCCCGACCTGAAAAGCTTGTAATTCAGTCAGAAAAAGAAATCAGCTTCGTCTGACATGACTTGTTTTTGAGAAACCCATCTTAGTAATCACAGTGATCACAGGCCAACTTTTGAATTGTCTGTTCTAGGACTTTCTTGGTATCAGTGTCAAGCTCACCAGCTGGTAATTACCTGGGTCTTCCTTTCCCCCCTTTTTGAATATGGAGACATTTGCCTGTCTCCAGTATGTAGGGACCTCACCTGTTCTCCATGAATACTCAAAGATCATAGATAGGATCTGTGAGATTACATCCACAAGCTCCTTTAGTACCCTTGGATGCAGTTTGTCAGGCCCTGGAGATTGTAATTCATTTAAAGTAGCTAGGTGTTTCCTTACTACCTCTTTTCCTCTCTTGGGCTGCAGCTCCCTCCTTACATCATTTATTCTGTTATCACTAGGTTGGGCATCACTTTCCTTTAGGATGAAGACAGAGGCAAAGTAGGTGTTGCGTAGTTCTGCCTTCTCTCTGTCACCCAATAGCATTTGTCTGTCTTCTGCATGCAGAGAACCTCCCACTTGCTTGTTCTTCCTCTTTCTTCGGACATAGCCAAAGAAACATCATTATTATTATTATTATTATTATTATTATTATTAACCTCTCTTGCAAGCCTGAACTCATTCTGAAACAGAAGTGGGGAACATTTTTCAGTCCAAGGGCCACATTTCCTTTTGGGTAGCTTTCCAGATGCCACACGTTAGTGAGGGGAGTGGGCAGAGGCAACTAGGCAAAGCAGCAGATGTGATTTTTTTCTTTGTACACTTGACTACATTCCAGCCACATAAAAGCCAAAGGTTTACACAGGCAACACATGTACACACCTCCATCCAGGCAAGCGGCAGGCATCACCCCAAATCAAAGACACATTTCAGCCAAGGGAAAGGCCTTGGGGAGGATGGGTGAGTTGGGGTGTGGCTTGGGGAGAGTCCCAAGGGGAGGACAGAGAGCTGCATTCAGCTCTGAAGGCTGAACTGCTCTAGCCCTGTGCTAAAACCTTAAAGCTGGCATGAGGTGTGTGTGCAAAGCAGGAGAAGCTGAAAGAAAAACATTAAAAAGAGCAGAACTGCAGGAGATGATTATGCCAGCATCTGTCTTTTAAAGGGCCAAAATGTTCTGCTGAATCCCATGTGGAAGGATTTCTAATGAGCGTGGCTCACTGCTGCTATCATGTGGCTTTTCTGTAATGCGTGTTTTGAAGCTGGTAATTTTCTCCCTTCTGCCTCTGCTTCCCTGTCTATTTGTGGATCTCTATTCCTCTTCTTGTCTTGGGGAAGCTCCCTGAGTCAGAGAGTCTGCCCACTCATGTGTGTGTGTGTGTGCGGCGAGGCCCTCACTGTATGGCAGGTGCTACTTTGCATGCTGATGGATGATCCAGGTTCAGTCCTGGTACCTCCAGTTTCAAAAAGCTCCTCAGGTCACAAGTGACCACCTCCTGAGACCTAGGAGATTTATAACATATGAAAAATCCAAATTTGTTTATTTGGTACATTTACTGTTGTTGTTTAGTCGTGTCCGACTCTTCGTGACCCCCTGGACCAAAGCACGCCAGGCACTCCTATCTTCCACTGCTTCCCGCAGTTTGGTCAGACTCAATTTTGTAGCTTCGAGAACGCTGTCTAACCATCTTGTCCTTCGTCGTCCCCTTCTTCTTGTGCCCTCAATCTTTCCCAACATCAGGGTCTTTCCCAGGGAGTCTTCTCTTCTCATGAGGTGGCCAAAGTCTTGGAGCCTCAGCTTCAGGATCTGTCCTTCCAGTGAGCACTCAGGGCTGATTTCCTTAAGAATGGATAGGTTTGATCTTCTTGCAGTCCATGGGACTCTCAAGAGTCTCCTCCAGCACCATAATTCAAAAGCATAAATTCTTCGGCGATCAGCCTTCTTTATGGTCCAGCTTTCACTTCCATACATCACTACTGGGAAAATCATGGCTTTTACTATACGGACCTTTGTTGGCAAGGTACATTTATATCTGGCCTTTATTCTGAGCAGCTCAAGAAGTCATGCATCAATTCTCCCACTGACCCATGCATTTTATCTTCACAACAGCCCTGTTGGGTAAGTCAGACTCAGAGACAGTGACTGAGTTTGTTCCTGTGTGAGGATTTGAACCCAAGTCTGCTCAGTCCTAGTCTGATGTTCTTGTTGTCACTTGTTAATGCACATACAGAAGTACTTCCTTCCAATCTGGCCTGTAGTGGGTGGCCTTCCTATTGTATGGTGGTGTCAAAAATAACAATAATCCTAACACACCAAGAAGCAACACAATGACTGTAGGATTGCCTCTGTTTTCACTTTTTGCTTTACCAGATTGTTTCCTGGGCCTTTTTTTTATAGCAGCTTGGTTTACAAGCATCACTGGGTGATAATAGCCATCTCAGTGCCATGAAATCCTCATCTGCTGACCCATAGATGAAGTTGTTGTTCAAAGTTGAAGAACAGGCTAGGCTGCTTTTTTCCTCTTCCCTTTTTCTGGTTGCTTGGCAACCATTAATATACTGTGTCCAGGATGTGGGTTTCTGCAGTTGCTTTTCACGAATCTGTTCAATGAATTTATCTATTACTTGCTTTAATGCAAAAGGCTAAAATCATGTTCTAAAGAAAGGAGAGCCACATTTTTGCCACAGGGCAAAAGCATCACATCTCCCATATTCTGTAGTGGCTGCAGTGGCCATTTCAGGCAGCCATACGGCTCTAGCCCTGTGACCTTCCAGATGTTGTTGATTTCATCATCCTTGAATCATTGACCAGGCTGACTGGGATTAATGGGAACTGGAGTATATGGAGAGCCCTCGACTCTCCAGCCCTGGTCCACAGGGTCCTCCTTCCAACCACCTTCTTGTTCCATCATCCAGAGTAAGAGACAGCTGCTGCTTACCTGCAGTGCCTTTACTGTTTAGGCCAGAGAGGTAACTTTCTCTCTTTTCCTTCCTTGTTCCTTCTGGTGTTTAATTTATTAGAGAAAGAGAAAGACGGATTCCTACTCTCCAGTAACAGAGTTAACACAATGGTGATTGCTCCAAGCACATTCAAACTTGCTTAGATTTACATCTGCCCTCATCCACCTTTAGACAAATGTTCACCACAAAAGTGCTTAGACTAGAAAAAATTGCAGACACTTAGCTTTGCAAATAAGTGAATATTTTACTCACAACTCTCCATCCCCGTCAATAAAACAAAGAAGGAAAAAGTTCCACACAACTTTTAAAAAGATCATGCAATCTTTGGGTTAGCAAAGATGCTGGCTATAAAATATCATTTTAGATTCAGTTCATTTGTTGCATTTGTGAGCCAAGCCGTATGGCTCCTTCTTGCTTGTTTTAGGAAGCACAAAGAGAAAGATACAAGAAGGTAGAGAGCAGAGACATTGAAGAAATCTTTTTTAAAAATTAAATCTCTCTTTCTCATTCTGAGTTTTAGCCAGCCTGACTCCTCTCCCCCCCCCCCCCCCGCAACTGTTGGCTACTCGTGTATACTCATCCTTTCTTCCATTTCCCCTTTCTTCCATTTCTTATACATGCCCTTCTGAACTCTCAGCTCATCTGTAAGCTCCTTATGATGGCACACCAGTTTCCTTAGATTCCTCCCACTTTTCTTTCTTGTTGGAATTGTCTGCATTTGGACCTTCAATATTTTTCCTTTTAAAATCTCCCATCCTTGGATTCGGTTCTCTTTGAGTATTTCTGACCATGGGATCACACCCAGTAGCTCCTTAAGCTTTTTGAAATTGGCCTTCTTAGAGTCCAGAGTGCATGTCCACCATGCTCAGTTTTCCCTTGCCTCTATATCCTGAAACCCAGGAGAACATGATCACTTCCTCCCACATTTCCTAGTACCCCCACTATTGGTCAGTTCCTTCCTAATGGTGACGACCAGGTCCAAGATAGATGATCCCCTTCTGGGGATAGATGATCCCCTTCTGAGGATAGACGATTCCACCTTCTGGGAAATGAAATTGTCAGCTTGGCAACGGAGGAATTTGTCAGACCTTACATTCTTGCTAGTGTTTGAATCCCAGCAGATATCAGGGAAGTTGAAATCCCCCATGATTACTATATTTCTTCTTTTTCAGTGTTTGGTTATCTGCTCTAGTAAGGCATCATCCAAGTCTTTAGTCTGGCTTGGCGGTCTATAGCAGACACCCACAATGAGGTCACTGTTGTTTGTCTCTCCTACAATTTCCCCCCATATACTCTCAATCGCCTTTCCATGCTCCAGGTCATGGATTTCTTCACAAGTATATACATCCTTTACATATAATGCCACTCCTCCTCCCTTCCTGTTTGGTCTATTCCTTTTGAACAAGTTATACCCCTCAGTTCCTACATTTCAGTCATGAGTCTCATCCCACCAAGTTTCAGCAATGCCTAGCAGGTCATATTTGCCATCCTGTACTAAAAGCTCCAATTCTTCTTGCTTGTTTCCCATACTCTGTGCATTTGTGTGGAGACAACTGAAACCATGAGCTGTCCCCTCCAGCTGCTTCCTTCCTGTAGTTTTTTGCCCTTTAGCAGGTTTCTAAAGCACCACCTCAGTTTCCTGTGCATCAATGAAGCTATTATCTCCAGTGCCAGGTGCTCTTCTGTTATCTGTAATGTTGTCTCCCTTTCCTTCGAGATCTAGTTTAAAGCTCTCCTGATCAGGTTCTTGAGACTTTTAGCAAACACAGTCTTGCCAACCGCTGTGACATGCAGCCTATCTTTCGCTAGAAGTCAGAAGAGACCGTGATCCAAGAAGCCAAATCCTTCCTGATGACACCACCTGCGCAGTCAGTGGTTCATCTCAAGTATTTTCCTCTCCCTGGACCACGACCTTCAGCAGGAAGGAATGATGAAAAGACTACCTGTGCCCCAGTTATCTTCAGCTCCCTTCCCAGTGTCTCATAGTTCATTGCTATGTGTTGCAGGCTGTGTGGCAGTATTATTTGTACCCATATGAATCAGAAGGAAGGGGTAGTGGTCAGTGGTTACTCTGATAACTTGAGGCCAGGGCTTAGGTTAACCCTTTCATGCATGCAAGTGTAAGTCAGTATTACAACATATTTTTTTCTCTCCTGCTGTCCAGCAAAGAATAATCCTGATGCCAGAGAAAGGGAGGGAGGGGGCTGGGGCAGAGGTTTCTTTGTTTCTTCTGGTGAGACAACCAGCTGCATGCTGTTTGTGCTGCTGAGAGACTGGACAAGGGGAGATGCCCCAGAGAGTCCCCTTCTTGCCTTTCAGTGCAATATCACAGAAGAAGATGAAGCAGATGGGGTTCAGATACTAGCCTTCCCCAATCGGTTGCACGCCTGGGGTTTGGCACTGCAGCTGCCATCAACTCCAGCATGATATGGCTGTGGTGGTTGGGACAGGTGGAAGTTGTCATTCAAAACATCTGGAGGGGACCAGGCTGGGGAAGGCTGCGTTAAATGTTTTTTAATTTATGCAACTCATTCATTCATTCATTAAATTCTTAGTCCTTTTTTCATCAAATACTTAGTCCTTTACACAAGTCTGTATTTTTCTGTTTTTGTTTTATTAGTCAATTAATAAGGCTATGGAGAAGGATCACGAAGAATATAATATTGGTGTCTTGGACATCTACGGCTTTGAAATATTTCAGGTAATGACTTAAAGCATTATTTCAGTGGCAGCAAAAATACCCCTGTTTTTCTTCCTGGTTTGGGCAACCTGTGGTGCTCCAGATGTTGCTGGACTCCTAGCATCCAACATGGCCAGTGGCCAGAAGTTGATGTGAGTTGCAGTCCAGCAGCATCTGGAGAGCCATGGCTTCCCAGCCACTGTACTAAGGAGAAGGAAATTCACCTCCTTTGGCAATGTGGCTTTGCCATTTTCTACATGACAATGACGATAATATGGCACAAATTAAATTCTACTGCATACTGCCCTGAAATCCATTTTTGGATGAAAGGGGGGGGGGGGGGGAGGGAGAGAGAGAGAGAGAGAGAGAGAGAGAGAGAGAGAGAGAGATATTAAATTAAATCAGTTTTATCTCATTCTCGCTCCCAGAGTGACTTACAGGTGGAATTAATTAGAGGGCCCCTTGTTCTCAGCCTTACAATTTAAAGTCTGTGACACAAAAGGAAATAATTTGGAGGGAAGAGGAAAGAGGCAAACTCAGGCATTATTTCTCAGTTACAGAGTTCTGAAATGGGAAGAGTTCAGGAAGTGGAGCCAAAATTTGCTGGTTTTTAGCAGAGTGGAAAGAGTGGTCACACAGTCCCATTTCTCTCTCTCCTATAGTTTGGTGGAAAGGCTGTCACAATTTTTAAATTTAGTTTAATTTTCATAAAGTTGCAAAATTTATGCCCTGCACCCAGAGTACATGAATGGAAACCTTTGGGGATAAAGTTGGGACATACATATTACTTCCTATAATTGGAAACATATATAATGTAAAACAAAAATGCTTCGTATAATGCAGGGTTTGAATGAACTTGTGTAAGTTGTTCTAGGAACAATAACTGTCTTCTCTGCTGAGGTTTGCAGTACAAATGTAAAAACCAGCTGTTAAACTTACTGAAAATATATTGCAAAAATAATCAGGATTGACCTAATTGGTAAAAGGGGTGTTTTTATGAAGCTAATGTTTTGATTGCTTGTTTTCTCTCCCAGAAAAACGGGTTCGAACAGTTTTGCATCAATTTTGTTAATGAAAAGCTGCAGCAGATCTTCATTGAATTGACACTGAAGGCAGAGCAGGTAAAAAAAATACGAGTTTGTGTTGTTTTTTGTACAGATATCCACAAAACTGC